>NC_056737.1:806620518-806945518 GCF_019279795.1 Protopterus annectens | reverse complement strand
AACCAACACAGTAATGTATTTCAGCGTGTTGCGCTTAGATAGTACACTACCCTTTAACAGGCAGTCATAGACTTCTGTGCATACCTCTGAGATATGATTGTTGGAAAGTTAAAACAACATTGATGATACCCCATCTCACACACACACACACACACACACACACACACACACACACACACACACACACACACACACACACACACTAGCAAGAGCAACCCTCTGTGCTTTTCCGAGTAGGGAGTTTAAGAATGGATGGGGCTCCCCTAATAAGACTGTGTCAAAAGACTCTTACAGTTTCATAGTTTCATAGTTTAGTACTAGGCTATCTGCCCTGGGGCATTTGTAAGCCTAGCCATAGTGATGTGGCTTTCGCCACTCCATGAAATGGTACAAAAATGCACAGACTAGATTTAGAATACTGTGCCTCTGTCTAGTAGTGACACAGTGAAGGTCCCCTTATATAATAGAATTAGTTTACTGTGCCCCTGTCTAGTAGTGACACAGATGTGACCCCTGGGGTAAACTTACGATCTCCCATCCACTCATCAAGATTTCTCTTGAAGAGAGTCAGTGAGGGGCTCTGCCTAACATGAACTGGGATCTTGTTCCAGAGCATGGGAAGCCTCTGGGTTATGAATCTATCCCTCCAGCATGTCCTATTCATACTTGTGCGAGGTTTAAGTCTTTAGCTCTCGTGGTTCTGATGGATTTGGATTTTTTGAGGTGGAGCATGTCCATCAGTTCCTGATTGGACATGGCCTTGTACGTCAGGCAGAGATCACCTCTGAGCAGGCGGTATGCTACTGAATAGAGCTGGAGTTTCTTTAGTCTGGCAGAATAAGACATATGTTGGAGACCCTTGATCCTCTTGGTGAGGTACTTTTGTGGTCTCTCCAGCTGTTGCAAATGCCGGGTGAGGTACATACCAAATGGGGCATTGTACTCAATCATGGGTCTGATGAGGGAGGAGTATAGGGTACAATGACATCCTTGGATCTGGATGTGAATCCCTTCATGATAAGGTGTGCAAGGTAGAATGTCTTTGTAACCACTTTGGCAACGTGGGTGTCAAATGAGAGGTCGCTGTCGACTTGGGTCCCTAGGTCTCTGATTACTTTTTCCGTACTCAGTGGGTTGCTGTCTATGTGATAATTTGTGGGTACTTTGTTTTTCCCAAAGGGGATGACTATACATTTTTTGGCATTTAGTTTAAGGCCATGAGTCCGGCACCAGTTGTCCGTTTCTGTGAGGCCATTTTGTAGGATGTATGTGTCCGCTGGTGTATCGACTATGGCACCTAGTTTGCAGTCATCTGCGAACTTTGTCAGCCACAACCCTCCCATGTTTGCTTTAACATCTGAGAAATAAATGCCGAACAAGAGGGGTCCCAGGACAGATCCCTGTGGGACACCACTTGTGACTGGCTTTGAGTCTGACATTGCTCCAGCGATTTTAACTTTATGGGTTCTGTCCTTTAGCCAGTTTGCAACCCATCTAGTGACATAAGGGTTTACATTTAAGCTGTTGAGCTTATCTATGATGCCTGAGTGTGGTATTGTGTCGAAGGCCTTAGCCAAGTCCAGGCAGGCTGTATGGACTGCTTTGCCCTCATCAATGGCTCTAATGACTGTTTCGAAAAAGTCAACCAGGTTCAAAAGGCAGGATCTGCCCTTTACAAAGCCGAACTGGGTGGGGTCAAGTGTCTGTAGGTCCCCAATGTCTCTGTTTATGAGTTCCATAATGATTCTTTCCATAGCTTTGCAGATCAGGCTGGTTAAGCTTATGGGGCGGTAGTTCCCAGGGTCTGTAGAGGTACCCCCTTTGTGGAGTGGGACCACTGCTGCTGTACGCCAGTGTTCAGGTGCATATCCTGTAGTAAGGCTAAGGTTAAATAGCATTTTTATGTGCGGGTTTAGCTCCTCTTGGAGTTCACGTAGCACGCAACCTGGGATACCGTCAGGTCCCATTGATGCTGTGTTTTTAGCTTTGCTGAGGGCGGCTCTCACCTGGACATCTGAGATGACAGGGAGATTACATTCAGCTGGGATAAGTATTTCTTCTTTTGGGGTGAGGGAGAGGAGAAATTTGCACTGAACCTGTCAGCCAGAATGTTGGCAATATCTGTGGTCCAGTGTATTTTTTGTTGTTGTGAACTAACTCTGAGCATATCTGAGGGTTTCCGCCCAGGTTTCTAACATAGCTGAAGAAGGCTTTGTGGTTATCTTTAGTGTCCTTAGCGATTTTTCTCTCAAAGTTGGCCTTGGATGTTTTTATGAGAGAATGTAGTTTTCTGCTAGTGTTGATCAGAGATGTTTTCCCTTTATGGGATTTTGCTCTGTCGTGCAGTAGCTTCCTTCTTTTGTTATACAATTTGTTAATGGCTGAGGTCCACCAGACAGGACGCTTGCCTTTGGTGGAGAGGGACTTGGATTTATTTGGGATTGCATGATCCATGCATTCTTGGAGATGTCCATAGAAAGCATTTGTGAAGGATTCAGCATTGTGGGATGTGGTATCCACTGGCCCAGTGGGCTTAAAGGATACCATCTCAGTCTTAAGAAGAGTGAAGTCTGCTTTTGAGAAGTTTTTCACTGTGGTCTTTTGTGGGGGTGGAGGTGGGATATGTATATCCAGGATGATTAGTTTGTGGTCAGATCTCACTAGTGAGGGGTATACCTCCGGTGTGGAGCATTTTGTCCCCATGTTTGTGATGATCAGGTCTAGTATATTATCTCCCCTAGTGGGAGAGGTGACTAGTTGTTCCAGTGCATTTGAATTTATGAATTCCAGGAACCTTTGGGCTAGGGTGTTAGGGCTAGAATAATGTACCCAGTCTATGTTAGGGTAGTTGAAGTCTCCCAGTATGATGGTATTTTGTGATACATTCATATCCTCCAATATCTTCAGGAAGGCTGAGTGGGGTTCCTGAGATTGGGAGGGTGGTCTGTAACATGCTACCAGTTGTATAGCAGTTTTGCCTATGGTTAGTTGCACCTGTATGGTCTCCGATGCTTCATGTGTTGCTACTAACCTGGAGGTGTGGGTGTCCTTGATGAATATGGACACTCCCTCTCCCTTTGTGGTTCGGCCCGGGTTTTGGGGCTGAAAAGCATGATACGAGGTATAGCCTGGTAGCGCTGGGGTGCTCTCAGGAGCCTTGAACCAGGTTTTAGTTACTGCACAGACGTCGATGTTCTCCATACTGAGGAGTGCATCGAGTGCCTGCATCTTGAGATTTAGACTTCTGGCGTTAAGCAGCATTACCCTTAGTTTTTTTCAATTTTTGTTTTCTAAGGAGGTGGGTTTGTCTTTTGAGCCTTGCCTAAAAAGGCACTATGGGGGTGGCAAGAGCCTTAGCCAATATCCGGAAGCCCAGTGGTGACAGGTGCAAGCCGTCCCTTGCGAAGCAGCGTGGCTTGTCCAACATGTCATCCCAGGCAGACAGACATTGGATCCCCTTAGAATGACACCAGTACTTGAGCCAATTATTAAAGCTGATCATCTTGTCTTTGTATTGTGGCATCATTCTTGGTGAGGGCAAGATGCTGCTCAGGGTCAGGGTCATACCAGCCTGGGCTACATAATCAGAGAGCTCCTATATGTCAGGTCATTCACGCCAGCATGGACAATGACGGAGTCATATTTGTACTTGCTTTGGAGTGACCTGAGTGCGTGTGTTATGTGGCAGATCCTAGTTCCCAATAGGCAGCTCACAGTCACCCTCTCCTTGTTCAGCCTGGTAAGCGGGACATCAGTGTGTCTGACTATAGAGTCACCTATTACTAGTGTATCAGGCATGGTGTTTGGCCTTAAGGGCTGTGATTGATTGACACACTGATTTATTGAAGTATGTGTTGCATGTGTTTTGTTTTGAGGTGGTGGATTTTTGGATGTCTGCTTTGGGAGCCTCTGTTGTTTTGGTAAGTTTTTTATTGGAGCCTCCGAGTATGTCTTTGTGTTTTTATGTGTTTGGTTTGCAGTTGTGGTAGGTCTATGTGGGACTGGGTTTGTTGTGTGTGTGGTTACCATCTCCTCCTGTCTGGTCATGCCAGCCCTGAGTTGAGAGAGTTCAGCCTCCAGTTTGGCTATATAGATGTTCATCGTGCATACAGCTGCAGTCATAACAGATGGGTTATCCTGCCGTCAGGCGGGTCCTCGGTTGGCCGAATTCCAAAGTCTATGTCCGGCGTCGGTTGTCGTCGCTTCCTCCCTGATGTCAGTGCGGCAGGGGTATAAAAGAGGCAGCCGACGCCATTTTCTTCAGTCTTTCTTGCCGTGCGGTGCCCGAAGCAGAAGCAGTTCGCAAGTGCTGGTCAGCCAGCTCCTGAGATTTACGAAAGTATTTCAGCCGAAGTCTTCTTGAAAGCTAAGTACCCCGTTGGGGAAACTTTTCTTGCCTCAGACCGATGTCAGACAAAGTTAATAATTGCATTTCATGTGGGAAGCAAATACCGCATAAGGATTTCCACTCTTACTGTATACCTTGCTTAGGCCCAGACCACGACGTCTCGGCCTGCCGTTTTTGTGCTAGATTCAACAAACGCACTATTAAGCATCAGGCGGAGTTCGTCCTTCACTTTTTTGGCAAAAAATTTAATTATATTATGTCGTCGGATACTCCGACTCCAGTTTTGAGCAAAAAACGCAAAGATAAGGACCGGCATATGAGGTCTGCACCACCTACTGATACCACGCTAAGGCCGACTACCGGTTCTCCGGTACTCAGCGAGGCGCCTACGCAGCCCCTGAGTACTGATGACAATGCATTACCGGTGTCTTCAGTACCCGAGGTCGCAGGCTCCTTGGCCCCCTTTCCTACTACAGATACAGACGCCACTCCTGGCAGGGAAACTCAGAATTTAGACAGGCCTGCCATTTGTCAAGAGGTCTTCAGGCCTTCCTCCTTCTCTATTAAAGCCTTCACTAAATCTAAAACAGCCATGAAAACCAAAAAACAGGTTCCTCAGACACCCTCTCAAGGCACCATGCCTAAAAAACAGATGCTTAAAATGGCTGAGGATTTGATTACTCTTATCAGGGTTCTCAACCCCTCTGACAAAAGGCCCAGATTAGAGGAAGACTACCCTTCCTCAGATCAAGCTTCTTTTACCTCAGAACTATCTGAGGACCAGGATTGTGCCTATTCTCCATTCGAAGACTCTGATGCAGAGGAGTCTATTCCCTTGGTCTCCCCCCCTGAGGACTTCTCTTTTGGGGAAACCCTGCATACATTGAGGGAACACTTTCACTGGGAAGGCCAAGATTACTCAGATTCCAAGAAAAGGCTCAGGGAATTTCTTCTGCTCCCCCAGCATAGGCCTCTGGCTATCCCTCCTGTTTTAGATATATTGGATGATGTGTACACAGAAGCCAGCCTTAATCCTGATTCTTTGCCTCCAGCTCCTGTTAAACCAGACAGGTATTACCGGGTTCCTGATTCTCACCAGCTCCTATATAAAAGCCATACTGCTGACCCAGAAACTATTTCACATGGTCTCAAGGGAATTAAGGCCTCTACTGCTAAAAACCCATTACCTTCAGAGAGAGATTCCAGATCTTTAGAAAGGTGGGGGAAAAAGGTGTACACCTCGGCCACTTTAACCATGAGGGCATTAAACTGTCAGTTCCATATGTTAAAGTATCAACAGTTTTTGATATCTCAGCTGAAAAGCAAAATGACACAACCAGAACAACCTGATTTAAAAGAGTTGCAGGATTTGTTGCATGGTCTAGAGCAAGTGGGTAAACATACCTTGCAGTGTGGTTTTGATGCTTTAGAGGCCTCATGTAGAGCTGCTGTTACGGGGTCTGTTATACGTAGGCATGCTTGGCTGAAAGAGCAAACCTTACCAGATCATGTCAAAGCTAAATTATTAGATGCACCTCTTCAAAAAGATGTATTGTTTGGTGTTAAAGCAGAGGAGGTGCTAAAGAAAATGGAGGAAAAAGCGAAATCAATGCAAACAGTGAAAGATTTCCTGCAGGTACAGCCTCCACGTTTCAGCAGAAACTGGCCTTCAAAAAATTGGTCCTTTCCAGCCACAGACAGACCTCAAAGGGGCAGATACAGGCATCCAAGGGGTAGAGGGCAACCTCAAGGATCCTTCAGAGCCAGACAGTGGCAAGCACCAACCCCAAGAGGTGGAGAAGATAGATCACAGTCTTTTAGAAAGCAGACACAATGACTTCCCCCTACACCTGCCAAGCAAAGCTTTAATGGCAGCACCTTTGGGCGGAAAACTGACATTATTCTCAAAAAATTGGCATATTGTTACAAAAGACAAATGGATTCTGGACATTATAGACAGAGGCTACAGGTTCCACTTTCACACCCTTCCAAAAATGAGAGGCATGCCAAACCTGCCATAAAAATCAAAGGGCAGAGGCACAAAAACAAATTGCAGCACTCATGGACATGAAAGCAATTCAAGAGGTACCTGCAAAAGAACAAGGTCAAGGATTTTATTCCAGACTATTCCTGGTACCAAGGAAAGACAAAGATTGGAGACCTATCTTAGACCTATCCATCCTAAACACATATCTACAGGTGCAAAATTCAAGATGCTCACATTACAGCAGCTTCTTCCCATGCTGGGCAAGGAGTCTTGGCTGGTAACATTGGACGTCATGGAGGCATACCTACATGTCCCTATCAGACAAGATTGTAGAAGATACCTCAGATTTCTTGCATGTTCAACCCATTACCAATTCTCTGCATTGCCCTTTGGCTTATCTACTGTGCCCAGAGTGTTTACGAAATGCCTGGCATCAGTAATCGCCTTCTGCAGACTACAAGGGATACAAATCTACCCATATCTGGACGACTGCCTGATCCAAGCGGACAGCAAGGACATACTACTGCAGCACCTGGCATTTGTAATAAAACTGTTGAACTTCCTGGGATACACAGTCAACAAAAAGAAATCAAAACTAATACCCTCTCAACAAATAATTTTCCTGGGTGCCAACTTGGATACAACCACCCAGATGGCCTACCTCACGCCAGACAAGCAAGGGCAACTGTCTTAATACTTCAGAAAAATGGCAACTTACACCAGGCTAACTGCAAGGAAAGTCCTGCAGGCTCTGGGATTCATGGCATCTTGCATCCTACTTATCCCATGTGCAAAGCTGCATATGAGGAAACTTCAGTGGTACCTAAAAAACTTATGGTCTCAACACAGCCACAGCTTGGAAGCAATTATACCACTCATTCCATGCCTTCAAAAGGAATTTATGTGGTGGGCTCAAGCTTGCCAAAGAAACACAGGTCTTCCTTTCTGTGTACCTCAAGCAACTCAAATCATCACAACAGACGCCTCAGACTACGCCTGGGGAGCACACATGACAAATCAGTGCATTCAGGGAAAATGGGCACGAAAAGAGAAGCTCCTTCACATCAACCAAAAGGAAATGCTAGCCGTGCAAAAGGCTATTATGACCTTCAAAGACCTACTGCATCCAGGCCAGCTATTGATAAGGACAGACAACACCACAGTGATGTGGTACATAAACAAACAGGGGGAAACTCATTCATACCCCCTGTGCAGGCAAGCCATGACCCTATGGAACACAGCACTGGAATTGAAAATTCAACTACAGGCACAATTCCTGCCAGGGAAGGAAAACACACTGGCAAACAACCTAAGCAGAAATATGACAGATCCACACGAATGGAAGTTGCATCCTCAAATTTTCACAAAGATAACTCAGGCATGGGGACAGCCAGACATAGATCTCTTTGCTACACACAGAAATTGCCAGTTTAAAAAATATTGTTCAAGGACCTATCATCCACAGGCCTGGTAAGTGGACACACTTTCCTTCAATTGGGCAACATTGACTGTCTATGCCTTCCCGCCTCTTCCTCTGCTGCCCAAAGTTCTATTAAAAGCCAGAGCAGAGAGGCCAAAAATGATTCTCATTGCTTCAGACTGGCCAAGGCAACACTGGTATCCGCTCCTGAAGAGCCTGACACATTACCCACCATGGATCCTACCTCTAGTCCCTCTTCTGTTGTCCCAACACAACTACAAAACTCTTCACAGCCATCTCAAAACACTAAATCTAGCTGCATGGAGAATTCCTTGATTTCACAACAGTTTCTCCTCTCCAAGGAGGTGCAGGATGTCATCTTGGAGGCCAGAAGACCTTCTACTAGAAAGGCCTACTCCGCCAAATGGAAACAATTTTGTGCCTGGAATCAAAAGAAGGGA
Organism: Protopterus annectens; assembly: GCF_019279795.1. Classification (NCBI taxonomy): domain Eukaryota; kingdom Metazoa; phylum Chordata; order Ceratodontiformes; family Protopteridae; genus Protopterus; species Protopterus annectens. The sequence continues at coordinate 806,937,302 of NC_056737.1, read as the reverse complement.
CAGAATCCTTGGGTAATAAATATACCTCAAATTTTACAGTACCTAGCTGAGATGTTAAACAATGGACTTTCCTTCTCCTCCATCAAGATCCACGCTTCAGCCATTTCTGCACAATACAACACAGATCCTCCTTTATTCTCTCATCCTGTCTTAAGGCAGTCCCTCAGAGGGGCAAAGAATATAACCCCCCCCAAGGAAACTACCAGTCCCTGCTTGGGACCTCAACTTCGTATTGGAAAAGCTGACCCTTCCTCCCTTCGAGCCAGCTTCTTCATCAGAGTTACAGTACTTGACATGGAAAACAGCCTTTCTTCTGGCTATCACCTCAGCTCGCAGGGTTTCGGAGCTACAGGCCCTCATGGCTGTGCAACCATTCATCATTTTCCATCAGGACAGAGTTTCCTTACGAACCAACCCTACCTTTATGCCAAAGGTAGTATCCAGTGTAGCTTTGAATCAGACTATCCACTTACCTACCTTTTATCCTAATCCACAGAACAAAGGGGAAAGACTACTACATTCCTTGGACATTCACAGACAACTTCGTTATTATTTGGACAGGACAAAGCCATTCAGGAAATCTGAGCAACTCTTTGTGTCCTATGCTGCAGGTGCTCAAGGAAAGGCTATTTCCAAACAGACAATTTCAAAACGGATAGCCCACTGCATACGCTTTTGTTACTCATTTCATGGAAAAACTGTGCCTGCATGCATCAGATCCCACTCCACCAGAGCCACAGCTACCTCTGCAGCCTTCCTCAGGGGGGTCCCTACCAAGGATATTTTGGAAGCAGCCACCTGGAGTTCAGTGCACACTTTCTCCAAGCACTATCACCTCCCACTATACTCTAAATCTAGAGCGAGCTTTGCCACAGCAGTCCTGCAGGGCATCCTAGCCCCTCCTAGTTCCACTTAGTGCCTACCACCCTTACTTAGCTTTGGGATTCTACCCATCTGTTATGACTGCAGCTGTATGCACGATGAACATAGTACAGTTTTGTACCTACCATAAATGTAGATGTTCGAGTGCTCATACAGCTGCAGTCCAGGTTTCCCTCCCTCCAACCCCTCTTAGGACAGGCCTTATGACAAACCCTTTTCATATAACCTTTTGGAGTACTCTTTGATGGTGTATTTGCTTGCAACTACTGTTTTTGATTTGTCAACATTGCATTTTTGCATAACATTATCTTTGCCTTCCTTCTGGGGGCACCTGACATCTGGGGCAAGAAAAACTGAAGAAAATGGCGTTGGCTGCCTCTTTTATACCCCTGCCGCACTGACGTCAGGGAGGAAGCGACGACAACCGACGCTGGACCTAGACTTTGGAATTCGGCCGACCGAGGACCCACCTGATGGCAGGATAACCCATCTGTTATGACTGCAGCTGTATGAGCACTCGAACATCTACATTTATGGTAGGTACAAAACTGTACTTTGCTTCTCTCACATGTATTTGTGTTTGTTGGGAGGAGGAGAGGGTTGTCTGTGTACATGAGACAATTGTAGCATTGTCTAAAGATACCCAGATTAACCAGCTGAACTGGAGAGGATGCCATCTACCACTCAACATGCTAGAACAGTATAAGGGAGTGCTGTGCCTTTAAGGGAAGTGGATATTCACAGGGGTGATAGGTCAGTGTAGTGCTTACTTAGTATGAGAGTGCTTACTTAGTAGAGAAGTTTTGAGAACAAGTGCTAGGCTTATAATATAGCGAGTAGTCTGATTATACTAAGAGTAGAGCTTCCTTAAGGGAAAATTTGAAGAGCAGACTTGGCGGAGCCACAAGAAGTTTAACCGGCGCCGCGCTATGCACACAATCGCGCAAAGCTGTGCAAACGCGGATTTTAAACAGGGAACTTCAGAAGAGCTAGAAATTGTCCAAAACAACCAATTACTACAGCTCTTGTGCTGAGGTCACTTCCTACAGGGACAGGTAGGCTGCTCAAGGCTCCCCACTCCCACTGGTGAGCAAAGAAACTTCCTTCTATCCAAGTAAGGTAATGGACAACACAGGAACTACACCACAGCCCAGAATACAGCAAAGCCTGTAAACTGGTCTAAACTAGTCGAGGAGAGGCAGGAAAACAAGGATTATTTATTTTTTTTGTTTGTTTTTAGATAGAAACACACAGAAAATGCAGAAACAGTAATAAATCATTTACACAGGCTAGCACACTTTAGTGGGCAGCCTCAACAGTTAAATTAAACAAACAAACAAACTTTCGATCAAATTCAACTAAAATGTAACTTTAAGTGCAGATATTAAATAATGCAGCAAACAGCTAAAAAAACAGTTTAAGCTTGTTTAGGGTAAGCTAAAGAAGGTATTTCAAGTAAAAAAACAGCAAAGATACTTAAATCCAGAAAGTAGTCGCTTTTCTAAGTTCTCTGTAGCTAGGACCACTCTGCAGGACCACGAGGAGCTTGTCTTATACATCCGGGGAGGAGTGGGGGGCTAATAGGCCTCACAGAAGTTCTGAGCGTCTAGATGTTCTGTGATGCATTTTATGTGGACTTTTTCAAAGATAATTACTTATTTTTTTACTGCTACCCAAAAGAGTTAAGGATGTGCCCCACATCAAATCTTGTGGATCTCCACAAGTAAAATTGACGATATTTACACACATACTCACTCACTCTACACTCTTCCATCCATCCAGTACTGTTGATTCACATCCGACTCGAGTAGCGACCCTTAACATGAACTACTAGGATAAAAAAAATATATTGCCTGCTACAATCCAGCTTGTGACCTGTGTCTATACTACAGTATTCCCTTCCAGACCCTTAACCTGCATTCCCTCTGGTTACAGACTCCTGCTGTTCTTTCTACTGCAGCAATTTCATCCTCTTCTGAATTCAAAATGTGTGAGTTTTCAGCCCCTCTTCACCCATCTAGACAACAAATTAGCTTTTAATACAGCAGTATTTCTTTACTTTAAAAATAAACAAGCAAATTCTGGAAAAGCACCCATAGCAGCTGCCTACTTCAGCTATGGCTAAGGCAGGTCATCGTCTAACATTATTGCAAGTCTTAATGGCCATGAGCAAATCCACAAAATTACATTATTTCAGTTGGGTCCATATGTGTGAATTGTTTTTCTGAACTATATTGTAAGTTTTTGGGAAATTCCTTTCCTCCATAGCATCTGCAATAACTTATTAAAGACAGTTCTTTATGTAAAACAGAGTGTTTATGTTCTCAGAACTGTATGATGCATTTTTGCAGCTTTGTATGATTATTTTTTTTGTTTATATATAGAATTCCTCGTATAGCTTTTGGGGCTTTTCACAACAAAACTGAGCAGCTTACTGGAATATGTATCATACTATCCAGCAGAACATCAAAAAGGATTTTTTTGTTATAATATATAACTAAGAAAGAGTCCTCTCACTTGGTTGTTGTGCTGCATATATTGCAAAGGTTGTTATACTGCCTTTGTAAGGAAAGCAAAGTCACAAGATGAAAAAGCATACACAAACAAAATAATAAGCAAAATACAGATTAAGAAATGGAATCCAAAATTTGCCTAATAAAAATAAAAGAGCCCAGGTTGATGAACCAGGTATGGTGCGTGCTTTCTAGTAATCTTTCCCCAAAAAATCACATTCCAACTTCTGTCTGAGACGGAACAGTATTGAAAGAAGCAAGTAAAAGTAAATTTAGCACTTAATGATTTCAAGAAAATGTTCAAAATGTCAGGTTCTGGAAGAAATGCAGTCTAGCATAAAGCCGGTTTACAAATACCTTATATTTCTCATAGATACAAATAATTGTAATCTCTTGAGGTTTGCTGTTGAGATCACAATTACTTGCACCCACTTTTCAAAGCTGAATTTCCTGTTATGGGAGCCTTTTTCCACTCTGTTAAACTCCTTAAAATTGTTAAAATATTTAGAGAACTTTAAGATCTACATCATTAAATACTTCTAAGATTCCCTTCCCTAACCTCAATGAATATCTTGCTATTCTCTGTGAATCAAAGCTGAAGAAAATATTCTCTAGCCAGAAATTACATTGAACTTTTTACTCTCTCACTGTTAACTTAATTTCATGAACTTGGCTAGAAGGATTGCTTGTAAAAGAAGTGCAGTTTTTTTTTTGTGCCAATTTATATGTTCTCTTAATAGGAGTAGGATGTAATGCTGACCGTAATATGGCAGTAAGGACCGTAAAGGGTTAGAAGAAAGATGTCTAAAGAAAATCATTTTATTCCAAGTTGGAGTGATCCTTGAATAGATTTTATTAAGTTACGGAGTATAGTGGAGCAGCCGTAAATGCAAGATGTAAAGATTTTACCACCCACAGAATACTACTGTCTGCTTTCTGTCTTTGACCATCTTGTTTTGGCTTGTGGTATTCTTTCAACTGACTTGATGTTGGCCATATAACCTTCCCCAAGGGTCTCCAAGAATATTTTCTTTCAGGTGCTCTGAGTGAACCAGGTCACAGTTATCTAAATTATTTGATTCTTTCTTGGTCCGGTCTCAGGCAGACCAATTATACCAATCTGGGCAGCACAAATATTAAGTGTTTAAGGCTTCTTCCTTATATTTCCAAGGTCTACAGTTCAATTCTGACCCTCCCATTGGTATCTGTCTTGAGTTTACCTGTTTTCATTGTTTGTATGGGTTTTCTTTCAATATTTTGATTTTCCAAAAATACAGTGGTCAGTTGTTTACTGTACACTATGCATACACATGTGGACACACACACACCCACACACACACACACACACACATACATATATATATATATATATATATATATGCACACACACACACATGCACATATGTGTGTATGAGTATATATACATCTGTGTGTGTGTGTGTGTGTATATATATATATATATATATATATATATATATATATATATATATATATGGTTTCACTTCATATACTCGAATTGCTGAAATATCAAATTTCACCATTTTGAGCATATAAAGTCAAAACCATCAAAACATCGACACCTTACAAGCACAAACTCACAACGGCGAACACACAGAATACAATGCAAAACACACACACCATAACACCCACGTAACAAAACACTGAAACACAACACAACACCACACAAACACACACCTACACTACACAAATGCAGGGAGGCATACACAAATGCAGGGAGGCAAGCCCCCCTACGCCCCCCACACACCCCTACTTATATATACTTCGAGATCGCACAATCAGTAAAATAAAAAAAACACACACAGCCAAAACACACACTCATACCTCCACCTCCCTACCCTAACCCACTCGTACACATTACAAAAACACTCATGCATACTCACTCACCTTACACTGCAGACACCATCCCATCCAAAAACTGCTGTATGATCATGGAAATGCATAACTGCGAATTCGACATAGTCCCATTCGTAATTATGCACTTTTGTGATTTTGAGGTTTTGGCTTCATGGACACAAATTGCTGAAATTCGATATTTCAGCATTTCGAGTTTATGAAGTGAAACCATATATGTATATATATATATATATATATATATATATATATATATATATATATATATATTTATTTATTTATTTATATGGTTCCCTATCAGTTGATCGAGTTTTCCGAAACTCAGACTTCATGTAATAGAATCGAATTTTTGAAAACCTGAAGCTTTTAAATGGGGATTGCAGTACAGTGCAGATCGGGTAATTTACCCTTTTTCTCCCTGTAGAGCGATCTTAGAGTTAGTATATATAATTTGCAGGGAGTGTGGGGGGTGCAGGGGGGCTTGCCCCCCTTTGAAAAAATGTGAAAAAAGTTAGATTTTTGTGTTTTTTGACGTTCGAGTTTTCAGAAACTTTTATCATATGGTCTCGACCATATGAATTTCGAGTTTCTGAAAACCTGATCATCTGACATAGAGCTATATATATATATATATATATATATATATATATATATATATATACATACATATATATATATATATATATATATATACATATATATATATATATATATATATATATATATATCTCTAGAGAGAGAGAGAGAGAGAAATACACATAAGCAAGCACGCGTGCACACACGCACACACACACACACACACACACACACACACACACACACACACACACACACACACATATATATATATATTGCATAAATCCTTGCCAGAAGTGTGACACCTGTCATTATGAATACAACAATTTTGAAACATAGTGTATGAATGCCAGAGACCTCGGGTGAATTTCAGAACTTGCTGTAATGCCATTAAGTAATTTTGCATGGGCATAATCTGCAGGACCAGATTATTAAATCTGTGAGTTGTTAATGAGTGTAGTCCAAGGCTTCAATCCGTTAGCCACTATTTGCCTAATGTGTGACACTGAGCAAGTTATTTAACCAGACAGTGCTCCAGGGTCACCCATGAAAAGGAAAAAGAAGTTATGTACTTACCATAACATTCTATGTGAGTTGTTCATCTCGCCTTTATTCTTACACATGGGTATTGATTTGGCCGCTTTACTAGCTAAAGATCTCAGAGTAGCTCGAGGCCAGGCCCCTATCCCATGATGCTCTCTGTCCTACCCCAGATCTAGTTTGCTGAACTCAGCATGAGCAAGTATAACTCACTAAATACTCCAGCCGGAGTATGAAATCCCAGAACAAGACTACCAGACCCCAAGTCTACCCGTTCTTCGAGATCCTGGAGGGGGAAGTTGGGTGGGAATGTAAGAATAAAGACGAGATGAACAACTCACATGGAACGTTATGGTAAGTACATAACTTCTTTATGTGAAGTTGTTCAATCTTGCTGTTTATTCTTACACATGGGTAGCGTCCCAAGCACCCTAATCCTGGGTGGCTCACGGGAGTATATTCCTGAGGACAGTGGAACCAAAGGAAGCCCTGTCCACTTTGTAATGAGTGATAAAGGTATGAGGCTTAGACCAAGTGGCAGCTGCACATGTAGTGTCCAAAGGTAAATGACCCATATAAGTTGAGGACGTGGAGACAGCTCTAGTTTAATGGGCCTTCACACCATATTGTAATGTTTGGTTCGCTGAAGAGTAGATAAGTTTGATGCAGTCACTTAACCACTTAGAAAGGATAACTTTAGAAACTGGTAATCCTTTCTTGGTGTCAGCATAAGATACAAAAAGTTGGTCAGATCTTCTAAATTCCTTTGTCTTGTCCAAATAGAATCTCAGTTGTCTGTGGACGTCAAGTTTATGCAACATGTATTCCAACTGATTAGAATGATTACTGAAAAAGGTTGGAAGTTCAATAGTTTGGTTCAGACTGGTCTCAGAACACACTTTTGGCAAGAATGAAGGATTAGTCCTCAGTGATACCCTGTCTCGATGAAACCCCAAATACGGTGGTTTGACAGAAAGGGCTTGAATCTCCGATACCCTACGTGCTGAGGTAATGGCCACCAAGAAAATAGTCTTTCAAGAAAGAAACTTCAACTGACAGGATGATGTGGGTTCAAAGGGGGGAAGAATAACACGTGACAGCACAAAATTTAGATTCCAGGGAGTAAATACAGGGGGCCTAAGATGAATGGTGCCCTTAAGGAAGGCCCGACATAATCTGTGAGACATTAAGTTAAAACCCTTAGCTCCTAGGTGAAAATTTGAGATGGCAGCCAATTGGACTCTAATAGTGGCAGCTGCAGCACCTTCATGAAAAAGTTTAGAAAGGAATTCCAGGATACTAGCAATCGGGGCAACATAGGGATCAATGTTATTCTGAGAAGCCCAAAAAGCAAATTGCTTACATTTACTAGCATACAACTTTCTGGTAGAAGCCTTATGCGAAGATACAAGAATGTGCTGTACCTCCAAAGAAAAATCTTGTGACTTGGCTATGTAGGGAAGTGGAGCAGCCAAGCTTGTCAGTCTGGGGGAATGAAAGGAAGGATGGAGGTCTCCTGACAAATGTGTCAGTAGGTCTGGAACTGGGCCCAGAATCCAAGGTTCCTCCAGTTGATAGAGTCGGAGGAAGGGGAACCAAATCTGACAAGTCCAAAGAGGGACTATTAAAATTACAGTCCTTCCGAGGGTTTTGTCGTTCTGCAAGAACTTCAGAATAAGGGGAATAGGTGGAAAGGCATACAGGAGTCCCGGGGGCCAATCGTATATGAGCGAGTCCCTTGGGCTGTTCCCCGGTGGGGGATTCAGGGCAAAGTAACTTCTGCATTTGGCATTCCTAGGAGATACAAACAGGTCACAGCAAGGCTGGCCCCATCTGCAGAAAATCTTCTCCGCAACTTCGTTTTTGTGAGACCACTCGTGTGGTAGCAGAATGGCTCTGCTCAATTTGTCCCCTATCACGTTGGATTTCCCTGGGATATGCATTGCTATCACAAAGCACCTGGTGGACACAGCCCACTGCCAAATTCTCAAGGCCTCTCGACACAGGGGATAAGACTTGGTTCCCCCTTGCTTGTTGATGTACCAGACTACCGACATGTTGTCCATCTGTATCGCAATCATCCCTAGATGCAGAGAGTCGTGGAAGTGCTGCAACGCCAAAATCACCGCTCTCAGCTCCAGAACATTGCTGTGCAACTGTGACTCTGTCTCTGACCAAGTGCCTTGGGCTGTTCTTCCCTGAAAAAGCCCCCCCACCCTATCAGAGAAGCGTCTGTGGTCACCGTGGCTGATGATGGGGGGAGAACAAATGGTCGACCCACTGTCAGTTGTTGGCTGGTCAACCACCAGAGAAGATCCTTCTTGCAAGAGTCCGTAATCATGATTAAGAATGACATGGGAAGTTGTTGGTACGACCACTGGGCGAATAGTAACCATTGAAGAATCCTCATGTGCATTTGTCCCAGAGGAACTGCTATGAGCTTAGCTGCCATGGTGCCTAAGAGTTTCAGTACTTGATGGGCCGGTATCTTTCTTATCTGCAAAATGTCCGAGACCTGGTTTCAGAGAGTGGCTATTCTGTCCAGGGGCAATCTTATTGTGGCGGTGGTAGTGTCTAGTTCTGCTCCAATAAAGGAGATATGCTGCGATGGCGACAACGTAGACTTTTCAAAATTGATAGTGATGCCTAACTGAGAGCAGAGATTGAGAGTGTGATCCCTGGACAGAGTTAGTTGATGCCTGGAGATGGCGGTAAGGAGCCAGTCGTCCAGATACGGAAACACTCGGAATCCTTGACGCCTCAAGTAAGCCATAACCACTGCCATACATTTGGTAAACACTCTGGGAGCTGTTGCGAGTCCAAAGGGCAGTGCTCGGAATTGGTAGTGACTGTCTCCCAGCTGGAAACGCAGATGATCTCTGGATGGCCGGGCCATTTTTATGTGGTAGCATGCATCCTTGAGATCTATAGAGCACATCCAATTGCCCACTGCAAGGAATGGGAGAATAGACTGAAGTGTGACCATCCGGTACTTCTCCTTCTTTACAAATGTGTTGAGTCTGCTGAGATCCAAGATGGGCCTCCAGTCCCCTGTCTTCTTTGGAACTAAAAAGAATCTGGAGTAAGTTCCTGATCCTATCTGGTCTGCTGTGACTGGCTGGATGACATTCTTTTCCTGCAGCCTCTGAATTTCTATGGCTGATTGATCCCTGAGACTGGATGGAACGTCTGGGATTTTTTTTTTGCCAACAGGAGGATTTTCTAGAAATGGGATGATATATCCTCTGGTAACGATGCTTTGTACCCAAGAATCTGTTGTAATTCCTAGCCAGACATCTGGATACAAAGCCAAGTGACCCCCAACTGCCTCCAGAGCAGGACAGTCGGGCCTCCTCTCAGGAGCACTGATAGGCTTACCAAGGACCTGATCCCTGTCACCCTGGTTCTGCGGACCTCCTCTGCCGCCAGCGCGGCATCTTCAGTTATTGCCCCCTCCTCTGCCCCTGAAGGGGGGTTCACTACGTGTGTTCTGGAAAGCTCCTTGGGACTTTCGAACCCACATTTTCCACCTTTCTGCCCTTTGGGATATGGTCTGGTAGGGGTGGAAAAACGGACTCCTACGGCATATAGAGTCTTTCCCTTCTGCTCACACCTAATGAGAGTCTCCTTGACTTTGGGCCCAAACAGAAAAGAGCCATCAAATGGGGTGTTGACACAGGAAGACTTGAAGGCTTCCACAAAGGAGCATAAGTGCATCCAGGACTATCTCCGAAGCACTATCGCTGAACCCGCTGCCCGACTCGAACCATCAACTGCATAGGAAATGAGCTGCATGGACGAGTTCACAATGGAGTTAAGGGTATTAAGTTGTGTTGTCACCTTGTCAGTGACAGCTCCATCTGTATTACCCTGCAGAGTATCTCCAAGCTCTTTCAGGAGAACTCTTTGCAGACGGGTGAAATGAGTCAAATAGTTAAGCGATCACATGGGAAATGTCGCAGAACTAAAAATGCATTTCTCGTATCTGTCCATCGTCTTAGAATCCCTATTAGGAGAATGGACAGTGGAAGAGGTTTCTGACATCTCTTTCTTGGTGGCTGCCGCCACCACCATGGCATCAACGGGGACTCCTTTAGTGAGGAACATCTTGTCTTGGGGGGAGGTGATAAATTTGCAGGGCTTCCGAGAGACCGGTTCCATAGTATCAGGAGACTCCCACACCCTTCTAGTGACCAATTCTATCAACTCGTTGAAGGGCAGAGTCACCCAGGAGGTGGAAGGTTGAGACCCAAAGGCCTTCAGGACCACTGACTCATCCTCAGTAGGGCTAATGGACTGCCAGTCACCCCTCTGCTTTAGGACTTCCAGGATATCTGCAAAGGAGATATCCTCTGAGGGGGACCGTGGGGTCCCTTCCGATTCCTCTAAGTCGGCATCTGATGTCAAAGATTCCTGAGGGGAATCTAAATGCCTCCTGTTGCATAATCTCTTCCTGGGAACCTCATCAGTGGGAGCTTCTGGTGAGGTCTCAGTAAAGCAAGGGTCACCCAATGGGGTTACCTGAGGCTCTGGGTCTCGACGCTTCACAGGGACCTGCAATGTAGAGGCAGAACACGCCACTTTAGGGGAGGAAGAGGAAGGACCTGACGATGTGTGTGTCTTAGACGACATAACCCTCCTCATGGCATCGAAGGCACTGCTGCTCCTACCCGAGGAAGCCGCCGGTTCTGAAGAAGATGGCAACTTCCCCGGTGCTGAGACAGTGGGCTCTGAACCAGAGGATGGAGCCGAGCTCATCTGTGCCGAAGCCCCGAGATGAAGGGTCGGAACCGACGCATCGGTTCGACCCCCCCCCCCAGAACTGACGAGAGAGTGTCGGCTCCGAGACTCTTCCAATAGAACCGAAGAAGTCAGGGTTGATGGAGCTGAAGACACTGGAACAGGCCTCGGCTCCAAAGGCTCCACAACTATCAGATCCTCCTCCTTCAGCTCCAACGGCCCTGCTCAGCTCAGCTGAGTAGTTACAGCCAGTGGGATGGTCTCAGGCTTTGAACACTGTTGGGTCGAAGCCGACAGCAATTTAGCCAGTGCTGGGTTCTCCAGAAGCCTCTGCACCACCCAGTCTACATCCACATTGGAAAGGGTCCTCGAAGAACGGGTTGAAGGGACCGAAGATGCCACCGATTGAAGGATGGGTAACTTCAGAGTTTCAGAGACTGGTTCCAAGACCAGGGACATGCTCCAAAACATCTGTTCGGTGCAAGGCTCCAAAGACTGCGGAGTTGGTGACCACACCTTCACAGAAAAACTTGGAGCCAATGATCTGGGCTCCAATGATGCCTTCGAAGACTTCGACCCCTTCGAGGACTTGGAGGTCTGGTTAGCCTTATCCAAGGTCTCTTGAAAATCTGGCTTTAACAAGCCTCTATCTACCAACTTTCTTCGCCTCTCTAATAAAACCCTGCTGCTGAAGGAGTGGCAAATAGAGCAGTCCTCCTGGAGGTGAACAGGTCCCAAACAATAAACACAATTTATTCTGCAAAATACAGTAACTCTAACCTGAAAAACAGTTACTGCACTAACAACCACACAGAAATATGAAAAGTCCTACACTAACAACACTGCACACAGTACATCCCTGTACAACTAAGGATATAAAAGTATGTTTTAATTAGCAAATACCTATCTAACTAACACACTAACTATAAGTGTATATATATATATATATATATATATATATATATTTAAAGGATAGGGGTCACCAAAAAGTGGCCAAGGGTTAAGAGCAACCGCTCCGTAACAAACACAAGAATCTTAAATTTAAAGAATTCTAAAGGCTAATCCATCTAACAGCTATAATAACTAGAAATTACAACACTCTACTGTAATTCTTTGAAGAAAATTAGTCTAAAGTTTGTCAAAAAATTTAATAAGAAAATACTACTGGCCCGAGCTCTCCAACAACCTAGCGATTGGTTGCAGCGGCAAACTAGATCTGGGGTAGAACAGAGAGCATCATGGGATAGGGGCCTGGCCTCGCACTACTCTGAGATCTTTAGCTAGTAAAGCGGCCAACTCAGAGCCGATGGCTTGGCTCCGTACCCATGTGTAGGAATAAACGGCGAGATTGAACAACTTCACATCACTTGTCTTCAGTGAGTTTATTTGGTTAACAAATAAGTAAATAATAAAGTCTATCTGCACTCCTTGACTTGGGGGGTGCCCACACACCCCTGCTACTTTATATACTAACTTGAAGTTCATTTTACCTCAGTGTAAGGGGAATATTCCAAGCTACTGGTGTTTCAGATTTAATACATATCCCCATATTTGCAGTTTAATTCTCATTATCACTATGGTGCTTAACTTTTCTGCTGATGTAAATTTAGATCTGATGTTGTTAATTTTCATTTTATCCTCAGCATATGGGTTCAGACAAGATCCTTAACTCGGCCTTTACCATAGCTTGCAGCCACCAAAAAGCTCCTCTTCCCTACCCATAATGCACCAACCCCTAACATACCTCAGATCTTGTTTGCAGCTTCGCAAATAAGACCTGGTCACAATTTCAGCTCTCTAGATAATGTTTAGAGGTAAATTTCTTTGAATTTATTTCATAATTCTAATTTTTTCAAATATTTCCTCCCTCTTTCTACTTTTTACCATATTTGGTATTTACCTTTTCCTTCTTTTATATTCTACACATTTGTGTAAGCTTATACCATTGTTGGCATCTGTATCCCTATCTCTCCTTACTGTTTCTTTTCTTCTCTGTAATTTCTTGCAGCATCAGAATGTTAGAAAAAGCTCCTTTGGGGTTCAAAAAACCCAAAAAGATGTGTGCACAAGTTGCCATTATTGGATGCGCATTCTCTATGCATATATTGTCTAGGCCCTGATCACCTAAAGGTTGAGTGCTGACCATAAAAATAAACTCATACTGAAAGGGTTGCTTTCAACACTCTTTTCTGAAGTGAATACTGGAGCTCAACCCTCCATATCCAAAACTAATGAGACTATTTTAATATCTCCCAAACCATCAGGATCTTCAACTCCTCCTTCTTATTCAGAGCCTCCCAAGAAAAAGCAGAAGTCATATCAGAAGACTGCCTTGCCTCATTAATTTCTGTGCCAGGTCTGACAACTTCTTTGACTTAGAACACTTAGGATCTGACTCTTTTATCTAGGACTAGGTACTATCCTGCTGTTGACCCAGTACCGTCTCCATTTCTGGAACTCAAGCATTCAGAATCTCCATCCTTGGCATCCTCTCGGGTTTTCAGGAGTCTTAACTGAAGCCGATGTGGATAGGATGATGAGGAGATTTCTCATGGTGCAGATTCAGATGGGAGTATCCCGGCACCTACTCCTATGGGTCAGGAAGTCCATCCTTCTGTCACTCCACCGATAACTCCTCCTCTGATCCAACCCATTGTTTCAGAGCCCTTGGATCTTAGTCTTCCGGGTCTATCTGGTTCAGATCCAAAGATGGTCTTGTATTCGGATCTGAGGATATATCTTGAGTGCATCAGCTCAGACGTCCTCAGAGCAGGATGACTCTTGGAGCCGAAGCAGTCCTGTCGGGTCTTAGGTGTTGTAGTTGACTCCCAAGTTTTTGTAGCTGTCTCCACCGCTCAGAGCCTCAGCATTGGACAGCACTGCTCCAACTTCTGTCTTGGATAGATTTGCATTCTGGACAGAGGGAGTCAGTGGGCCAGAAAACCAGCTTTTCGGCTCCATTGTCTTCCTTCTCCCCAGAGTGTTCTGCCTTTGAGATGGTGAAGAGGGTTTTCTCTGCTCCTGCAGAGTGGATGGATCCTATCCCTTGGATATTCCTTCTGGATCCCAGATGTGTCTGTGCTGTGGGCCACATCATTCTGTGCCACAGGGACAGCCAGCCCAAAATCTCCAAATCACCTGGAAGGGTTTCACTGTCTCTTACGATACTTCACTGGAGCATCCCACCAAGGAAATCCCTAGGAAGCGGAAGTGCAGAAGGAGGCACTTAGACTCCCCTCAGGAGTCGATCACTGAGGATACTGGTTTCGATGAAGGGGTGGGATCCCCACAATCACCACCTGAAGATGTCTCATTTGGAGACATTATTGAGATCCTTAAACAGAAAGACAGTTGGTCTTCTGATAATCCTTCCCCAGAGGAGTCAATATTCCTCAAAGCCTTTGGAGCTGGCCCGTCTACCTCCTGGGTTACTCTGTCCACCGATGATCTCTAGGCAGGAGTACAAGGAACCTGACTCAGTTGAGTCATTCCCCAAGAGACCACATTGGATTCTGGCTCCACCGGCAGGTAAGGAATTCTGGAGTTTGGGTGTGCTCATAGATGACATGTTTGTGGCAGCGACCACCAATAAGGAACTTGCTGAGCAGAGTTCCTCTATCCATCCCCCTAACAGGGAGTCTAGAGCATTGGACAGATTTGAGAAGCATGTGTATGCTTCAGAGACCTGTGCCCATTGGTGTCTGAACTATTTGGCACACTTTACGAGACTACAGAGGGACTTGATCAAGGAACTTTCAAAATCCCTTGCTGAGAACCCTACTGCTGAAGCTCAATCTTCTGTCCATGAGGTTTGTCTCACATGCAGCTGAAGGTGCCTCAAAGGCAGCAGGTTCAGGCATTTCCATCAGAAGGCATACTTAGATGTGCTTGTGTGATTTTCTGGAGCCCTTCAAGTCTTCATTCATCAGTGCACCTTTTGACTGCAGTTCGTTGTTTGGCCCAAAAGTAATGGATGCACTCTCCAGGTGTGAAAAAGATGGAAAGTCTCTTTCTGCATTGGGCATATGTTTTTCAATGCCCTAAAGATCCTTTTCTAGGAATCAAAGTTGTGACTGAAAGATGTGGTTCAGCCAGTCCAAGGGTCCTTTTCAGAATCCACATGGAGATCGTTCCCCCTGGGCAGAGAGGGAACTTGAATGGGCAACGGTGCCCACACGGCAGAGGAGGCCTGCAGAACCAAGGATCCAGGGATTCTTTCTCAGATAGACCCTATGAGCACTCCTGAAAGGAGGCCCAATTGTCCCCCTCTAGAGGCAATAAGGGGGCGACTATCCCTGCTTCGGGGACCCTGGCTAGAGATAACAAAAGATACATGGGTATAGAGGATTATTTATGTAATTCCCTTTCCCTACCACCTCCACCTGTGTACAAAATTCCCAGTGTTACACCCAGCCAGAGGAAAGCAGCAGTACTAAAAATACAAAAGCTGATAGAAAAAAAAGAGTCATACAAGAGATCCCACCAGACCAGGTAGAATCTGGAGCTAACTCAAATTTCTTTTTAGTGCCAAAGAAAACCGGGGACTGGAGACTGATTTTGGATCTCTGTGAGTTGAGCAAGTCAGTTCTACACACAAAGTTTCAGATGGTCACTGTTCAGTCCATTCTGCCGTTTTTGGGCAACGATGACTGGATGTGCTCAATAGACCTTCAGGGTGTATACTATCACATAAAAGTAAACAGACAATCCGGAAGGTATTTACTCTTTCGGCTGGGAGCCAGTCATTATCAGTTTAGAGCACTGCCCTTTGCTCTCACCACAGCCCTTAAGGTGTTCACCAAGTGCATGTCAGTGGTAGCAGTTCACTTAAGACTACAGGGATTCCAAGTGTTTCCATACTTAGATGACCAGCTCATTATAGCCCAAAGCAGGCATCTACTAATAAGAGCAAGAGATTACATACTCCAGACTTGTTCTCATCTTGGGATATCCATAAATCACAACAAATCTCAGTTATAACCAGTTAAAACATTGGAATTTATAGGGGCGTTATTCAACTCAGTATCAGTGACAGCTTCTCTTCCTCTAGCAAGAGTGCAAACTAACAGATTCCAGATCACGAAAATAGTTCACAGTACCAAAATTTCAGCCCAGTTGATCCTTCAAGCCATGGAGTCAATGTCAGCTGCCATAATTCTAGTTCCCCTAGCAAGATTTCATATGAGAATTCTTCAGTGGATGCTAGCAGCACAATGGTTGATTCTCTATCATCGAATGTCAGCCCAAATAAGAATCACTCAAGCATGCAAAAATACCTTTGGTGGTGGATTTGATCAGATCAGGTTCTACAAGGCTGTCATTTCATTCTCCCTCAACCAAAAGCCATAGTGACCACAGACTCATCCCAGATTGTGTGGGGGCACTTTCTGGGGAAAACAGTCCAAGGCAGTTGGTCCCCCAAAGAGGCCAACAATGCATGTCAGTGTCCTGGAAATAACAGCAGTGTTGTTAGAGTTGCAGGCCTTCCAGGAGTCTCTCCCTTTCGGGACACTTACGATTCAAACAGACAATATGTCAGTAGTTTGGTACATGAACAAACAGGAAGGAACCAGGTCTTGCTCCTTGTGTTGAGAAGCCCTCAGAATGTGGCAATGGGTGATCTCATCCAACCACTTTCTGATAACAATGCACATTCTGGGGAAATCCACAGTGATTCAGAAATAAACCGCTCCAACGTTAAGCAAAAACTTTATTAAAGCAAAGCTTTAGGGTAACAAGCCTTTCTGAATGCTAATCAAAAAACAAAAAGGTTGTTACCCGAAAGCTTTGCTTTAATAAAGTTTTTGCTTGACATTGGAGCAGTTTATTTCTGAGTCTATCATTATTTTTCCAATTATCACAGCATCAACCTTATTTCCAGTGAAATCTACAGTGATAGCAGACAAATTGAGCAGGTCCATTCTATTACATCACTAGTGATCTCTGAACATGAATGTGACAGAAGTTATTTTCCGTCGATGGGCCCAGCCTTGCTGTGGTCTTTTTGCTTCTCTCCTAAACAACAAGTGCAGCAGCTTCTTTGATCTGATCCCCCCTCTGGGGGAATCACCGAGGGGTGGTCTGCTCCACGATTGGCCCCCCGGTCTCCTTTATGCTTATCCACTGACTCCCTTTATCCCCATATTTCTCCACAAAGCTGCCAGGTTGAAGTCCAGAGTCATGCTCATTGTACCTTAGTGGCCTTAACAGATTTGATTCCCCTTCCGTTGGTCTCATCTACTTTACCCACCTTGGATTCTGGATCTAATTCCAGATCTCCTGTCTCACCTGACAGGCATGATTCATCCAGATGTATTAAACCTCAAGCTAACAGCCTGGTTTCTCCAGTTCTTTTAATAGCCAGACAACTGATGCTTTCTTCCCCTGGCCATCGCATACTTTTATCTTCCCATAAGGCTTCTACAAGAAAACTTTACAGAAGTAAATGGAAAAGGTTCATTTTTTGGGCACAGCAGGAACACATTGACTCCTTCTCAGCTCCTGTACGTAGTATTCTTGAATTTTTGGCATCAGTCTTTAATTATTATTATTATTATTATTATTATTATTATTATTATTGTTATTGTTATTATTATTATTTTACCAGGATAAATCCAGCTGGACACAAAGTGTCTGTTTTCAGTGGAGTCCTGGGGAGAAAAGCTCCAAGGAAGTTAACAGAGTACATACATGGTTTAGATAACAATAAAAACTGGTACATAAGGTAAGAGAAACAAAGAAGTACAAGAACAATTTTGTAAAACAGTAAGATACTCAAACAATAAGATAGTCATTAGTAGAACCCTTATTTGCAATATTTACAAAAAAAGTACATATCAGGTGAGAATATAATGTATGCAATTGAGGCATACAGCGGGTCACTTATATGGAGTAGTGGGTCTTCAAGGGGGGATCTTTGCAGTTGCAGAGAGGGTTAGCATTGAGGTGTGAATTAAGAAGGCCCTTGAAGGTGCTTGTGTGACTTTGTAGCCTGAGTTCAGGTGGGAGGGTGTTCCATGAGGGTGGTAGCTCCTTAACAGAGTTCAGTTAGCAGCAATCTTTAATTTTCATGTTGGATTTGAGAATTTTTCCTTGGCTTCATCTGAGCTCTGCAGAGCCTTTTTGAGAAGCACCCTCCTGCTGAGACCTCCATATAAAGATCCTACTCTATCATGGGATTTAAATCTGGTGCTGCAGGGCTTAATTCATTCTCCATTTGAACCAGCAGCTAAACGTGGTCTTAAATTCCTGACCTGGAAAACTATCTTTTTAGTGGCCATTACCTCTGGTAGAAGAATTTTAGAAATTCAAGCATTGTCCTCTAAGCCTCCCTACTTGATTTTTCATAAGGATAGAGTAGCATTATGTACCAGCGCTTCTTTCATTCCTAAGGTGGTGTCAGAATCCAGTATTAACTAGTCCATTAATCTGCCAGTTTTCTTTCCTAAATTTGTAAACAAAGGTGAATGTGTTACATTTATTGAATGTCCACAGAAATTACGTTTTGACCTACATAGAAGAAAGAAATTAGAAAGACAGACCAATTATTTGTGTCCTTTGCAGATTCTAAATTGGGAAAATCAGTTACAAAGGTAAATTTAACCAGATGGCTAACTAATTGCATATCATTTATCTACAACAAATTAGGTTGTCCTCATCAAAACCTTTAACAGCCCATTCAGCTAGGTCCACGGCAACTTCTTTAGTGTTCCTATCTACGGCTTCCATGGACAAAATATGTGTGGCTGCAACTCGGGCTAATCCTTATACCTTTATTACTTATTACAAACTAGATCTGGTCTCGTGGGGAAGAGCAGCCTTTGACTCAACTGTGCTCAGCAATATCCTTCCTTAGAGTCCATCTGGTAATTTAGGTAACCAGAGACTCTGTCCCATATGTTGAGGATAGAATGAAAATTGACATCATCAGATAAAGACATTAAAACTTACCAGAATGTTCCATTTCTGTTGTCCTTTTTCATTCTTCCTCAACTCCCCACCCACCAACCCCCATCCTTTTTCATTATGGATTTCTGGGAGAACGAGAGCTTATAAGGACTCCGCTGTGTCTCATGTTGGGCTCCAGATAATGGCTTATTCTGTCAGGAATGTTATATTAATGTTTCTTACTTTGTCAACCAGCAAACAAAATCTGAGGTATGTCCGGGGTTGGTGCATTATGGGTAGGGAGGAGCTCAAGAGTTTTTTGGTGGCCACGAGTTATAATAACAGCTGAGTCAGATCTGATCCCATATGTTGAGGAAGAATGAAAATGGACAACACAGATGAAACGTTATGGTAAGTACATAACTTATTTTTCAGTTATTTTGAACAAAAAAATTATGTATTTTGAAAAGTTTAGGATCTAATTTTGAGATTTGTGGGGTCAACCTAAACTTATTTTTTGGAATAATTCAAATAAAGCTAGATTAGGAAAGGTGACAACATTGTCATCTAGGCAGAATATCAGCCTTGTAAGCAATGTAAATATGTTTATCACAGAGTAGCATTTGTTTATAACATTCTGGCTAGGTTATTAGTGCTAGTGGCCACTATAATTGTAACATGCAATGTATTGTTGATGTTGTAGTATGTTTATCATGTCCAGCTTATTTTATTGGGAAATCTATTAACTCCATGAGGAAACTGATGTCTAAGCACATGTATTCTATTAAAACAAAAGATAGTCATAATGGCCTTTACAGTCTGAACTGTATAAATTATAATAAGTTCTTCTTTTTTTAATATTAGAAAGATTGAGATTAATACAAAGGGAGGAGACTGGAATAATTACTTTTTGTACTAGGAATTCATTTTGCAAACTAAATTTGTCAGATGTACCACCAGGAATAAATGAAAACATTTCTATTGCAAGTGTGCCAAAAATGAAGTACAGCAAAATTAATTTACAAATTCTTTTTATACATTTTAATAGTGTCTGATTAAGTTTCATTCATTGTGTTTTTCTATTGTTTCTGATTGGTTGTATTTATCATGTGACAAGGTTACCTTTTCAATATAAATTGTAATTTTATCAATACTCTGATATAGTCTAATGTAATAAAGTCGTTTGCTGATGAAAGCACTAAATAAACTATTGGTTCTAAGTTTAATTTGGTACCTGTGAGGGAGCAACTGTCATTTTTGCTGCTTTTGAGACCTGTGGAATTATAGTTGAATATAACTTCTCTGTAGAGCTGTGCTTTATCTTTGGTGGACCATCTCTCCATCGTACACTGTCTTCCTTCCCTATTTCATGGGTTCTAGGGCCTATATCACATTTGAACTCTCTGGGAAAATATGCTTGCTCATAATTCATTTTGAATCCCAGTCTGAATTCATATTCATAATTGTTTTCCATTAGGTGAAAAATAACCATTTTCCAGGCCTTGTATTGTAAGATGAGCTATGTGATTACAAAATGTTGGTTTACAGTGAGTTAGATTTTTTTTAATGTTTTCAAGTACAGCTGTGTAATTAGCTGACATAATACACGAACACTAGAACCACACCGCTATAACTTTTGAAAAATACAAAATTACTATACCATGAAACGAACACCACGCTAGACTGCTGGAAAATATTTGTCTTGTTTATTCTCCGTACATCATTCTGGTACCTCGGCTTATCGCCTTCAAGGAATAATTCAAATACAGAATACATCCCCACCAGTGCCTAAAAGTATTTAATCAATTAACACATAAATTGCTCCTTATTTTAAAGTGGCACCACTTCCTATAAATACCTGTTCATTTTCTACATGCAAAATGGTTAGTGACGCTTCAATAGGACTTCATTACCAATGTGTAACTACATGAACACATAAGCACAACTTTTATCATAAACCCTACCTTTCAGAAATTAATTGGCTGACATTTAAGGTCACAGAAACATTATTTTGACTATACCATACTAAAACTAGGCCACACCTTAGCCAGATAATGTGAAAAGATAAGTACCAGAGTTGCAGACTAATGAAAGAAGCATTAATTCCTTTTACAAGTAAACTGTAAGCTACAACCTTATAGCTGTCAGTTTTGATTTTCTGATGATACAACTGTTTATTATCAGATTCTGAGTAGTGAAGATCAAAATAAACTACCATGCATACTTTTGATGTTTCATTGTCATTGTTCTGCATAAAGGAAGCCAGTGTTTTAGACACATGACGACATTCTGGAATTGTTCACTGCAGCACCAAAGTGTGTATTAACTAGCTATACAATGCTGCTGTTAACTACCACTGTAAAATTACAGCAAGGCTTTATCAAAGTTATTTAATTCTGTAACAAAAAAGTGTAACACAGCAGTACATCTTGGCACCATTTTTAACTGTAGGATCAGACCACCACTGTAAGGGACATAGCCTACAGCTATACTTACATCACTTATTATACCATTGGTTCATAGGTTGGTACTAGGCTATTGGCCCTAGGGGCCTATACAAGCCTAGCCAAACAATTCCCTGGATATTTCTTCCCACATTGTCCCATCTATGCCTGTTCCTGCTCTTCTCGTGTTTAAAACTAAGATGGAATGGGCATTGTAAAAGGCTGTAAAAGTACAGTTGTGTAAGTAAAACTTACCATAACAGTAAATGTTAAAAAGATCACTGCTGCAGCAGCCTTAGCTGTACGAGTTATATCCTGCCAAGGATGTAATAGTCGGCCAGTTTCCAAAACTTTAGAGCACTTCCACGTGCCCAAACTGTCAAGCAGCTCAAACTGAGCTGACTAAAAGACTGGTTTGGATGCAAAGCCCTTTACAGTTTTTCTACCAGTAGAGGGAGGGAGTCTGAACACTGAAAGGACAATGCTAGGAGAAAAAATAAGTGTCCACATCCTGTCGTAAAAAACACACCAAAAAATGTGTTTGTTGAAGGGAGGGGGCAGCTACTGCAGTAGTGACCATTCAAACATCTACTGTTGTAAGTTCAGTGTACACAACTGTACTATGTTCATCATATTGATCACTGCTGCAGTAGCCTTAGTTGCACGGGCAGATTACCTTAGCTAACTACATTTGAGAGGTGGAAGGAGAATAGTAGAAGAGCCACTGGAGATTAGTCCTAGCAAAGCTTGATCTGGACCTAGAGGAGGAATCAAGCCTATAGTATTGTATGAAAGTATGTACAGAGGACCAAGTAGCAACTTCTAGAATACTTTTACAATCCAACCCTTTCCAAAAAGACATAGATGAAGCATCCTGCCTGAAATAGTTTTATTATGGTGTGTATAACAAAAGGTAACAGCCTTAGACAACCATTTGGAATCGGTCCGTTTTAACACAAGTTGTCCCGTCTTCTTACCTTCACAAGAAGTGAATGATTTAGTTCCATCAAGACAGCACCCAAGTTGCCTGTGGACATCCAAATTATGGAGTATCTTTTCTCCTTCATTTTTAGGTTCAGGAAAGAAAATGGGGAGATGGATAGTTTAACTTAAAGTAAACTTTGATATCACTTTAGGCAGAAAAGAAGGATTAGTTCTCAAAGAAACCCTGTCCTTATGGAAAATGAAATAGGGTTGACTCATCATAACAGCTAGCAACTCAGATACTGTTCTTACAGAGGTTAGACCAATCAGTAAAACTGTTTTCCATATTAAGAACCTCAAGTCAGTCAGACTAGCTGGTTCAAATGGAGCAAATGTTAGCTTCTCTAACACAAATTTAAGATCCCAAGGAGGGGTCACTCAGGCTGAGAAACGTCTTCAAAATAACTTAATAAAGTAATTCACACAGCAAAGCTTTCAGGCATAACCCTTCTTCAGTGTATCAACAACAATTGCCTCAATCAATCACAATTTATACTTTAAGTAAGAAATCATGACACAACCTACCAATAACACCACTTAATTTTATAATGAGATAAAATACATTCATAAAACAATACAAAAACATAACCTAAAAAATATAAGCAAAGAAGAAATATATTTATACTGTTCACTCAACCACATGCACAGGAGCCAAAATGGCAGCAGCTCAGAAAAACAAAAAATATAGCGTCTATTATCCCTTAAAATAGCAGCAAAACGGCAGCAGCTCAAAAAAGCAGGATATGGAGCATCTATTATCCCATAAAACAGCAACAGAATACGATTTAAAAAAGCTTTTTATTCCATAAAAAGTAAGCGCTTTCACCCAAAGACTTCAAATCAATTCATAAAACAATGCCTTTAAATAATAGCAATTAACAACTGATAGGTTCCTTTTACAAATACGTCATTCACATTTAAAAGAACAGATTATTAACAAATATGATCATTAAAAAAGCAAACATGTATATTGTATATTAAAAACATACTAAAAATAGTAATGTATAATTCATATAGTTTATCATAGTATATATCATGTATCATCTTTTGGGCTTCATTACCCTTCTTTTATGTAAAATAGGCTTTAACTGAATTTTATCATTCAAGCCAGGGGATTTATCTGCTCTAAAGCGGATAATCCATCTTAATTCACATTCCTGAGTATAATTGTCAGAATCACCTCCTCTCATGCTGCAAATAACATTTTGTATCACACAAAACTTGAAGGAGTGTGATGTTCCTAAAGACTTATAATGTTTCGCTAAAGCATTATGGTCAGATCCTATACGCATATGGTAAACATGCTCCCTAACACGTTCCCTAAGCTGTCTATTGGTTTTACCAATATAGAACGCTGCACAGGATGTACATCTAGCTAAATAAACCACATTGCTACTTAAACAATTAGTCATGGTATTAAATGAATATTCATATTTAGTTACTGGATGCTGAAACGTCATAGTACAATCAATATATTTACACTGATTACAGCTATTACAAGGTACAGTGTTATATTCGGAAAAATGGTTTATGGGATTGTTTAATTTCATATTGGAGTAGCATAACATACGTTTTAAGTTAGGTTTATTCTTAAAAATAAACTTGGGTCTCTGACCAACTACTTCACTGATTTCATTATCAAGTAGAAGGGTGTCCCAATGTCTCTCCACTAATTTTTTAATATATTCTAAATCTTTGGTGTAAATCATAGGTATCCTAACTTCACACACTTCATTTACTATGACAGGATTATCAATATCAATATATTCTGAAAAGTATGGTTGTGCTCTTGTTCCTCTTAATTCATTAACTTCCAGGGTGGTTTTATCAAAAAACTCTTCACTGTAACATCTCTCGGCAAACCTTGCCTTGAGATCAGCCAACTCATGTAAATAACCTTCATATGATGGATTAAGCCTGGATGCCCTCATTATTTGCCCCTTAATCACATTATCAAAAACATGTTTAGGATGCATACTATGTCGATGTAGGAGGGTATTCCTGTGGCATGCTTTCCTATGAACAGAAGTATTCAAGAGCCCATTCTCCAGTCTAATGATGTTGACATCCAGATAAGATATTTCAAATAAAGAGAAACAAAAGGTAAATCTCAAAAAACCAGTAAGATTATTCATGGTTTCAACAAGCTCTAAAAGACTACTCTCATCACCCCTCCAAATCAGGAAGAGGTCATCTACGAACCTTCTATAAAAGCCCACATTACTTATGAATGAACCCTTGGTATTGAATGTTGCAAATTCTGGATTGAATCAAGATCTTAACCCATCGAACAGCAGTGTAGGGTTAGATAGCTTTAGTCAAGAACCAGTAGTAAGGAAGAAGGTTATTAGTAATAAGACAAACATTATAAGTAATGGAAGTAATGATGGACAAGTCCCTTTCCCGATAGCCGTTCGTCAGTACACAGGGAGACAGAGATCTGATTTAATATGTTTTTAATATACAATATATATGTTTGCTTTTTTAATGATCATATTTGTTAATAATCTGTTCTTTTAAATGTGAATGACGTATTTGTAAAAGGAACCTATCAGTTGTTAATTGCTATTATTTAAAGGCATTGTTTTATGAATTGATTTGAAGTCTGAAGAAGCCTTCGGGTGAAAGCGCTTACTTTTTATGGAATAAAAAGCTTTTTTAGATCGTATTCTGTTGCTGTTTTATGGGATAATAGATGCTCCATAGCCTGCTTTTTTTGAGCTGCTGCCATTTTGCTGCTATTTTATGGGATAATAGACACTATATTTTTTGTTTTTCTGAGCTGCTGCCATTTTGGTTCCTGTGCATGTGGTTGAGTGAACAGTATAATTATTTTATATTTTGTGTCACAGGAACCTTTATCCTATTGCTGGGCATATATATATATATACTTGGTTTGAATATTAAAGAAGAAATATATGTCACCTGTATTGTATTTGTTTTTTAACGAAAACTGGTTTAATACTAACTGTAGCATTAATTCCTGGATATTTGTCAGCACATAACTTTCATATCCACTCATATTCCCTAATTTCAAATACATTATTAATATTGCCACCCCTAAAATTCCTATTCACTGTATCTGTAACTCTAAATTTAAAATCATGTGTATCTCCATATTCTAGTATATTTTTGACTAATGCGTTCATAGAAACACTTCCTCATACTTCTGAACGATGTTCAATAATGAGATCCCTTCGTCTCCGATTACATTTACCTACATAGAACACAGTACATTCGGTACTTTTCCGTTATCGGGGCAACACTTTCAACGAGATCTTTTAGCTGAAATCCAGTGCCTTAACACATCTGTTCAGATGTGTATAAAAATTATTTGTGTTAAAAATAATTTTTTTTTTTAAATAAATTATTTTTAAGTTTACCACACAGCTGGTTAGCAGATGTGTTAAGGTACTGCATTTCAGCTGACCGATCACGTTGAAAGTGTTGCCCCAATAAGTAACAAACAGAGAATTGAAAAAGAAAATGCAGCATGTCTGGTTAACGTAAGTTTTTTTTCTTTTTTTTATAGGTTCATAGGTAGGTACTAGGCTATTGGCCCTAGGGCCTATATAAGCCTAACCAAAAAATGTACCCTGGCTTTCGCCACCCATGAAAATTATTTTCCTGTGCCCCTGTCTAGCAGAGCCACAGAAGTGATCCCTGGGGTGAATTTCCCATTTCCCATCCAATCATCAAGATTTTTCTTGAAGAGTGCTAATGAGGAGCTCTGTTTGTTACTAGTGTCCTAATATCATTATATTTGCCGTACAAGAAATTAAAAGTAACTATGTACCTGTAAAGTGTCATACTGTAACTCTCCTGCCTGCAGTTCACAACTCATGAGCTGAATGGCTATCACAGACAGCACCTCCGTGTTCAAAAGTGGATGACATTCATAATTTTTAAAATGTGGTATGTATTCTTTCTTTAAGTTTGGAGTAACTTTACATTACAGTTTTACTTTAATTTCCCCTATGCTATAATTATTACGTACATGATAACTTGCCACTTGAACTTCCTAACAATGCTTAATTCCGTTGTCAGGGAAACCCTTAGAAATGTGCAGCTGCTACTTAAAAAAAAATGCTTACTACAAATCAGCTGTTTGTATAATTCCAATGGCATCTTCGCAGGTAAAAGATGCAAAGTAAGTTTACTGAAATGATTTCTGTTGTTGTTGATTTTCAAAGGCTTACAGTAGTACAAATAATGGATAAATCCATGACGTCTCAGGTTTTCTTATACAGGAGCAACACTTTAGACGTGGTTGCTAAGGTCCAAATGCAGTATATTTCCTGTCTTTAAGAAGTCACTGTAAACATGTGCTAAATAGATGATATTTAGAGAAGAAGATGCGACTTCTACATTTTATACACACATGTTGACATTAACACCTAGAAGACATGAAAATATACTACATGCGGAGCTCAGAGACCGCATTTAAAGTGTTGCCCCGATAACGGAAAAGTACCGTACATTCTGTGCAAGTTGCAAGATAAAGTTTACAGTGTTACATGTTGCAAAACTTCGAAATATAAACTCTTTTGAGGTTACAGGGTGTATAAACCTATTATTATTATTAAGAATATGCCTACAACAGCTACTGTTGTGGCAAGGGAAAGTCCCTTGCCTCACACTCATCTCTACCTCTAGATTGAGTTTGTCTCATTCCCTTGTAACACAATCGTTGTTTTGTTTAAAATTTTTATTATTCCTGTAAGCAAAACTTGGACTGCCAGTAATAAATTGTTCCATACCAGGCATAACCTTTAAAATATGCCAGTTTTTTTTTACCTTGTACCTCTTCGCTAAAAAATGGTCTGGCTGTCTCGGGTCTATTTTTTACTGTTTCATCCATGATCTAATGTAGGTAGTTCTCATCATAACCTCTCTTTTTAAACTCCTGAACTAGCTCCAGCATTTGTTCTTTAGATTTCTTTTCATCCTTATTCAATCTACTGATTCTTAACATCTGGCTTTTTGTTATACCTCCAAAAACATAGGTGCATACGTACTATTTCTATGCGTAGTTTGATTAGTATGTATATCCAAGAATTCAATAGACTCTTCTGAAAACGTGGACTTAAGTTTTAAAAAAAATCATTTGACTCATTTAAATAACTTACAAAATCAATCAGCTCATTTTCACTGCCTCCCCAAACAATAAACGCATCGTCTACAAAACGTATGTAAAAAATAACATGATTGAGTAGTTCTATAGTGTTGTTATAAATAACTTATTTTTCCCACTGGTTGAGTACTAGATTAGCATAGCAATTGGCCATAGGTGTTGCCATCGCTATACTAGATTTTGATAGTATAGCTGATTATTAAAGATAAAAATATTATTATTAAGTACTGTCTCTAGTAATTGACAGAAACTTTCAGTATATCAGCTTTTTTAAATACTATATTAGGGTTAGTTTGTAATCTATTCAATACCTCCCATTCATTAAGCATTAATTTAAAATACAACTTCTTAATTTTACTGTCGTATAACTCCCTCAGCTCGTCTTCGTTTAAAAACTGAGACAATCGGAAAACTATTAGGTACACATACACTTGATTTTTTTATCTTCTATTATGTAAAGCTACATTATTATTAAAAGTAAATTTTAAATTAATACCTCTTTTGAAGAGTTTCAGATCCGTAAGGGCTTCCGTAATAGCGTCAGTACTAGAAGGGATAAACTGTAAACCTTTATTAAGTACTGCAATATCGTCAAGTCCCAACTCTACATCAGACAAATTAATAACAATAGTCACATATAAGTTTTCTGCTATCCCAGTTGTTTCAACTTGTTTCTGGACTGCAACCCACTGTACTTCCTCTTCAAAGCATTTCCATCCTTCTGACTCGCTGACCACCCTCTCGATAGGTCCCTTCAATGGATCTCTACCTTCTCTGGTAGGATAGGACGAAAGTGGGTGGGAGGAGTCTGAAAAACCTCAAAAGCAGTGGTTTGCTTAGATTGACATGCATGCTGTTCACCCAGTTGCTACTCATTACCACTTGTTGACCCTGATGGTATATTCAAACTGTTTAGCGGTCAGTCTGTGGTAGTCATTTGCTTATTTAAGGTGGTATTTTCCAAAGTTATTCATCCAGGGTATACATTGATCCCTTTGAAGCTCTAATTTTATCTTTTTTTATTTTTATCCTGCCCTTTTGGCCATAAAATATGTATCCGCATTTAAAATAATTTAAATTGCTCAAGAGCTTGTGTTTTTTCGTAAGCTGTAACTTCATATCAAAATTAAGTAATCTAGCCAACACAGACTGATATGCTTGTATACAGTCCTTAAAAGCAGGTGATGCAACAATATCATTTTCCAGCTTAGGTATTTAATCTTGTATCTCAATTTCTATTTTAGAAAAATAAATCATTCATTAACTGCATATAGTCCGAGCTAAGCTTCAGGTTCAAATCCTGCTATTTTTTTTAAAGGTTCCAGATATGTGTTGTCATATGCAGGCATTTTAAGAATACTTAATCCATGTGGGACGATACCAAGCTCCAAATAAGCCATAAAGCTTAGCCGTTGCCATTGGAGCATCTTATTGTTTGTACTTTTCTTTCTAGCATACCAGCATTATTTAAAAAGCTACCATTCATTTGGGCAACGGTTCCCAGGTCATTGGTAACAACCCTATCCAAACAGGCAAGGAGTGGATTGTTCCGGACAGCTAACAAATCCTGTAGGGTATGATGTGCACTCATAGTTGAAGCAGCAGGCTTAGTTACAGGTTGTATCATCCAAAAAACAGAAAAATGTCCACTGGAAGTTCACAGAAAATTCAGTCATAAGCAAAGCAGAACAATACAGTGGTACACTCAGCCTCAAGTAAGCAAAAAGTCCAACAAAACAGAAAAACTCACGCTAAGAAATGTCTTCACAATAATTTAATAAAATAATTCACACAGCAAAGCTTTTGGGCATACCATTTCTTCAGTGCATAAACAACAATTGCCTCAATCAATCACCATTTATACTTTAAGTAAGAAATCACATGATACAACCAACCAATAACACCACTTAATTTTATAATGAGATAAAATACATTCTTAAAGCAATACAAAAACATATGCGTTTGCACTGAAGAAGGGTTATGCCTGAAAGCTTTGCTGTGTGAATTATTTTATTAAATTATTGTGAAGACGTTTCACGGCCTGAGTTTTTCTGTTTTATTGGACTTTTAGATGGGTCGCAAACTGTCTCAAAGACAGAACCCACAGAGTGAGAGTTGCTGGAGCCATGTCAGACTCGAAACCGGTCACAAGTGGCGTCCCACAGGGTTCTGTCCTGGGACCACTCTTGTTCGGTATATACTTTTCTGAGGTACAGGCAAATGTGGGAGGACTATTGCTCACCAAGTTCACAGACGACTGCAAACTGGGCGCCATAATCGACTCTCCAGCTGACACAAACATCCTTCAAAAAGGTCTCACAGAGACAGATAACTGGTGCCAGTGCCATGGTTTAAAGCTAAATGCCAAGAAATGTATAGTCATACCCTTTGGCAAAAACAATGTGCCCACAAATTACCACATAGGTGGAAACCCATTAAGTACAGAGAAAGTTATTAGGGACCTGGGGACCCAAGTTGATAGCAATCTCTCCTTTGAAAACCACATTGCCAAAGTGGTTAGAAAGACCTTCTACATAGCCCACCTCATCACGAAGGGTTTCACATCTAGATCAAGAGAGGTAATCGTGCCCCTTTATTCATCCCTCATCAGACCCATCATACAATACAATGCCCCTTTTGGGATGTACCTTACCCGACACCTGCAGCAATTAGAAAGACCGCAAAAGTATCTCACCAAGAGGATCAAGGGTCTCAAACAGATGCCATATGCTGCTCGGTTAAAAAAACTCCAGCTCTACTCAGTTGCATACCGCCTACTTCGAGGCGATCTATGCCTGACATACAAAGCTATGTCAAATCCAGAATTAATGGACATGCTCCACCTCAGTAAATCTAAATCCCTTAGAGCCACACGCTCGAGGGACTTGAACCTCAGCACAGAAATAAATAGAACTTGCTGGATGGACAGGTTCATAACCCAGAGGCTCCCTTCGCTCTGGAATAGAATTCCAGTTCATGTGAGGCGGAGCACCTCACTGAATCTCTTCAAGAAGAATCTCGATAGGTGGATGGGGGATCGTAGGTTTGTCCCAGGGATTACTACTCCCGTGTCACTATTAGACAGAGGCACAATAAACTAAACCTTAAAAAGGGCACAGTATACTCAAATCAAGGGGTGGCGTTAGCCATACAGAATCGGGCTAGGCTTATAATTGCCCCAGGGCAGATAGCCTAGTATGAACCTATGAACTTGCGGCTGAGTTTACCACAATATTGTTCTACTTTGTTTTTTCTTGGAGGCCTCTCATGCAAAACCCCTTTCAAGTACATTTTGACATGAGACTGCATTGAAGGAGGGGCATCCATGGGCAGACGTTCTGAAATGACCAATAAATAAATATTTACAGAGGAATAAAAAAGGTCATAGGATAGTAACAGACATAAATACTGTAGAACCAGACAATAACTAGCCCTGAATGGGTGTTGGTTATATTGTTGGCAAAACATTTTCCATTTGCTAGTGTAAGATTTTCTAGCAGCAGGCTTGTTTGCCTGCTGCACAATCTCAGTAAACAGCTGCCTTAAAGGAATTAAGCCTTTATCCTGCTGTCATTCAGCTGAAGTTGATTGATGTTGAGGTGTATCAAACATTCTTGTTCTTGTATGAGTAGATTCAGTCTGTGAAGAATCTTGTGGTAATTGCATCTGAATATTTCCAAAAGGAAGGAGAACCACAGTTGCCTGGACCAGAAGGGAGTCGCCACAATGATCTTGGAGAATTCCTTCTGAATCTTCAGAAGTGCCCTTGATATAGATGGAAAGGGTAGAAAAGCATACAGGAACATTCCTGTCTAAGGAAAAGAAAAAGCATCTGCCTTCCAGGCCTTCTTGTATGGAGTCCTAGAACAGTATCTTGCCAGCTGATTGTTTAGAGAGGAAGGTAAAAAGATCTACATGAGGAACTCCCCACAGATTGATCAAGTCTTGGAAGATGAGGACCCATAATCTAGTTTCCATTCATAAGTAATTGCCCTGATTCTGCTCATCTTGTCTGTCACACAGTTTTGCTCTGACACAATGGAGGGTGACCGTAGAGTGAAATTGTGCTGTGAAACTACATCCCCAGCTAACATGGCTAGTCTGCAAAGAAGTATGATCTGGTTCCCCCTTGCTTGTTAGTGAACTACATGACAGTGGTATTTTCTGTAACCACTTGGAGTTACCGGGGACCAAGGATGGTTCAGAGCACTGAGTGCCGTGATCAGAACAAGCATCTCCTTGATGTTTATGTGCTTGCATCTGTCTATAGTGTAACACCCCCCTGCACTTTTAACCCTCCTGAAACTTCTCCCCATGAAAAGTCTGAAGTATCTGTGATGACTGACTGCTCTGGATTAGGGAGGGAGAAGAAGACACCTGGATTTAAGGTTATTTGTTGTCTCCACCCAAATATTTTTCTTCTGGCAATCTCCAACACTGGGATTTGAAAGGATGAAGGGGTGTTGATGCTGGGACCAAAGAGATTTCAAGTACCACTGTATCTTTCTCATGTGGAGTCTTGCCAGGAGTATCAAGAGAATCATTGATACCATGAGACCCATAATCCTAGGTTATTCCCTGTCATTGGCTGAAGTCCGAGTGGGAAACCTTAGAAATAGATGCAGATAAAGATATATTTTTTTCCTGTGCAAGAAAAGCTCCTTGAACTAAGGAGTCTAGTTGACATTTCTGGAGCACAATCCTGTGTTAAGGAATCAAGGAAAAACTTTTGAGTATTTTATCCCAGCTTATTTAAGAGATCTCTCACCCAAGAGACAGATTCCTGACACTTTGAAAAATACCCTGCAAAGGTAAGCAAGTCATATAAATAAAGAAGAATATGGATACCATGTTGCCTTACAATGAGCTGAACTGAAACTAGACACTTTGTAAACACACTCAATGCTGTGGATAGTCCAAAGGATAAAGCAGAGAAATAATGTGATCCAGACACACAAAAACCTTAAGAAATGTGTGAACATGAATAGGGATGTGATAAGTATATTTTAAGTCTATTGTTACCAGGAAACGTGAAAGAGGAAGAAGAGATAACAGGTTGTGAAGT
The DNA here is from genome assembly GCF_019279795.1 of Protopterus annectens. NCBI lineage: Eukaryota > Metazoa > Chordata > Ceratodontiformes > Protopteridae > Protopterus > Protopterus annectens. The sequence goes on along the minus strand of NC_056737.1, from coordinate 806,904,665 downwards.
GACATAATTTTGAATTTGGGCACTATCACAGACACATTTAGGAAAGAAAGATCTAGAACTGGTCTCCAAGAAATTTCTTTGGCAGTAGGAACATCTTTAAATACATTTTTTTACCACCCAGGAAGGAGGAACTGGCTGTATCACTCCTTGGCACGGCGTTTGCTGAAGAACCATGAAATTATTTGTTGCCAAAGAGAAAAATTGAGATTTAGACTTTGGGAGAAAAATAGGCCAGGGTGGGAGGGGTTCACAAGGTCTATTAAACAGTCATTCAGACTTATTGGACTTTCCTTTGTTTTGGCAGGTTTGAGACTTCTTTTTGGAACCCCTTGCCATTTCTTCTTAAGTACCTGTTTACCTGTATTTTGTTGAGACCATTTAGTCTGGATTTTTTTTTTGCCAGAACTGGATGAAGACAGAAAATTCCTTGGAAAATTTGGAAAAGGAGGGCTGAAACATCTTAGAGGTTCCATGGAGCAGTTTGCCCCATTTGTCACACTTTTTAATCACCTCTGCAGCAAATGGGCCAGTCACTAAATCTATGCAAGGGACAATCTTAAAATCTTATTTTTAACATCATCTGGGAGGTTCTGAAAATGCAGCCATGCAAACCTCCTCAGAACAGTGCAAGTGGCCACAGCCTGGAAGAAGTATCAACAGTCATAGACACACTGTAAAGGATGAGTAGTGACCTCTACAGTAGAAGAAACTAAGTTATCTAAAGCAGATTTTTCCTCCTAAAAAGAAACTACAGGTCAAACCTTCTTCATGCTTTCACAGTTTGTCAGAATAAACTTTAACATATGAGACTGACAGTTCAAAATTCTGAAAATCAAAGTTGCAGATGTATGCACTTTTTTGCTATACCTATCAATAATTTCCCCATCCTTATCAGAAAGAGTAGGTTTGAAATTAACTAAGTGCTTAGCCGCAGTTTGATCAAATAAAGCTATAGCTACTGGATCAGGTTTGGGAATAATGTATAAAAATTTAAAAGACCAAGGAACTTTATAAATCCTGTCTAGTTTTTTAGGAGCAGCTGGCTGACTATCAGGAAAATTGCAAGCAGTAACAGACACCCATCCTGTAAAGCAGACAAAACAGGAGGAATGGATGTATGTTTTGGAAAATCCTTCTGTAACAGCTCATAATATTTTCTGGGGGACTGAGAAACCTCACTGTTCCCCCACTAAAAACACTGGCAGATTCTAGCAATAGTCTGAGAGGAAGAGAAACCCCCACAGTCAGAATCGGAAACCGAACTCTCCTGTGAGTCTGTATCAAAAATTCAAGGAAGAAAAACTGTATATATCCCTCCATCTTCCTATTCAGATTCAAGATACTGAATCTGTTCTGGGAAAAGAGGAATCCCTGTTTCTTTTACCAGAACCTACTTTACAAGAAGGATCAATAGCCTCGATTAAACCCTGAGCCAGACCCAGTAAACTACTGCTATCCACAGAAAATTGGTTTTCTGTTTCTTTTTGATAGGAAAAATGGGGCCAACCATGTTATTAATGACTCAGCAGAAAAGAAAAATCCTAGTGCACTGGAGGTAGCCCTGTAAAAAATGTAACAATAGCAGTGAAATAAACAGGGTTTAACAGAGCTTCTACATTGGTAAAACCAATAGACTTCTTAAGGAAAGGATGCTATACCACCTCAGTGATATTAGATTAGTAGTTAGTACAAATGCACTTTCCCTACACATGCAGAAGAATAATGAACATAAGTTTCCTTTTTGGTGCTAGAAAATGTAAGAGACAATGGTAGAGGTGGTGATTTAATAAATAAAACAGAAGTCAGTGAGACACGATGGATAGCTGATTTGTCAGCAGACAGATATTCAGGATTAAATGGGATCATCCCCCTTAAACCGATATTGAAGGGGAGGGAGGAGGCTAAGGCGATGAAGTCAGTGAGTGGATTACTTGCTTTTTATAATGAGGAAGTGATTTTATCAAAACGGGATCTGAAGAAGGCTTGTTATAGCTGAAAGCGATTATCCTGTCCTTTTATTTACGTTTTACCCACAAGTCTTGTGTTCTTAATAAAGTTTTAGATGTCTCCCTCTGTTAAACCCTGTTTATTTCATTACTAATGTTATTAATGGTGGTAGCAACTTCCCCAGGGATGGGCACAACATTCTTCCACAACAGGGAAACTTCCCCTGTTCACTTTCACAGGATAGACAAGAGTGTCTCTTCCTTGCACACTGAAGGGACCCCACCAGCTACAGAGGAAGTGTCTAACCCCTGGTCCATAGTGACTGTGACCTGAAGGTAAAAGATAAATGGTGTGAGGTACATATGGCCACAGCAGAGTCACCTTTCAGCATCTGAGGCAAATTGATAGCCTGATGTTGTGGCAAAGGCTGTTTGCCTTTTTTTTTGTTTTTTTGTGTGGCTGGAAGAAGGAGGGACTGTGGGATCGGTATTGTGTTCCATGGTGAAGCCACAAATGGAGCTTCTTTCCTGGGAAAGACAAACGGCTATTGCTGGTAAAATCTACCAAGCCACAAAAGTTATTTTTTTGACAGAAAGAGACAGTAAAAACACTTTAAAACACTATGCCAGCCCCACAAACGTAAAATAAACACAGTATCGCCACAGAAAAAAATGTTTTCCATTACTTTACACCACCTTTAAGCCGACAGAAAAAATTACTGCTCTATTTGAAAGTACGTTACAGTCTTGAGACAGTCCATTAAAACACAACATTCCTAGCTTTAAAATAACTTTTTAAAGAGGAAGGTAATAAAACATCAACAAAGTTAAGAAAATGGTCAAGCTATTTGACAATTTGTGCATGTGGAAGGTTGCCTGAAGCTGTGGAAGCTGGCTGGCTGCTATATGCTTGACAGGATATAACCCATATAGCTAAGGCTCTACTGCAGCAGTGATTAAATATAAAGAACATCATAAAATATAGTCTGATTCTTTCACACTTTGTCTGCAGTACTATATAATTAGATAACATATTTGAAGAAGTTCATTATGTTTGTGTATGACATTGTTTAGTTGTTTTGCTTTATTGCCCTCACTGACAGTTTCACCACTATATGTTATAGTCTGTAGTTCTACTTACTCACTCTGTCCCTGCTTTGTTCTCTTTTAAGTCTATACTTTCATAATTTTGTCCACATTTAATGAAAGATGTAGTAATTCAGAACACATCTTTTGTTCTTTTTGCAGCTGGTACTTTTTATTTTAGAAGAGGAGTGTACAAGTTACTAGACTTGCCTGCTTCAGTACTATCTCATATATTATCAGTCGTAGATAAAAGTAGGGAATGCTTTTTTTCTTATTAAACTTGAGAGATGTTAGTAAAAAATCAAACATTTTTATCAAGTGCTGAAACATTACAGCTGCCAGTTTCAAAGTGCAGCAGTACCTTATAAGGTGGATATTAAAGTCCCTAGAAGATATGGTTTCGCATTGTTATATACTGGCCATCCTGTTAGGAATTGTTATTACATGTTCTGGAAAATGTAGAAGTAGGAGGTAGTAAGGAAGTAATATGACAAAATCAATTAGGTATTATATTCTGAGTTTATTTTAGAAGGTATTTGTATGTTTGTGGATAGGAAGTGTTGACGGAAATATGCTGTTTGCTAGCATCTGCAAATAAAGTCATATCATGCTTTGGGTGCTAAGAAGGAATAATTACAATAGTGAGTTGATTTCATTCTTGAATGCTGTATTTTAAATGTAAATAGATGGCCTTAACTGGGATTTTTTTTGTAACTGGTAGAATTTAAAATGTTAAAAAAAGATAGATGTAGAAACTTGGAAGGAACTGTAATCTAACTTTGGCTGAAAAGGGTAGAAAAACCTGTGTGCTATAGGATACCTGTTATCAAGTCTTACCAGAAAACCCGTTATTTAATTTAATTAAATAAGGCATTGCAGAAACTGGAAAAACATAGAGCCTGATATGGAACATTGTTTGAAGATTTCAGTCATTAAAGTAATGAGGTAAGCCTGTGTTGAGATGAAGAGGGTGAGGCTCATTAGTGATATACCCACTGAGAAGAAATGGAACCTGAACAGATTCCTAGGTTCCCTCTGGAATGTCAAAACAGATTGCAAGTTGGAAGTAAGACTTCCAGCAGGATGTACGTAAACAGTCAGAAGTTACTGAAGTAAAAGTAAAAGAATTGCCAAAAGTGATAGCAGAGGAAATACCCTGGCATGTGTTACTTTCTGTAGAGGAAGGAATTAGAGAAGAAGAAACAACATCTACACCTCTATACACAGGTGGAGAAGTTATACCCTCTACTTCATGTTAGTGTTCTGATGAAAGTGTTTCTGACTTGACAGTGTTCATAAGTGAAATACATTAAGGTGGATCAGAGAACATATTACCAGAACAGAACGAGAAACAGATGAACATATTGGCTGTATCACATCCCCATATTTTGATTTGAATAATGACTTGGTGTGCACGGTAAACAAAGATGAAGAAGAAATACTGTGCCAACCGTTAGTTCCAAAACACTGTAGAAAACTATTGAAATTGGAGATCTAAGATGGCTGCCGTCCTATAAGCAGTGTAACTCTATAGCTCTGCTACTCCAAATAATTTATCATCCTTATTTCGTGGGAGAGAAGTAAAATCAGCAAATAATAATCTCATCTCAGCATTAATCTACCTACCTGAGGCTAATCCCTCCGTCCAGTCTTGTGTGCAGAGGTCCTTATCCGAAGGATTGACTCTGATCCTGTGTGCTTGTCTCTTTGCTCCCGGCTGTGCATGTGGCCTAGGACTTTGGGGCCTACACTCACCTGATAATAAGAAAGACAAAAGAAGAAGGATAAGAAAAGGAACTTTTTTAATTTTCCCTGTGATATGTCTCAAGAACTTGATTCCATGGAAACACTAAGTACCAAAGCTAAATTCTCGGCTATTTCATCACCAGAGAAAGATGCAACTTCTAAAAGGGCTAGAACAGCCAAGCAACAGGAAAATGCAAAACCACCTACTAAAGTGAAATCTGATCCCTCCTACATGGAGGACTTAAAACTGACCCTGCAGCCTATCCAAACTGCAATCCAAAGCCTCTCACAGCAGCTTAAAACTTATAATGAATCAATTGACAGAATACTTACTAGAATTGACAAAACAGAAGCTAATGTTTTTGACAATGAGATCAAAATTGAACAATTACAGAAAGATCAAAAGTCTAATGCCCTAAGCATTTTGAACATGCAACAAAAATTAGTGGACCTAGAAGCTAGATCCAGGAGCAACAACATTATCTTAAGAGGCATACCAGAACATATTGATAACCTTGCATTGCTGGAAAATATATCTGCAATCTTCGACATTTTCTTGGACAAATCTCCTATCTCGGACCAGATTATAATTGAAAGAGCCCACATAGCTCTTAGACCACCTTATGATAAAACAAAGCCGAGATCTGTATACGTGAAAATACTCAATTACCAACATGTAAGCAAACTGTTAATTGCGACTCGTAATAAAAAGTTTGTAGAATGGAAAGGTGCTAAAATATCCCTCTCATCGGATCTACTAACTCAGATTAGGTTGGAACGTCAAAAGCTTGCCCCTTTCTGCGCGTATTTAATCAAGAAACAAATAAGATTTCAAATGAGATATTCTAATACCTTGATTTTTCATCATTTAGGATCTAAAATTTCTGCCCAGAACGTCAAGGAAGCCTCAATGATTTTCTTTCAAGTCTTTAAAGAAAGTCCTGGTCCTGATAATTAAAAAATAAATAAAAAAAGTAACTTACATTGAGTATTGTGTTTCGCATGATTGATAGCCTCAGGGGGTCCCTCTGGACTTGCTTTTAGATAGTTTCAGCTCGATTTGTTGATCGATGGTCTCCTCTGCGTCCTTGGAGCCGTTTGGTAATCCTGTTCCATCGTGTTTCCACTTGTAATGAAGTTGCAGGACTGAATATCCTCCATGTTGGATGCTAGTTGCAGGAACTTTCACCCCTGCTCCACCATGATCCCTTCTGTTTTTCTTAAAGGGATACTGATGATTTGTTCTATTTGGTCTGCTTTACTACAGCCATGTCAGTGTTTCAAGGCTCCACTCTCTAAGAAGCCCTGTACCATCAGCAGACAAATATCCGAAGTTAAAGTGATTATTCCTACAAAGAACTAAATGTTTATCCCTTCTAATCAGTTGAAGTTGATAAAACACACCAGCGAGAGCTCCATGTGCGCTCGTTTATTACATTCATAACTCCTGCAGCTGTTTCAAGTCATCTACGCACCAAACTTAAGGTACTTAATTTCATAAAGAAATCAATGTATATCTCTTCTGCTTTGTTGAAGTTGATAAAAATACAACAACGTAAGCTCCTTGTGCGCTCATTTATTGCATACATACTGCTGCACTTAATTTGTCACCTATGTGAACTGGTACACTTTTTGCCGCTTATGTTAAAACGGAGCTTCTCGCCTGGTTGCATGGCAATTAATTATGCAAAGCATCTCATGGAAGTCTCTGCAAGATTTTATTTAGATGCTGGAATCTAAGCATATCTATAATTAAACTGCCTCACTAATGGGGTTTACCCTTTTGTTAAATATTACTGTAGCGTTCTGATTACTGTTTATTAGAGACAGTCTTCTTGACCTATGGAGCTATAAACATAGCATGTCTAATACAATATTAAGATAGGTTTGTGTGACCTTGTTTATAAAGGATAGTAGTGGTGTTGACAGATTAAGTTTACGTATTTGAATGCAAATTTTATTTGTGTGGTTAATCACACGCATGGTGCAAGTGACGTAGCTTATGGTCAGAGGAAGGTAATATCATTTAATTGATCATTGTTTTGGCCACTTAAATGGTGTGTTCTATGGAGCGTTTTGAGGTAGTTTCTGATTTTTAAAACTTTACTGAAAAGGAAAATGACGTTGCAACGTAGGGCATGGAGCTCTATAGCTGGCATTTTATACCCAGTAATATTTAGAGTAACTGATTTGTTTATTGATCACCTGAAGACTTAGACAAGTTCACTTAGTTACTTTCTTATTGACCACACACTGAGTTATAAGCTCACTGCTTAGGTGTGTTAATCTGTTCATTTTATGAATTATTAGCTATATGTCTCTCTACCTATATTGTAATATTTACTTGACAACAGATGCCTAAAATAACACGTTTGGATACCTTACTCAGTATAGGAATCCTTAATGGAGTCACACTGTTAGATGTTTCAAATGCTGGATTATCAGCAAGCCGACTGATTTATGTTAATCTCCTTTCCTTTACTTTTACTTTGTTTTAATATACCATGTGAGAGTGTTCAATCTCGCCGTTTGTTCTTACACACGGGTTCGGAGCCGATCCTCGGCTCCAAGTCGGCCGCATCGCAAAGCTCTGCATCTCAGAGAAGCTTGAGACCAGACTATATCCCACAATCCTCCCTGCCATTACTCAGATCTAGTTTGCCGCTGCAACAGATCGGATCGAGGAGAGCTCGGACCAGAGGAGAATTTGCTAACTTTTTGCTTTTTTCAGATAAGCTACTTCTTTTTTTTTGTAAAAAAAAAAAGTTTCTAATAGTTAGTGTAGTATAAAAGTGTGTGTGTGTGTTATTATTATTATAATATTGCTCAATATTATTCTTAAGGCACCTTTTGTGGCCTACCCTTTTTCTCTTGGTGTGGTTTTTTGAGTGTTCTTTTACACTTATATAGATATTCACTTTACATATATATAGAAGTTAGTTAATTAGTTATTGGTAGTTTTTTCTTGTCAATTAAACCTAGTAAAGTGTCATTACTTCTACAGTCATGTCGGAGAAAGCAAAATCCGGCTTTAAAAGATGTCAGTGTGGGCAGAAAATGTCTATCACTGACAACCATGCATCCTGCGTTTACTGTCTTGGCCCTCTCCACCTGCAAGAGGATTGCTCTATATGTCATTCCTTTAGTGGGAGGGTCATGACAGATAGACGCAGGAAGCTTATAGATAGAAGGTTGCTTAAGCCTGCCTTTCAAGAGGCTTTAGACAAATCGGATCAGGCTTCTAAGTCCTCGAAGGGGTCGAAGATGTCGGAGCCCATGTCATCGGCTCCGAGTTCATCTTCAAAGGTTCGTTCGCCGGTTCCACAGACCTCGGGGCCGGCGTCGGCGTTATCTTCGCTGAGCCCCAGATCTTGGAACCGGTGTCGGAGCTGCCGCCACCGTCCATTCTTCGGTCGGTGCCATCTTCGGCTCCTTTGACCCGTTCTTCCAGACCGTTATCTGAGACAGATGTGGATCGTGTCGTGCAGAAACTCATGGAAAACACGGCCCTTTCCAAGTTGATTGCAGTTTCCTCCCAATTGGTGTCAAAACTAGAAGGCCTCCCCATGTCTCCAACAGGTCCTCCTTCGAGACCCATCCAGTTCTCGGAGCCGGGAGAGAATGAGCTGATGATAGTGGAGCCCTCGGTGCCAAAACCGTCCATTGCACGATCGACACCATTGACTTCAACTCCTTCAGAACCGGTAGGTGAGTCGCGGAGCCGACGGTCTCTCCTCGGGTCCAGGACCGAGAGTCATACCGACCTTTCGATGCCGACTCTCCCTCTCGGGGCCTCGGCGCAGATTGGCTCGGCTCCGTCCTCGGGGTCGGAGCCCACGGCCCCCATGTCTGGGATGCTCCCGTGTTCTTCGGAACCGGGGGAGTCCTCGGCCCGGGGTTCAGGGGCTTTTGACCTTATGAGGAAGGTATTGTCTGCACAGACAACCACTTCATCAGAGGCATCTTCTCCTTCCCCTAAAGGGCCGCTTTCTGTTTCTGCCCTCACGACCCATCCAAAGCGTAGAGCCCCATTGCCTCAGCCACCCCCAGAGGATTCCCCCTGTTCCTTGGAGGCCTCACCGGAAGCCCCCTCTGATGAGGTCCCGAGGAAAAGGTTGTGCAAGAGGAGGCACATAGATTCCCCGCAGGAATCTCTAACGTCTGACACCGACTTGGATGAGGCAGAGGGGTCCCCAAAATCCTCCTCTGAGGATGTGTCATTTGTGGACATCGTGGAGATCTTGAAGCAGAGGGGTGATTGGCAGTCCCTAGCCCCCACTGAGTACGAGTCGGTGCTGCTGAAGGCTTTTGGGGCTCAACCTTCTACCTCCTGGGTGACTCCGCCCTTCGATGAATTAATGGAATTGATTGCTCGAAGGGCGTGGGAGACACCTGACACAGTGGAACCAGTTCCTCGAAAACCAAACAAATTTATCACTGCCCCCCAGGACAAGACTTATCTCACCAAGGGAGTTCCGGTCGACGCTATGGTGGTGGCGGCAGCCACGAAAAAGGAGATGTCTGAGTCTTCCTCATCTGTTCATCCTCCTAATAAGGATTCTAGGACTATGGACAGATACGGGAAGCACGTTTTTAGTTCAGCGACTTTTTCCATGCGTTCGCTAAACTATTTGACACATTTCACACGTCTGCAGAGGGATCTCATCAAGGAGCTGACAGATACCCTCCACGGTAACACAGATGTTGCTGTTTCAGATAAGGTAACAGCACAACTTAACACCCTTACCTCCATAGTAAACTCATCCATGAAGCTCATCTCGTATGCGGCCGAAGGATCGAGTAGAGCTGCAGCTTCAGCGATTGCTCTTCGAAGACAATTCTGGATGCGGCTGTGCTCCTTTGCAGAAGCCTTCAAGTCTTCCTTTGCCAGTTCCCCCTTTGATGGTGCCACACTCTTCGGGCCAAAGGTGAAGGAGACTCTGACTCGGTGTGAGCAAGAGGGAAAGACCCTGTCTGCTGTCGGGGTCCATTTTTCCGCTCCAAATAGACCGTACCCCAAAGGGCAACCAAGGCGGGAAAATGTGGTTCCGTAAGACTCAGGGATCTTTCCAAGCCACACAGAGTGATGCCCCCTCCAGAGGCAGAGGGGGGGGTAGAAATGGAAGACGCCGCCCCGGCGGCAGAGGGGGTCCGCATAACCAAGGCGACAGGGATATCGTCCCTGGGAAGCCTTTCCAGCACTCCTGAACGGAGGCCTGGCTGTCCTGCTCTGGAGGCAGTCGGGGGTCGCTTGGCTTTATACCCACAGGCCTGGCTAAATATTACTTCGGATTCCTGGGTAAAAAGCATTATAACCAGAGGATACAAAATCCCCTTCATATCAACTCCACCTCAGTAAAGAAGGTTTCCAGATGTGCCACCCCATCTGTGAAGCCCAGCAGCAATAGAAATTTCAAAGCTACTCAAAAACAGAGTCATCCAACCAGTCCCGGCGGACCAAAGAGGATCCAGAACTTACTCAAGGTTATTTTTAGTTCCAAAAAAGACAGGGGACTGGAGACCGATTTTAGATCTTGGCAATCTCAACACTTTCGTGAAGAAGGAAAAGTTCCGGATGGTCACGCTTCAATCGATCCTTCCATTTTTACAGAAGGATGATTGGATGTGCTCGATAGATCTCAAAGACGCGTACTACCACATCAAAATGGCCAGACCATCCAGAGATCACCTGCGCTTCCGGCTGGGAGCCAGTCACTTTCAGTTTCGAGCTCTGCCCTTTGGACTCACCTCAGCCCCCAGGGTATTCACCAAATGCATGGCAGTAGTTGCGTCTCACTTGAGACAACAAGGATTCCAGGTGCTTCCCTATCTGGATGACTGGCTCCTCACCGCTACCACCAAGCGTCGCCTCATACAAGTCAGAGACTACACAGTCGACCTTTGTTCCCACCTAGGGATTTCGATAAACTTCGAAAAGTCTTGCTTATCGTCCTCACAGCATATTTCATTCATCGGAGCAGACCTAGATACACGATTAACACTGCTAAAGCTCCCTCCAATAAGGGCGTCAACCCTCAAACAACAGGTTCTTCTTCTACTACAGAGCAAGAAAGCCCCGGCCAAACTGGTGTTGAAAGTTTTGGGACTAATGGCAGCATCCCTGATCGCAGTTCCTATGGGAAGATTACACATGAGGATCCTCCAATGGCTGCTTTTCGCACAGTGGTCATTCCAGCAGTTACCCCTAGTGCACGAGATTCTGATAACAGACTCTTGCAGACGAGACCTCTCATGGTGGGTGTACAGTCAGGATCTCACTATGGGTCGTCCGTTTGTTCTACCCAGTCCGACGGCCACAATAACCATGGACGCTTCTCTGATAGGGTGGGGGGGTCTATTTCAGGGAAGAACAGTCCAAGGGGAATGGTCCAACATGAAGTACAGCCTGAACATAAATGTTCTGGAGCTGAGGGTGGTGTTCCTGGCATTGCAACACTTCCAAGCCCTCTTACCTCTAGGAACAGTGGCAGTTCAGACGGACAACATGTCTGTGGTCTGGTACATAAACAAGCAAGGGGGAACCAGGTCTTACCCGTTATGCAGAGAGGCCATGAGAATTTGGCAATGGGCAGAGTCCACGGGTCGCTTTCTGATAGCAATGCACATCCCGGGGTCATCCAACGTCATTGCGGACAGGTTGAGCAGAGCCATCCTGTTACCTCACGAGTGGTCCCTCAATCCACAGATGGCGGAAAAGATCTTCCGCAGATGGGGCCAGCCTTGCTGCGATCTATTTGCTTCCCCGTTGAATGCAAAATGCAGACGCTACTTTGCACTTCTACCCCCTCTGGGAGATGTCCCCAGGGACGCACTGATACACGATTGGCCCCCGGGTCTCCTATATACATTCCCACCTACTCGCTTCATTCCCAGATTTCTACAGAAAGCCAGGAACCTGGAAAGGACAATAATACTCATAGCCCTATTCTGGCCTCGGCAGATATGGTTCCCCTTTCTTCGAGCCCATCAAACAGAGGAACCATGGATTCTGGACCCAGTACCAGATCTACTGACCCATTCGTCGGGAGTTCCTCACCCGTCTCTTCAGTCCCTCAAACTAGCAGCTTGGCTGCTCTGCTTCCCTGCCTAGCCAGGTCTGATCTACTTTCTCCGGCAGTTCAACACATTCTGGTTGCTTCTCATAAAGCTTCCACTACAAAACTCTACAGGAGTAAATGGAAACGCTTTGTATACTGGGCGTCTAGCCAACACTTAGACCCCCTGGTAGCTCCTTTACATAAAGTATTGGAATTTTTATCTATCCTCTTTCATGAAGGAGCCTCTACTTCCACACTAAGAGTACAGTTGGCGGCCATATCGAACTTCCATATTGGTGAGGACGGTTCTTCCATTATGTCTCACAGACTTTGTAAGGCTTTTATGAAAGGAACCTTCCATCTTCGGCCGCCCGTCAGGAAGCCTTTCTTTCCATGGAGCTTAAATTTGTTACTGTCACAACTCATGTTGCCACCCTTCGAACCTGCTTCATCCTGCCTCCTAAAGTTCTTATCGTGGAAGACACTTTTTCTCGTAGCTGTTACTTCAGCTCGAAGAGTATCAGAGCTGCAAGCATTATCGGTCAGACCACCTTACTTGATTTTCCATCCAGATAGAGTCTCTTTACATACAAATCCATCTTTCCTTCCAAAGGTATGTTCCATCACAAATATTAACCAATCCATAGAACTCCCTACCTTCTTCAAGAACCATACTAACAAGTTGGAGTATATGCTGCACAGGTTGGATGTTCACAGGCAGTTAAGATTTTATTTGGATAGGACTAAAAGTTACAGAAAGACAGATCAGCTCTTTGCCGCATTTGCAGACAATAAAAAGGGCATGGCAATTACAAAACGTACATTATCTAAATGGCTTGCTGATTGTATAGCCTTTGTATACTCTAAGTCAAATCAGTCCTTACCTACCAAACCTAAGGCCCATTCTACCAGATCCGTTTCCACTTCCTTGGCTCATGCAGCTCGTTTGCCTTTGGACACGATTTGTGCAGCAGCCACGTGGTCTAAGCCACATACTTTCATCACTCATTATAGAGTTGACAAAGCCTCCAAAGAGAGGACATCTTTTGGTTCCACTGTGCTTAGGAACGTTCTTCCATGAGTCACTCGGGGTGATGGAGCTAGGGACGCTACCCATGTGTAAGAACAAATGGCGAGATTGAACACTCTCACATAAAGAAGTTATGTCCTTACCATAACGTTCCATGTGACGTGTTCATCTCACCTTTGTTCTTACATTCCCTCCCTTCCCCCCCACGTGTTTTGGAAGAACGGCTAGGAGTAGACTCTGATTGAAATGTCTTAACCCCTTCCGGGGTATATGGTCCTGTGTCTCATGGGGTATATGCTACTACCCTTAGTTATTTGCTATGGTGAGAGAGTGTCTCTGGATGCCTGAGAGAGTGTGTAGTTCTTGCACCTGAGGTATTGGGTTATCAGTCTGGTTTGTTTGCAAACTAGATCTGAGTAATGGCAGGGAGGATTGTGGGATATAGTCTGGTCTCGAGCTTTTCTGAGATGCAGAGCTTTGCGATGCGGCCGACTCGGCTCCGAACCCGTGTGTAAGAACAAAGGCGAGATGAACACTCCACATGGAACGTTATGGTAAGGACATAACTTCTTTTTTTTTAGTCTCCAGGTTTATGGACTTTAGTACTTACTAATAGTTTTTACTTGTTTTACAGTCTTAACTCTTACTTAGGGGATCGATGCTTCTCCCCTCTTGTTTATTGTGGCAGCTTCATAACAACAGGTATTTTAAAATGAGTACAACCCTAACTAAATACTTGTTAAAACAGTTTGCCAACCCTTGGGTTTATCCTAACTGTCACAATTATATTTGGTCAAACATATGTTTAGTTCTTTATTATAGCTGAGCTTTGAGTGTAAGTTGGAACTGCTTGGGATTGTTATGCATTTTGGTTTCTGGCATTTTAGGAATAATAGTCTGGGATGTTTACGTCTCTCCACTTGGGGGAGACCCAAGAAAGGCCGTAAAAGGCTATTATGTTTAGTGTTATACTTTAATATCCCAGCCCCTTCCGGGTTTAGTGGGTGGTGGTTAGGCACGGGATTAAAACAGGAAGGGTTCTTTATACTTGACCACTCACTTTTGTTACACTGTGTAAAATTAATAGACAACGGTTTATTCTCCACCTTACTCTACTCTCATAACTTTTTTGGCTTCTTATGTAAATGTTGGATATAGAATCGTGGAACATCAAAGGGTTACAAGATGCTAATAAGAAAAAACTTTTTATGCATATTACTCTTTAAGTCCACATCTAGCGTTGTTTTCGTTCAAGAAACTCATCTCTTTGACAATCAATGGGACCAAGACAGGGGAAGACCTTGAGTTAAGAAGATAATAGCTTGGGGCCAAATCTAATAGTGCAGGGGTTGCTATTATAATTAAAAGTAAATTTCTTTGGGACATAATAAAATGTGACTCGGACACTGAAGGTAGATGGTGTTATTTTATCATAAAGTGCTCACGTATTGACAAACCCATATTGATTTTAAACATTTATTCCCCATGCTCAGGCCAGCAAAATTTCATTATGCAGATTCACAAACTACTTGCTTTATTTCCCAGTCACTTTTACATTATTGGGGGTGATTGGAATTCATTACAGAATCCAAATAATGATAGGACAAATACTAAGGCTAAATTCAATTTCTCGGCAACCCTATCCTTGTCAGAGCTTAAGGATGACTTTAACCTTTTTGATCCCTATATCTTTAATAAAAACACCCACAAAAATAATAAATTCACCTTTTTCTCTAACTGCGCTAAAAGCTGGTCTAGATTGGACTTTTTTCTGATTTCCTCAGTTTTCAATAACCAGGATATCTCTTTCTCCAACTACTCCAGGAGCCTCTCTGATCATTCTAAGGTTTCTCTCTCTATTCAGTTGAAGGACACAAGATCCTCAAAGAACATAGCTATTTGGTGGCAAGTAAACCCTAACCTTCTTAAGAAAATAGAAATCCTCTCACAAGTTGAGCTCTTTCTTGACAAATTCCTCCTATCCAGTAACTCCTTACAGACTGCTTTAGACTGTGCTTGGGCCGCTACCAAGGCTATGATCAGAGGGCTCCTGATTAATAAAGCCTCATACTATAAGAAACTACACCGTAAGAAGGAAGTAGATCTCACCTCCAAACTTTATAACATAGAAACCGAAATTCAACAGAATTACACTCCTGAGCTAAAAACAAATGTTTCTGCTGCAAAAGGAACTATTATCTATGCAAGCCGAGGACCTTAACTTCCATGAAATTAAATCTCTAGCAAACTATTCGGAGCTAGCTCAAGTTCCTTCTAAATTTCTGGCCAGAGTAATAAATATGAACAAGTCATCTCCATTTATTTCCGAAATTTCATATCAAGGGAAGGAATATCAGGGTACTAATGAAATTATTGGTCTCTTTGAAAACTTATATTTTCAGTTATATGGCCCTAATGAAAATCCTGCTAAAAAGGAAGAGTTACAGATTTTCTATAACAACCCAACCTTCCTTAAACTGTCGGAGAATCAAACGAAACTTCTAGATCGAGAAATTTCTATACAGGAAATAACTATGGCTATTAACAGCCTTAAACCCAATAAATCACCTGGTCCTGATGGATTTATGGCAGAACTTTATAAATGCTTTACACCAAAAATCTCTAAAGCATTGCTTCTTCTGTATAATAATATTATTACTTTTGGTTTTAAGGATATACACCTGAATGCTTCTAGAACCATCTTAATACTAAAACATAATGGTGACCCCAAAAACCCCTGGCATTATAGACCCATTTCTATTGTTAATATTGATATGAAAATCTTGGCCATAATATTAGCTAACAGACTGAAACTAGTTATTTCCTCCATTGTTTCACCAGAACAGTCTGGATTCATCGTGGGCAGACAAACTATAGACCACACACTGTCTCTAGAAGCCATGATCTCTCTTTCTTCTATAAGTAAATCTCCCCTTTATGCTCTAGTAATTGATGCTTCCAAGGCCTTTGATCGTATCAGCACTGAATTCCTTTTTAATAGTCTACCTTTTTTCAATTTTCCAAACTTTTTCATCAACACAATTAAAACCTTATATTCTAATGCATACACCATTTTGCAAATTAATAAACAGATATCTAACAGAATTAAAATTCTCAATGGTGCTAGGCAAGGCTGCCCCCTCTCCCCATTATTATTCAACCTCTACATTGAACCTTTATTCCTTTTGATCAAACAGAAAACTTTTTATCACACACCTAGTATATTTAACACCAAAATCTATCTCTCTGCATACGCAGATGACCTAAACATTTACTTCTCACTCCCTGGTTCAGATCTGTCTAAAATCATTTCTTCTCGAACCTGGTAAACTACCAAATTAATAGAGATGAATCATTAATCTTCCCGATTAACATATACTCCCCTTTCCCCAGTATTTTCGCTAATACAGGTATAAGTATTAAACAACTTCAATATCTTGGGATATCCTTTTCTCAAGGGAACTCATCTCAATATCAGGATAACGTGTCAAAATGTTGGTCTAATATCAGGGGTGACCTAAACAGATGGTCTAATCTTAAACTTCCTTTTCTGGCCAGAACGGTTATCATTAAAATGAACGTTCTCCCCAGATTTTTATATTTATTCAACGCATCAGTGATATAATACATAATAAATTCTTTAGGAATCTTATTTCTTTTCTTTCAAAATTTATCTGGGCCCCCAAATCTGTTAGAATTAGTTATTAGAGACTTACATTCCCCACGGAACAGGGTGGACTAGGTCTACCAGATTTCATACTTTGAAATTATCAATGGAAGTAGAATTCTAAGCATTGCCTCCTATAACAAGACACACACTCCTTGGGCCCCTACTTGGGTCATCCTGTATAATAATTTCATTAAATCTTTAAGCATAAACCCAGCAGCGTTACCTTTTCTAAACAAAGAAAGTTTGGGCATTGTCAAATTAATAAAAGGCATTAAATGTCGTATAAGGGCACTTCAAAACATTTTCAGTTCCCTGAATTTAATTAATTCCTTTAATACCTTGCAACCAATACACCTTAACCCTAACCTAAGAATGAATGGACACATGTTAAATCTTGATCAATACCCCCTGCTCAAGTTCATTTCTATTTCCAATCTTTTTCCCTATAAACAACTATCACTCGTGGAACTAAGAACTACTCTGAATTTACCCAAAAAATACAGTCATATTAAGACAGATCAGAGAATTAGTACATATTTACTTGGAGAATCCCTTGGTCTCTGATAAGGATATCTCCACTTGTAAAACTTTGTGGAACTTGCTTCTTTGTAAAAAAAAAAAAAAAAAAAAAGATTTCAAATACCTATAAAAATATCATGGCACTTAAAACAAATAAGGAACTTATCTTTTCCAATTCCTGGCTAAAACGTAATACTTCCATTACCCTAAATCAGATTTCTAAAGCCATAAGAATTAATTCCAGGTTTATACCCCTCAAAAAACTTAAATTTACTCAGCTCATGATAATGAATAAACGCATACCTTACTCCCGACATACTTAATAAAATATATCCTAACTATTCCCCTCATTGTCAATTTTGTCCAAATCAAATGGATGATATATTACATGCTTTCTGGAGTTGCAAATGCACATATAGGTTATGGTGTGCCTTGAAAGTTCTATTGGAGAAAATTGGCTACGAAAAATCTACTCTCTCTTGGGAATTCACTATTCTCCATATCCCACCTCCAGAGTTACCTGAGAGGAAATACAGAGTTTTGATATCTATATTTATGTTAATTAAATACTATATTTCCTTGAACTGGAAAAATAGGCAAGTTCTATCCTGGGAAGGGTTCAAGACTGTAGCCATTAAGCACCTCAAGGCACATAAATACTTATTCCACAATATGAATCACAAACCATTTCTTAAAGAATTTTGGAGAATACTTTTTGAACTTTTTTCAGCTTGATTACATACATCATTTAGATTTCACCTAATACTTTATTGTATTCCTTTTTCTTCACATAGTTGGGCAAAGTATAATTGTACATAGTTGTTTTGCTAAGGTTTTGTGTATTGTTAGTTGTGTATATACTGTTTCTGTTTGTTGTCTGTTGTTTTTTGATGAATAAATCAATAAAGAGAATTAAAAAAAAAAACTATTGAAATTGACACAAAGCCATATTTTGGGAGGGCCTTTAAGGATGGACAGCCTTGTTTGCTCAAAGCTGCAGTGAATTAGGCTTTCTGCCTTTGCTCTCCTGTTTTTCAAAAACCTACTGTGGGACTACAAAAGATAAGTGCTTATTTTCAACAGTTTTTTTTTACTTCTGATTAATTAAAACAGTATTTGCTGCATATGTGTTTAAAACTGCACAACTGTTTTTTTAGGCTTAGTGAATTGAATCCTTACCGCTGTTCTGATCTTGTATCCCCACCCAGATGTTGTTGTGGTCTTAAAGCTTGGTGGCTTTTGAGTTGCCAGCCTCTACTATAAATTTGATATTGGACACTCCTCCCAGACCCATTGCATCAGCTCATTCTACTGAGTACAGTGACATCAGTTGTGAAGGCCCACACATTGCATTAGCTCATTCTATTGAGTACAGTGTGATCAGTTGTGAGGGCCCACCTCTTTATTTTCTTAACCTTGAATTATCTTCTGTCTCCTCACTTTCTACTTAAAAAAGCGTGCCTCTTCCTACTTCATTTTGCTGCTTGTGCTTAGTTGTTCAACTGCATTTAGTTTGCCGCATTTGTTACTGCTTGTCGGTAGCCTGATTAAATTGATGACAGTATTCTACTGAAATGTTGCTTTATTTCAGCTGTCTTTTTACTGTTGTGATTGTGAGCTAATTTATCACACTTGCACTGTTTCAAAGAAATGTACTGATTAACTGCATTTCATTACTGTTTAACTGTAATTTTTCATACTGTCAGTTCTGTTTTTTGTCTGTAAGTGTTAATCTGTGCTTTTTTGTGAGTTTTATTGTGTTCTTATCCTTAAATTGAGTAGCATAGTCTGGATACAAGGTTTGCGGCATCCAGAGCTATTTGTTTTTTGCCTTCTGTGTTTCTGGCAGCCATCTTGCATTTGCCTGCTGTGTTTCTGGCAGCCATCTTGTTTTGGTAGCGGCCTATCTCCTCTGCTAGTGAGAGGACCAGGGCTGCCTGGACCTTGTCTGGCACATGCAGGTAAAGAAAACAGGGACTAGCAGGATTGCCTAGATTTCTGTGTTACTAGAGTCTTCTATTTTTTGCGGTATTTAAAGCCCACATTTCAGCTGGTTTGGGTTTGTTTGCATGTCACTCACCACAGCTGCACAGTTTTTAACCCATTGTGAGGTATTTCAGATAGAAATCTTCCCTTAGTAGCACTTGTGTGATCACCTAGTAGTACTCCTCTTAGACCTTCCACCCTTTATCCCCTTAGCTCTCTCTGGCCTCTCTCCCTCAGATCCTGACAAATATGGTTGGACAATTTCCAATGGTTTCTCCTGCCAGTCTTGTTGATATGGGCATCCTGAGATAGTATAGCAACTGCCTCATATACACAGACAGCCCTCTACTACTAGCACCTAGGAACACAATTTGTGAGCGGTGCAATTACATTAAGAGCCTAGAGTCTATGTTCTCTCCCTCACAAGCAAGTATATCTGGCACTGCGAATGCTGTCAACACAAACGCCACACCTCAAACACTACCCACACCTACATAACACACACCCACATATATGGAGGTCCTCAACAAAAACATACCAAAACAAAAGAGACCTCCGCGGCAAAACATAAGTGAACTGCACTGCCCACCACACCACACACAGTCCACACACCTGTGTCTCGCAGCCACTAAGACCTAAACATAAACCCAGCATATTAGTCATAGGAGACTCCATTGTGAGACACACAGATGTGCCCCTCACCAGGTTAGATAAGGAGAAAGTCATGGTTAGTTGTCTGTCAGGTGCCAGAATCCACCGTATCGCCCATACACTCAAGTCTCTCAACAACAGGTACTGTTATGACTCTGTCATAGTCCATGTTGGCATGAATGACTTGAGATGTACCTCCCTGGACTATATGAAGAGAGACATGATTGAGCTTGCTGAATGTGTCCCAGGCATGTATGTTCCTAGCCTTAAGAAGCATTCTACCGTCACCCAAAATGATGCCTCAATACAAACAAAGTGATTGACTTTACCAATTGGCTTAGGTTCTGGTGTCATTCCATGGGGATCCAGTATTTGACAGCCTGGGAAGACATGATCTACAGATCATGATGCTTTGCCAGAGATGGCCTGCATCTGTCTCGCTTGGACTTCAGGCTTCGGGCAAAGGCTCTTGCCTCCCCACATAGTGCCTTTTTAAGGCAATGCCATGAGGTCAAAAATACCAACATGAAAATTTCATTAAAATGCAAATTAAAGGTCATGCTGCTAAGCGCTAGGAGTCTAAACATGAAACTGCACTCATTGCAAGCATTCTTTACCCTGGAAGATGCTGACATTTGTGCAGTCACAGAAACCTGGTTCAAAGCTGCAGAGAGCATCCCAACCCTACCAGGTTACTTATCCTATCATACATTCAGACCCCAAACCGTGGGCAGCAAAGCAAAAGGAGGTAGAGTTGCAATATATATTAAAGACATACACACCTACGGGTTGGTCAAACAGTATGATGCACAAGAGACACTCCAGGTGCAGTTTACTGTTGACAAGACCCCTATTTAAATCATAGCTAGCTACAGGCCCCCAACTTTGACTCAAGATGCCCACTCCACCTATCTAGACCACTTCAAATCTATCAAGATTCAACCCTTTACCCTGATCCTGGGTGACTTTAACTATCCAACCATAGATTGGAAGAACTACTCATGCCAAATCACAAATGCCTAGAGATTCCCTGGTTTTGTCAATGCAAATGCCTTGGACCAGCTGGCCGACACCCACACAAGAAGTGATAATATCTTGGATTTGGTATTAACCAACATGAGTAACCACTGCAGCATCCCTACAGTGTTGTCCACCCTGGTAAGATCCAATCACAAAGCAGTCACTTTAGAACTCATTATCTCCCCTGACCCCCCCCCCCAGCTAGGGTCAGACAAAAAAAAACTTCTCCAAAACTGATTACAACCTTCTGAGGGAAGGTATAAACAACTTCACAGCATCCTCCCCTCCATAGGAACTGGCACATATGTCCAAACCTACACCAAAGTACTATACAAGCATTTATATAGCTGCGTGGAATCAGGAATACCTTATGGGACAAAATCATCATCTTAAGGAAGAGTAAACCTGTCTGTTGGACATTTGCATTAAATAAACACTATAATAAAAGGAAAAAATTGCTGTCCAGGACCAAGAAGGACCAGGTACCTACTTGGAAGCAATCTCTCCTTAGCCTGAACAAGCAAATAAAAGCACTACTGAAATCCTCCAAAGCAAACTTTAAGTCCAGACTGGCCACATCTATGAAAGACGGTCATAAGGCCTTCTTTACATATGTCCACAGTCTCAAAGGAAGCACTCAGATCTATTCAGAAGTGGTAGTCAAGGACACCACATACACAAATGCCATAGATATAGGCCAACCTGCTGGCAGGCAGGTTCAGTGAAAACTTCACCCCTCTGTCCCCCCATCAGTAAATCAGGACATCTGCAGCACCTGTCCCTCCCCTTATCTCTAGGGAGCAAGTCAGCACTGCCCTCTCAAAGGCAAAAAATACAGCCTCCATGGGACCCGATAACATCCCAGGCTGCATCCTGCCTGAACTCAGGCAGGAACTTGCAGCACTATTAGGCACCCTATTCAACCAAAGCCTGAGTACTGTCTTCGTCCCAGCCAAGTGAAGGACAGCTGATGTCATCCCTTTGCTCAAAGGTGGAGCGTCCACTGATCTAGTAAATTATAGACCCATCAGCCTATCTAGCCTGATCGGCAAGGCCATGGAATGGATTATCATGGACCTCATTAACAAGGACATTGGCAACCTACAAACACTTGATCCAACACAGTTTGGTTTTGTCAAGGGGAGGTCATGCCTGTTAAATCTGGTCGACTTCTTTGAGACAGTCACCAAAGCTATGGATGAGGGGAAGACGGTGCACATTGCTTACCTTGACCTGGACAAAACATTCTATATGGTTCCCCACTTGGGTGTAGTAGATAAACTCTGTCAACTAGGCATCAGTCCATATTATAGGATTATTCTAATTATTTATAGTGACTCACCTTGCTGGTTCCTGCCTTTGCCTTATATTTGTATCACTGCTGTACTTTCTCTCATAATGTAAACTGTTGTCCACTTTCTCCCTTCATACTCCGTTCCTACAGTCTGCCGTCTATCTGTGTCCCTGCTTAATTCCTCCCTGCCTCCTACTTCCTCATTTTTACTTTTTGTAGTCTTACCCATAATGCCCTGCAGCATTTAAGACTTCTCAATTTCCCCCTCTGCGCCATCTTTCTCTCTATTACTCTCTTCCTCTGAATCTGTACACGAAACTGGTGGTGGGCAACAACCAAATTGTTCTTTATTTCTTGGATTTTTGCCATTGCTACATGGTTTTTACTGCAGCCAATTTAAGGTAACCGTCACCTACTCAGCATAGGTCCTAGGATATCTCACTTTCTTTCTTGTAAAACTCGCTAAACTCTGTAGGAAGACTGTGAGAACACCCAGGCAACCTTCACTACGAAATGAGCTTTTTCTCTGTATAACCATTGTTTCCCGAACTGTTGTCTGTACTAGGCAATTACAGTAACTTTTCAACTGGAGTTAATGTTATAGATTGTTAATTGTCACAGTGCTAGCACAGTTTAGTCTGCCCAGTGCTACCAAACTATTGTTGTCTGCCTCTGCCTTTTTATTATTTTATGTGTTCTGTTGATGCTGTAACAAATATTTGGGCATGACTGCATATACGAGGATCATTATAATTAAGTTTACTTATGCTAAGTTTCTATACCTGTGAAATTGAGATTTTCCATCTCTTTCAACTTTCTGGTTTAAAAGCCCACGTTTGCACTTGTTTCCTGCCATTCCTCTAACTAGTCTAGTCCAGATACAGACTTGCTGTAAACAGGAATGTTTGTAAGCTTCTGAGTGGTGGGAAAGACCACTTCAATTTTTCCCTTAGATCTGGTATTTCTCTCCTCTCCCGCACTTTTACTAGCTTATTAGTCTAGCACTTTACTAGACTTCTTGTAGCAATTATTGTAGCACACAAAAGTGCTACCAGTACTAAACGTTCTACAAGGAAACAGCTCCAGTACTTATTAATGTTAAGTTGTCAATCTCACCTTCATTCTTGCTGGATGGGTTCGGAGCCGATCCTCGGCTCCGACTCGGCCAAAACTAAAGCTCGAGAGCTAATTCCACCGGCTCGAGGCTCCCCTATATCCCACAATGCTAGGTGGTAACTACTCAGATCTCGTTTGCCGCTATAGCTGACGAGGTGCTTTTCTACCAGCTCAGGCAGGTGAGTTAGACTTTCACCTTATTAGGTACTTCTAAAACCCCCTTTTTTGTTGTCATATATAACCTTTTAGTTTAATTTAAGTATTTAGATCAATCAACCCCTGTTTGTCGAGTCTTTACTCCCTTTCTTCCCTTATCTTGTAGGCCTTTGGCCCCTTCCCTTCCCCCAGTCCTTTAGTGACTAAATTAGTTGTTCTTTTTTCTGTTAAGGGCTTGTGTGTGTGTGTTTGCGGCTTGTTTTAGCCTTTAATATTTTAATTTAATAATTTAATAATTTTTCTGTAAAGAGTGTGTCTGTAGTGTGTTTGTGGTGTCAGGCACTCCTTTTTACAATGTCAAAAGACAAGGTCTCAGGCTTCAAGAAGTGTGACTCGTGCTGTCAGAAAGTGTCTCTGACAGACGGTCACACTTCTTGTGTGTATTGCCTGGGACCTGTGCACCTGCAGGACTCTTGTGCTGTTTGTCATGGTTTTAGCCCTAGAGTCCTGCAGGAACGCAAGAACAAGCTAATCTTGTGGGGCTTATTAAAGCCTGAAGGCCCCCCAACTCAGTCTGTGTCGGGGAAGCCTTCCAAAACTTCCAAACAGTCGGCTCCGGTTCCAGAGTCGACTTCTGGAAAGACTAAGTCGGCTTCGACATCGGCTCCGGCTGGAGCCGATGTCTCCAAGCCTCATACTGTTACCTCGGCTCCGGCCGGAGCTGAGGCTGATAAAACTCCGTCGGCTCCGATACTTTTATCGGAGCCACAGTCTAGAAAGAGGTCCAGATCCCCCTCTATCGGCTCCGTGCATTCGGCACCAGGATCCCCTCTCCTTTCTGAACAGAGCCATAAAACTCAGTCCTCACGGTCTTCCAGATTATCTGACCATGATTTGCAAAGGGTAGTGAGTAGACTTCTCAAGTCCGAGGCACTGGCCCAAATGCTGCATAGCCCGACTCATCAGTCAGTGGCTATTTCCATTCCCCAATACATTCCTCCTCCGACTCCTTTGAGTTCGGAGCCAGGGCTTGTCGGAGCCATGGCTGTCGGTGCGTCTGATCCGATACCTTCCCTTTCGGCTCCGTCGTCTGCTCCGATCTCCTCATTGGAGGGATCTCGGCGCCGAGCTTCCCTCGTCGGCTCCGAGGGGGCGAGTGGCATTGGACCCTTGTCCGACCCCGCTCTCCCTCTCGGGGCTTCGGTGTTGGTGAGTTCGGCTCCGACATCGGCTTCGGAGCCATCCCTGTCGGTGCCAGGGGAGGTCCTTGTCTCTTCGGAGCGGGGGCCTCTGGCCTTGCCTGACAGGGGTGCCTTCGAGGTCATGCGGAGTGTGCTAGAACCAGGTTCTGCCCCACAGTCGGCTCCTTCAGCCCCCCCATCTACAGTGCCTGTGGTGATTTCTACTCACCCCCTTGTCTTAGACCGCAGAGAGCCAACTCCTCAAGTTTCCCCACTGGGAATTTCCTCCTCTTCCGAGGCCTCTCCTGCCCCGCAGGAGATCCCCCAAGGAAGAGGCAGTGCAAGAGGAAGCACATTGACTCCCCTGAGTCTATCACCTCTGACACTGACTTAGAGGAATCCGAAGGTTCCCCTCGATCCCCCTCTGAGGATGTCTCCTTTGCTGACATCCTTGAGATCCTGAAACAGAGGGGGAACTGGCCAGCCCTTAACCCTTCGGAGGATGAGTCAGTGTATCTTGAGGCGTTTGGCTCTCGCCCTTCTACCTCCTGGGTGTCATCTCCCTTTGACCCCCTTATGGAAGTGGTGGCAAGGAAGGCTTGGACGGCTCCTGATTCAGTGGAACCCACCCCCGAGGAGACCATCTAAATTTATTACTGCCCCAGTGATAAAGATTTTTTATCCAAAGGTGTCCCTGTTGATGCCATGGTGGTGGCTGCGGCCACTAAGAAGGAGTTAGCTGATCCTTCGGTTCCTGTCCATCCTCCTAATAAGGAATCTAGGACCATGGGCAGGTACGGCAAGCGGATGTTCTCATCAGTGACCTTTTCGATACGTTCGCTGAATTACTTATGCCACTTCACTCGTCTCCAGAGAGATTTACTCAAGGATATGGGTGAACTGATAAAGGATCCTACAGCTGAGGGGTTCAAAGACACAATGAACTCCCAGTTGGCAACCCTGAATTCCATCGTTAACTCCTCCATGCGGCTGGTATCATATGCTGCAGATGGGGCGAGTAGAGCCGCAGGCACAGGTGTTGCCTTACGACGTCACGCCTGGATGCGGCTATGTAACTTTGCGGACCCTTTCAAGGCGTCCTTCACCAATTCTCCCTTTGATGGATCATCCTTGTTCGGTCCACAGGTGAAGGATACATTGACCAGGTGCGAGGTAGAAGGTAAGACTCTCTGCCGTAGGAGTCCATTTTTCTACCCCTTCTAGACCCTATCCCAAAGGTCAGAGGGGAGGAAAGATGTGGTTCCGCAAACAATCCCAGGGAGTCTCATCTGACGCACAAGGCCAATTCCCCTCTAGAGGCAGAGGGGGGAATAATAATAATAGATGCCGCCCTAGAGGCAGAGGAGGTCCGCAAAACCAGGGTAGCAGAGAAATGTTCTCTGACAAACCCTTTCAGCATCCCTGAGGGGCTGCCCGGCTGTCCACCTTCGGAGGCAGTTGGGGGAAGATTATCCCTGTACCCAAAAGCCTGGCTTTCCCTTACTCAAGACAAATGGGTACAGTCGATAATATCCGAGGGTTACAAAATTCCCTTTGTTCACATCCCATCCCAACCCAAAAGATCCCTTCCAGACTTTCCACCCAGTCTAAGGGAACAAGCAGCATTAGAAATTTCAAAGCTGCTATCAAAAAGAGCTATCCAATCAGTCCCAGCAGACCAGCAAGGATCCGGAATCTACTCCAAATTCTTTTTGGTACCAAAAAAAACAGGGGACTGGAGACCCATTCTGGATCTCAGCTACTTAAACAAGTATGTCAGGAAAACAAAATTCCGGATGGTCACGCTACAGTCCATTCTACCCTTCTTGGGTCAGGACAATTGGATGTGCTCAATAGATCTTCAGGACGCGTACTACCACATCAAGATGAACAGACGCTCCAGGAGATATCTCCGCTTCAGGCTGGGAGCCAGTCACTACCAGTTCAGGGCCCTGCCCTTTGGTCTCACTACAGCCCCCCGTGTGTTTACCAAATGCATGGCAGTGGTCGCGGCTCACTTGAGACGTCAAGGATTCCAGGTGATCCATATTTAGACGACTGGCTCCTTACCGCCACCACCAGACATCAGCTTCTTCTATCCAGGGACTTCACCATCCAATCTTGCCAAGCTCTAGGCATTTCGATAAATTTCGAAAAATCTTCCTTGTCGCCTTGTCAATCTATTACCTTTATAGGCGCCATCTTAGACACACTCAATCTTTCAGCCAGACTCACAGAGCAGAGAGTGTCAGACATTCGGAACCAAGTTTCCCTTCTCTTACAATGCAACAAAGTCAAAGCCAGACTAGTTTTGAAGGTGTTAGGACTCATGGCAGCAGCTATTCCCCTTCTCCCCTTAGCTCGCTTTCACATGAGGATCATCCAATGGATGCTGTTTACTCAATGGTCCTTTCAACAGCTCCCGATGTCCCATACTATATTGATAACTCAATCATGCAAGAATCAACTGTCTTGGTGGATCACATCACCTCAACTTCTCCGAGGAAGACCCTTCACTCTCCCCCCCCCAGTCGCCACGTTGACAACAGACGCCTCTCTGATCGGGTGGGGGGGCATTATCAGGGCAGGACAGTCCAGGGCACGTGGCAACCTTTTGAGTGCCACTTGCACATAAACGTCTTAGAGATGAGAGCAGTGCTTTTAGCGTTGCAAGCCCTTCACGACTCTCTTCCCACTGGGACTACTGCAATTCAAACGGACAACATGTCCATAGTGTGGTACATCAACAAACAAGGCGGAACCAGATCATACCCTTTATGTCGAGAGGCACTCAGACTTTGGCAATGGGCGATCTCTTCTCAGCGTTTTCTGATAGCAACGCACATTCCCGGGAAATCCAACGTTATTGCAGACAAATTAAGCAGAGCAATTCTCATGCCCTACGAGTGGTCTCTAAAGAAATCGGTTCTAGAAGAAGTATTCCTAAGATGGGGC
Organism: Protopterus annectens; assembly: GCF_019279795.1. NCBI lineage: Eukaryota > Metazoa > Chordata > Ceratodontiformes > Protopteridae > Protopterus > Protopterus annectens. Next base: position 806,877,251 of record NC_056737.1, on the reverse strand, counting down.
CAGCCTTGCTGCGATCTTTTTGCTACTCCCCAAAACAGCAAGTGTCACGACTTCCTCACTCTCTTCCCGTTACCAGGCCATCCCACCAGAGATGCTCTAGTCCACAATTGGCCCTGGGGACTTCTATATGCCTTTCCCCCCTTTCCACTGATATCTCTACTAATTCAGAAAGCCATCGCCTTGAGAGTGACAATGATCCTCATTGCCCCTTACTGGCCTTGACAGATATGGTTTCCCTTTCTTCATCGTTACCTTATGGAGCAGCCTTGGCATCTGGACCCAGTACCAGATCTGATAACCCACCAATCGGGTCAGCTGCACCAATCTCTGCCTTCTCTAAACCTCACAGCATGGTTTCTCCAATTCCAACCTTAGCCAGGCTTCCCTCAATATCTCGCTCGGTCCGAGATATCTTGATAGCCTCTCATAAATCTTCTACCCGGAAGATTTATAGTAGCAAATGGAAACGCTTCTCTTTTGGGCAACATCAAGAAACATAGATCCCTTTACTGCACCTATCCAGACTATTCTAGACTTTCTAGCAGAACTCTTTCATTTAGGATCTTCTGCATCTACCATTAGAGTTCAATTGGCTGCCATATCAAATTTTCATGTTGGTGTTTCAGAGTCTAGCATCATGGCTCACAAACTCTGTAAAGCCTTTTTAAGGGGCATATTTCTTCTCAAACCTCCAATCAAAGATCCCCCACCTCAATGGGATTTGAACTTGGTTCTGGCATCTTTAATTCTTCCCCTTGAACCGGCTTCATGTTCTCTGAAGTTGCTTTCTTGGAAGACACTTTTTCTGGTAGCTATAACTTCAGCGAGAAGGGTATCTGAACTACATGCTCTGTGCAGTCGTCCTCCTTACTTAGTGTTTCACAAAGACAGGGTATCCCTCCGTACTAATCCATCCTTTTTGCCTAAAGTTTCCTCTCAAATAAACCTAAACCAAATTATTGATCTCCTTGTTTTTTTCCCTAACTATTCGAACAGGTCAGAACAAAAGCTACATTTTTTGGATGTTCATCACCAACTTAGATATTACTTAGACAGGACTAAACAATTCAGGAAATCTAATCAATTGTTTCTGTCATATGCGGAAGGGAAATTGGGCCTTCCAGTTACTAAAGTATCCCTCTCTAGATGGCTCACCTCTATAATTACCTTCATCTATGAGATCAGACACCAAAAACTACCCTCAAGACCTACAGCTCATTCAACTAGGGCATTAGCTACATCCGTAGCTTTTCAGGATAGGCTGCCAATAGATTCCATTTGTGCAGCAGCCACCTGGGCTTCTCCTCATACATTCATTTCACATTACAAATTGGACATGGTTTCCAGAAGCCGTGCCAGTTTTGGTTCCACTGTTCTCAAGAGTCTGTTCTGATAGGCCACCCGGGATAAGGTGCTAGGGACGCGGTCCCATCCAGCAAGAATGAAGGCGAGATTGACAACTTAACATTAAGAAGTTATGTACCTACCATAACGTTCCATGTTAGTTGTCTTCTTCTTGCCTTCTTTCTTGCATCCCACCCTCCTTCCCCCAAGCCTGGACAGACCGACAGGAATTCAGTTTGTGTTCTTCCTCTGGAAGTTGTCATTCCCACACATTCTTCCACCTCTTTTATCCTTACTGCGGTCTGCGATACTTTTTACGCAGATTGTTTTGAGGTGGGTTTCCCTACTCCATTCTATGGAGACTAGGATTCCTTGGTATAGCTATCAAATGAGATCTGAGTAGTTACCGCCTAGCATTGTGGGATATAGGGGAGCCTCGAGCCGGTGGAATTAGCTCTCGAGCTTTAGTTTTGGCCGAGTCAGAGCCGAGGATCAGCTCCGAACCCATCCAGCAAGAAAGAAGGTGAGAAGAAGACAACTAACATGGAACGTTATGGTAGGTACATAACTTCTTATTAATGCCCACCCCTCCAAGCATGTCCAAAGGTCAGTTCCCTGTTCCCTCCTATTAACCTGGTGAACTTGGGCATCCTGAGGCAATGTAGCAATTGCCTCATGTACACCGACAACCCTCTCTTCTTACCTCCCAACACTCAGACTTGCGAGAGATGCACTTATATATCCAAACTGGAAGCCACGCACTCTCCAGCCAAGACTGGAATAGCTGGTCAAGAGGAAAAGGTGAACACTAGCACCACACCACATGGAACACACAGCCCTCCAGAACACACACCAGCTCTGCCTTCACATAAAAACACAAACCACACACCCACCTTTGTGAAGGCTCTCAAAATCTACCCAAACAGCAGACACCTCCAAGGCAGAAACGCACTTGACCACCACAACGCAACACTAATCACGAGACACATAACTCTCCTAAACAGTGTACCATTCAACCAAAGCCCCTAAGCAAAACAGCATGCCCAACGCACTAGTCATAGGTGACTTGATAGTGAGTCACACTGATGTCCCACTCACTAGATTGAACACGTAGACAATAACAGTCAACTGCCTGTCAGGTGCCAGGATCCGCCACATAACGCATGCACTCAGGTCCCTCAACAACAGGTACAGATTTGACTCTGTCATTGTACATGTGAGTGTGAATGACCTGAGACGTACCTCCCTGGACTACATGAAAAGAGACGTGGAAGAGCTCTCGGATTATGTAGCCCAGGTGGGTATGACCCTAGCCCTGTGCAGCATCCTACCATGACCCAGAATGATACCACAGTACAAGCAGTAAATGATTGATTTCAACAATTGGCTAAGTTTCTTGTATCATTCTAAGAGGATCCAGTATCTGTCTGCCTGGGATGACATGATTGACAGACCTCAATGCTTTGCCAAAGATGGCCTGCATCTGTCACCTCTGGGCTTCCGGATACTGGCCAAGGCTCTTGCCACCTCTATAGTGCCTTTTTTAGGCTGTGTTCCAAAGACCAAATTACTACTGTAACAGCTACAAACAAATGCAATTTGAGGGTCATGCTGATCAACACTAGAAGTCTAAATCTCAAAATGCACTCAGTCGAAGCACTCCTTAAAATGGAGAACATCCACATTTGGGCTGTAACACAGACCTGGTTCAAGGCAGCAGAAAGCACCCCTGCACTACCAGGCTATAACTCATTCCACACCTTTTGGCCCCAGAACATGAACCGAAGCTCCAAAGGCGGTGGTGTTTCCATATTCATAAAGGATGCGCATACCTCCAGACTGGTAGCCCAACATAAAGCATCAGGGATACTTCATTTGCAACTAACATTGGGTAAGACAATGATTGAGGTCATAGCCTGCTATAGGTCCCCAACCATGTCCCAAGACTTACACTCCACGTTCCTAAGCACCCTGGAGAATATTAGGGTCCAGCCTAACACTCTCATACTGGGCGACTTCAACTACCCCTCCATTAACTGGGAAAACTACTCATGTACCAATACACTTTCCCAACATTTCCTGGAATTCATTAATTCCAATGCCCTGGACCAGCTTGTTCTTACCCCCATTAGAGGTAGCAACATCCTTGATCTGGTCATTACTAACATGGGCTACCGTTGCTCTACTCTAATAGTCAACTCCTCCCTGGTTAGATCCGACTACAAATTAATCACCTTGGAAATCCACATCCCACCTCCCACAAAGGTAACCACCATGAAAAATTTCTCCAAAGCTAACTTTGTGCTCCTAAAAACAGAGGTGGTTAACTTCACAGCGCCCATTCAGATGGGGAATAGTTGCATGACTACCGAATCATACCCAATGCACTGTACAAACATGTACACAAATGCATGGATTTTGCCATACCCAATAGAACCAAGATGCTCTCCTCCAAAAAAAGGAAGCCAATCTGGTGGTCCTATGCCATAAACAAACTCTACAACAAGAGGAGGAAACTGATGCGGAATAAGGTCAAGTCCCAAGACTGGAAAAACTCCCTTATCAACCTCAACAAAAAGTTGAGATCCCTCATCATATCTTCTAAAGCTAGCTATGAAAACAGAATTGCAGCAGATAGTAAAGACAACCAGAAAGCCTTCTATAGTTATGTAAAAAATCTCCACAGCAATACCTAGATTTGCTCTGAGCTACTGCACAATGGTACCTCCTATACTGAGCTAACAAATATTGCCAATATACTGTCTGACAGATTCATTGCCAAATTTACCCCCCCCAAAGGACCAATCCCAATACCAGTAGATCTGCAGGCACCCAGTATTACTGCTGTGCAGGTTAAAATAGCACTATCCAAGGCCAAGAATGCAGCTTCTATGGGACCTGACAGTATCCCTGGCTGTGCCCTACATGAACTACAGGGTGAACTGGCACCTCACCTGTGTGCCCTGTTCAATCGCAGTCTCACCTCAGGCTTTGTCCCTACCGAATGGCGCACTGCTACAATCATCCCTCTCCGCAAAGGAGGACTGACTATAGACCCTGGGAACTATCGCCTCATTAGCCTGACGAGTCTGATATGCAAAGCTAATGAATGCATCATCATGGACCTGCTAAACAAGGATATAGGGAATCTCCAAACTCTGTATCACAAACAGTTTGGATTTGTGAAGGTAAATCATGCCTGCTCAACTTGGTTGACTTCTTTGAGTCAGTCACCAGAGCTGTAGATGAAGGCAAGGTGGTTCATATAGCCTTCCCTGATCTGGCCAAGGCCTTTGATACCATTCTCCACTCGGGAATCATAGAAAAACTCACTAAATTAGGCATCAACCCCTATATCACTAGGTGGGTTGCAAACTGGCTCACAGAACCCACAGTGTGAAAGTAGCTGACTCCAAGTCAGACTGCCGACTAGTCACGAGTGGAGTCCCACAGGGTTCGGTCCTGGGTTCTCGCCTGTTTTGTATCTAATTCTCTGAAGTCCAGGCCAACACGAAGGGACTCTGGCTGACAAAGTTCACAGACGATTGCAAGTTGGGAGCCATTATTAACTCCCCAAGTGATGTTGACATCCTACAGAATGGCCTCACTGAGACTAACGACAGGTGTCAGAACCATGACTTTAAGCTCAATGCCAAAAAATGTGTTGTCATTCCCTTTGGGAAAAACCTGGTTCCCATGAATTACCTCATCGATGGCAGTCCACTGAACACAGGTTGACAGCAACCTCTCTTTTGATCACCACATTGCCACTGTGGTCAGAAAGTCCTTCTATGTGGCACATCTCATTACTAAGGGTTTTGCATCCAGGAAGAAAGAAGTCATTGTCTCCTTCTTCTCTTCCCTCATTAGGCCAATCATCGAGTACAATGCCCCATTTGGCATGTACCTCACTAGACACCTGCAACAACTGGAGAGGCTGCAAAAGTACCTCACAAAGAGGAGCCTAGGCCTTAAACACGTGTCCTGTATGGACAAACGCAGAAAACGCCAACTATTTTCTGTCCCATATCACCTACTTCGAGGTGATCTCTGCTTGACTTAAAAAGCCATGTCTGACCCAGCTCTGTTAGAAATGCTACATCTAAAGAAATCCTAATCCTTCCACACCACACACTCCAGAGACCTCAACCTCATTAACACAATCGACAGAATGTGCTGGAGGGACAGGTTCATAACCCAGAGACTGCCCATGCTATGGAATTGACTTCCCATACATGTCAAGCAGATCACCTCACTGACCCTCTTCAAGAGAAATCTTGATGAGTGGATGGGAAGTAGAAAATTCACCCTGGGGATAACTCCAGTGGCTCTACCTGACAGAGGCACTGGGAACTAATGTTGGGTGGCACGATGCCAAGGGTAATCCTATGGCTAGGCTTGTAAAGGCCCCAGGGCCATTAGCCTAGTACACACCTATGAACTATCTGCATATAGTTATTGTTTTACCTGGTATACTCTCTCTACTGCTGTGTGAGTGCTTTTTTAGACACTGTAACTCTGATATTACTGCCTATTATTTTAGTGTGACTGCAAGTAGATGTTATCTATTGGCTATTTTACCTATTGTTTGTTGAATGTCTGTGCGTAAACAATATTTTTACTGTTGTTACATTACTGATGCACCTTATATTTTAATATCACTGCTGTTTCTACGACTCTCGACACCCATATCATCACATTTTTTCCCTCACTAACATATCTGTATTCACTCCCTGTTCACACAACCAGAAGCCCTCTCGTACCTTCTAATATTAGTTGTCTTGTACATATAGCACATACTAGCAAGCACATTCATTCATTAACTCTCACAGAAAGTCTACCCCCTCCCCCTACACACAAGCACTCATCCAGCTGTTTCTCTTATTGGTGATCTCTCTGTATCCCAGTCTGTCTCCTCTCTGTGTCTTTTTCAGGATAACTGTACCACACTAGCAAACCCACAGACCTACATTACCTGGACCTTAACTGAACTACAATCCCTTTGACGGTGCTTTTCATGTATAACCTTTATCTGAAGTATGTCCTTATAGTTTCACAATATTAGTGTCTAACCCATGCGATTACTGCTCTTCCATGCTGCTTGCACATCACCGTACTGCTTCTTAACTCTACCTGTTCTGCTGTTCCCCACCCTGCTTTCTCCCGCACACTACACCCTATAACTTTTTTCTGTTGCTCTCCCCGTATTAATTTCTGTACTCTTCTTCAGCCTAGCCTTCTTCTCCACCTTGCTCTGTCTCCTTGTACTAGTTTCTGTATTCATGCTTTGCTACTGCTTTCCCTGAGGGATACTCTGGATGTCTCTGTAGTGTTTCTCTATCTCTTCCTGCCTCTCACAGTTCTTGGTCACTATAATTATCGGCTTCATAGATTATTTTTGTTGGTGATTCCATGGTATATCAAGGTGTAGCCCCACTCTGTTTGCCCTTGCTTTGCTCGAGCTCACTTTGCTCCCTTACCCTACCCCCATTCCCACCCATCCCCACCTTCCTTATATTTATACTATCCAAACACACCCCTTCTTTCTTGCGCAACCAGTCAGCATTCACTTCCTGCCAATAACCACTCCCACACTTAATCACATTACATCCCCTTTTTAACTATCCCCCTTCTAACCCTATCTTGTCTTTACACTCTTCATACCTCACAATGCACCACGTGTATATTACCATCCCACTTCTTATTCTTCTCTCAGTCTCATCCTCTTATCACACTAACCTCTCTCACCCATATATGTTCTACAACCAGAACCACCCCTACTAAGACTGGTACCTTTCACACTGTCATAATCTCCCCAGCTCTCTATAACTTATCCAACATCCGCCTTCACAAATTTACTGTATTACAATACAGTCCTCTCTCCTGCAAACCCAAACCAAAATCCTACAACTTTTATGCACTGCTTGCTCTAGTTAACATATCCACTAGTAATTTACTTCTTTCTGTGGACATGCACCCCAACCCTGGCCCCCCTCTTCCATCCCCCACCTCCACACTCTATACCTCTTCCTCCAGTTACCCCTCCCTTCCCCACCCCCCTGCCCTCTCACATCTTCTCCTAAAAAACTAACCAACTACTCTCTAATTATCCAAAGCGTCGTTAAAATCACTGAACTCCACACATGGACAGCCCATACCTCCCCACACATTCTAACCTTATCTGAAACCTGGATAAAATCCCATATCACTAACAATTAGATACTGCCACCTGGTTATAATATCTACCATATTGACAGATTTCCATAAAAGGGGGTGGCATATCCATCTTCTACTCAGACAAGCTCACCTCTCACCTGTAACCATTTCTATTCCCGGTTTCCACCCTGCTGAACTACTTATCCTGATTTGCCACCTAAACTCACACAAGACATTTGTCATAGCCTCTATATACATCCCTCCAGGGAATAATATTTGTACCCTTGAACTTATTCTGGGCTGGTTGTCCCACAATATACCCTATGAAACTGTCATCCTTGGAGATGTTAATATTGACTGGTTTAAACTAACATCTGACTCTCCACAACTCAGTATCAGTTTACATGGATTCTACCAACTTGTCACATCCCTCAACCGCATGCACAAAACCTCTTCTCCTAATCCTATACTAAATTAGATCCTCACTAACATCCCTAACCTCTATCACAACCCCTGTACCTTACCTGATACCTTAAGTGATCATCTGATCATCTTCCCACTGTCATCCAAAGACACTCTCCCCAATCACCCATATCACACACTTACAGAGACTGCGGTAAACTCTCAAACTTTAATGCCAGCATATTTAACTTCACACTGTCTAGCAACGACTGGTCCTTCCTCCAGCTGCTCTATCTCAGTGAAGCCATGCTAAAATTTAAACATATATTCCTTGATATTCTCAACTCCCTTGGCCCTACCAGGAGAATTAGAGTTAAAGCCAATTATGCCCCCTGGCTGTCTAAGGAAGAGATGGTATTTGCAATGCTTGGGCTAAAAATAAAACATTATCCTTGCTCCAAAATTACAAAGAGCTCAGGAACCTTGCCAAAAAACAAATTAACAAAGAAAAAATCCTATTAGTATTCTCCCCAAATCAAGAATTAATTTAACCCATGAAAATTCTGGGCCACCCTTAACAAAATTCTCCACCCTGGTTAGCCCTTCTACTCCCTCCCCTTTTCCAAACAAAACTCATCTAGAAAATGCAACCCTTCTCAAGAATTACTTCACTAATACTATCCAAAAACTTACACAGGAGAACCAAGTCCAGTGTGGCAGCTATACTAGCCACTGCCCCACTCCTTACTATAATACTGTATCAAAAATCTAGAACAAGCTGTTATGTAATATAAGCAGGCTAATCAGCAATAAAATATTTAAGGTCAAAGGTAAAAACTGACTCCAGAACCAGAATAAATGGTTAAACTGCCAGGAACTTACATAACTGGTTTAAACTATCACTTTTTGTCTCCACAGTTTATCTCACTTGAACCAGCAAAATGATCAAGTGAAACTACCCCTTTCCTTATAATAGCAATCCTAAATTGCTAGAAATTCCTTTATGTAGTTTACCTTTACCTGTTGTGCTTAGTAGTTTACTTTTCTTTGCTTCTTCTAGTATTGCAAACTACTACCAGTTACTCTACCCTTACACTTTTATTTTCTTTTTCACCTTCCCTCCTCTTGTTAGTCAGCTAAAGTATGTTTTGTTTTGTTTACCCATTTGTAGTTGTCTCTAGTGTGATGGTCCCTACTCTGGGCCAGTAATCAAGGAGCCTCAATCCTCACAACTGACACCATTGAGAGATGGCCAGTAGTACGAAAAATGGATACATACAGTATTTTCAGATGCAGCTCTCTGCATAAAGCACAATTTCCATTAAGAGTACACAGGGAGCACAATCCAGACTTGGGGCTGGACTATCTCTCTCTCTCCCTTCGGGTCCCAAACAAGACTCCACACTGACCAGTTTGGAGCTCTGTGTCCCTGTTCCAAGTAGTTGACACACACACACTTGGATATTTGATTTTCACACACACACACACACACACACACACACACACACACACACACACACACACACACACACACACCTTGGAATGGCTGGCACAGATTTACCAGCTGTGCCCTCTCTGCCCAGACTATAGGGTAATTACGCGGCCACAAGTCAGCTACTCTAAAGCTTTTACAAGGGTACCCAATTATACTGAGTAAACTTAATACAAATGTTAGAGTTTGACCAGTGCAGGAGCAGCCACAGTGTCACTAAAATAAGCATAAGTATTCTGTAAAAAACCAACCACAATGAAAGGTATAGAAATATTTAATAATAAATAATAAAATAGAACACATAAGGATACTGAATATCTAGTTACAATAAACACCAGAGTTTCAATTACAGGAGATATAAAAACGCAGTTGGATAGATTCACACAGATATAGAAAAACAATACTTAACTAATCTCATTGTATTTTCCTGACTGACTAAAGAATTGCTGTTCTTTAGTTAAGTTACTTACTACAGCAAGGCAAGATGATGAGTGTTGAGTTGCTTACTTCAGCAAGACAAGATGAGGTGTGTGGTTGTGTGAGATATCTGCAAGAGATCTTTTCTGTCAGGTCCCAAAAAAACAAAGTGCTTCTGTGAAAGTTTCATCATATCTCTCATTAATATCAAAAAACTAATTTCAGTGCCGGTTATAGAATTACTTCACATCTGGTCATCTGACTCTGGTACAATACACACCCAGAGTTTTGCTAAGATCTGTTGCAGCATCTGAAAGCTATAAACAATTTCAAAAACTTCCACCACCCTTTCAGGGTAGCAGTTAGTTCACCCCTAAGGACAATACATTAAGATTCCTAGTCCTGGTCTTCCCAGATGTTTTTGTCTCTGGCTGTAATCAGACCTGTAAGATAAAATTTTTATGGCCTAAACTAACCCATTTAATTTTCAACCTATTTTTCAATATTAGCTAGACTGAGATTAACCTTTCCCTTCCAGAATTCTTGGTTAAAACATATACATTTAATCAGTTATAATAATACTGTCTGACATACATGTATATCTCTTTTCTGTCCAGCAGGACCCACTGTTGATGCATTTTTAACACAAGCAACTTTACAAATACATTTTTAACACAAGCATCTGTACAAATCAGTGTGATAATCAAATGACATAAAATTCTTTACAAAACTGCAGCTAGCTATGCTGGCATATGTTACTCATGTACTACCCTTCTCTCCCTGAAACAGATGGCACTACCTCATATCATCACATCTAGCCACATCTCATTTTTCTTCTGATCCCACTTTTTGTAGGTTCATAGATAAGTACTAGACTAGCTGACTTTGCAGGCCATTTTAAGCTTAGCCATTTTCTTGTTTGGTGTTTGAATTAACCTATCCCATTTGGTGTTATATTGGCCTTACCCATCGCTAATAATGAGAATAGCTGTATCATACCATAGATAATTTGAGGGTATCCATGCATGGTATAAAGCTTTTAGGAGCTACCTCTGTCCATTAGTAGTACAGGGGGGCAGTCCTCAGGTAACTTTTCTGTTACCCATCCGTGTTGTTTCTGGCCTGACCACATGCTGTATTATTTATTAAGAAAGACTTTTGCTTGGTTTTGCGCTTCATTAGATGATATAGTTTTCTTTCTCTGCTCATAAATGCTTGGATATGTTTGTTTTAATAAGGCAACATTGCAGTGTCTTTTAAACCTTTTTTTTAATGAATGTCTCTCTGTATTTAAACGGTGGATAACTAAGTAATTAAAGATATGGAAACATCACATGCTACTATGAGGTGTGGGAAGTATTGTTACTGATACTACAGAGCTAACATCAGGGATCTTTCTTGATAGGTCTGTGGTTAGGTTTATCTCTTCCAGTCACCGTTTGTGAAAAAACTTGAAAGCACTCATCTTTAGGAATGTCTTTGTCATTTCTGATGCAGACCCTAAAGTAACACACAGTATTCATGTCCCCCAAACTCACTTGTTCTTTTATGTCACTCATATTTCAAATTGCTGTTATTGATGAAGTTTTGTATATGTATGCCTAAACAACACAATGACTGCCTAAGTGGCCAACAAGCCATAACCCAAGACATGTGTGGATACTGATTTACTGTTCCAGGGTGAGATGGGAAGATAAATACTGTCACAACTGTTAGTGATTTCATCATGCTACAGGAAGATACTGTGAGAGGATGCTTTTTTTCTTGCCTTGCAGCCAGAAAGATGGCAATTATTATAAACTTTTTGTAAAAAGACCAGTGTCAGAGGGTTCTGCGATAGCCCATTCGTATGCCACAACTTTTCCATAAGAACATACTCTCATCAATTTTTGGCATAACATGCCAGAAAGCAAGTCCATTATTAAAGTGCTTCCACCCTCCTGTCCCTTGCAGGTGCTGAGCTTGACCTTGGCTAGTGAGGACTTGAGCCTCCACCAACTTTTTAGACTTGAGTAACAATGAGTGCTGCAGGAGAGGAGTGTCCCTGAGTCGTGCTTTGGATATGTATTCTACACTTCTTTTAATACCCAGCCCTTGGGTAGTTAGCTAGAGCTCGATGCTGACCATCTTCCTCCTAGGAACTATTCCCATGAGTCACCTAAGTGTGTGTCCCATCTCCAGTCAGCCTGACATATCCTGAATAAAAAGGGTCCCTTAGGTTGTCCTGCACCAGGGGTTATAGCTAAAGAGATTGACTTCTGACAAATGTTTGCTTAGTGGGAACTGATCATGGGTGTAAAATTTGTAGCCTTGTGGATTATGGTTTCTGGCCAGAGCTAGGTCTGGCACAGTCCTCAATCAGATAAGCTTGTGCTTCATGGAGTTCCTTATCCATGAATACCCTACTGTACATCAGCCACAGACATGCACTCCTTCTCATGATACCTTTCATGAACTTTTTTGTAAGGTAGTGAGGTCTTGGGGACACAGGGCTTTTTCACACATAGGATCATTTGAGGAGTCAGAGAATCCTGAGACTCTTTCCTTGGAGATGGTCAAAGGTAATGATTTCAGGATACTTCCTTTCGTTCACATGACCCCTTTTTATGAAGAGACTGTTAGGCTAATGTGAAGTAGCGTAAACTGATTTCCAGTCCATATTCCAGGCTGTTCATGACTCCATATTCCATCTGCCTAGAAGTGTCTTGTGGAGATTCTTAGAAGGATGCCTAAGAATCCTTGGGTCATTTCCCCTCTGAGCATGATACAAAGCATACTAACCTGTCTGGATGCACCTTGCTTTGTCTTTTCAGCCTCTAAAAGGATGGATGCCCTGTAAAACTTCCATTTAAGTGAGCAGAACATTTAACTAAGTATCTTTTTTTTTTTTGACTGCTGTGTGATCTCTTTGGTGGAGCACTGGTTCCAGAGATCGCAACATTTTTTCACCATGACATTCTTCGTGGAGTCCAAAGCTTTGGGACCTACACCCATACTTGTTCCACTCCCACTTGGTGAGGAAGGCTTCAGTAAAGTGTGAGGACTTTGTGGGGTGTGGGCAGAAGAAAGAGCTTCTACAGACTCTTTCTGTGGTTTCTACAATGGGCTGCTGTTTTTTTTGCTGTAACTTTAACTTGTTATTGAGATGTTATCGAATTGCCTTTGCTATGAATACAGACACAGTTAAGTGCCAGTGCAGAATGGTGTAGCTAAGAGTGTACTTCCTGAGTGAGAAACTCAAAAACAACACCTTAAATACAGTTTTCTTAAAGAAAGTGCTGTTTGACTAGTCTGCAAGACCTAGTCAATGACCTCCTGCAGTGGTAATGGGTACTCAGTTTTGTGAAGAGCCTTGACAGTTCCTTCCTTCTTTCCTTCTACATCTTCCTGTTTTGAGTGAGCCAACACCAAAAGGAGGAGGAGATCAACATTCTCAATTGCTACGCCACTACCAGCTGCAGTCCTGTCTGAGACTGTGTAAGAGGAGACTGTTCCTCAAGTTTGTCTCTGCTTGGGGAAACCATCACAAAGGACAGGCAGATTTGTGGTGTGATTGATTGTACTAATGGGGGTGGATGAGTTCCTTTCTGTACAACACCTCAGTGACTTCCACTGGAAAATTTGTTTTTATGCACTGGCATTTGGCTGTCTTGCAGTAGTTCATTATCTTGCAACTGCAGGGACCTGGATGATATCACTGGACATGACCGATGCCCTTTGATACATCAGCATTTGAGGACAGCTCAGAATTTATTTTCAGTTCTCTGTTGGTGGATATCACATCCATTATAGATTGTTGTCACTTGAACTTTTATCAGCACCCAGAATCTTTACCAAGGTATTGGCCATTGTGAAAAAAAGCCTTGCTGGAGAAGGGATTCCCTTATGTTCTCTTGCCTGGATGACTGGCTTCTGGAAGTGTCATTCAGGCACACCCTTGATATGCTCTTGTGGTGGGCTGTACCTTAGGTACAGACCCTGTGGGTCATCTTTAATTAAAGGAAGTTCAGTGTCATTCTTGCTCAGAGGATTACTATCACAGGCATGATGTTGATATTACTGTAGTTTCATTCACTTGTAACCTTGGAGAGGGCCATTGAGGTAATGGCTTTGCTCAGCTTTGTGAATGTAGAGTCCAGGCAAAAACTCTTCTGCATAAACTTGAATAGAGAACATTTTCTTTGTTACAGCCTGGAGTCTGCTCCTATTCCTACATCATCTCAGGTTCCTAGGATAGCCATGTTCACAAAAGGCTTCTTAGTCTTCACTAGAAAGTGTAGGCTATTGATCAGGTATGGCTAAAGGATTTATATTATCCTATAACAATTCTGCCTTTAAATAAATGTTTTATATATATATATATATATATATATATATATATATATATATATATCTTATTCTAAGTTGTAAGAACAGTTAACTGCTAATGTTCTAATGTTGAAGTCGCTGAATCCGTGAGACGTCAGCCACTTATAAATGCCTATAGCAGATATATTAGCTAGTACAGCTGTGACTGTACTTATCTAATAAAGAGATTCTTGACTTGCTGCTGTAACTGGCTGATAATGTCGAGGCACAAACTTTAGACAGCAAAATACCAAGAGTCACCCTTGTTACAGGCAATTCTTTATTTGTTCTTCAGTTGTAGAATTATTACAGTTTTGGGAACAAAAGAATGAAGTGAATGACCAGCATTTGGAAGAATTTTTCTAGCGAGTCCCTCTTTTCATAGAGGCTATCCTTCTAAAAGATGCCCTTACAGGAGACCTCTCCAACATTCTTCCTCTTCTAGAGATTATACACTTGAATATATGTTTGTTCTTTCTCAGCATACTTTGCTTTTGTTTATAATATTTTCTGCAGGCATACATTTAATTTCTTAATGCAGTGTTTTGCATTTGGGTACATGCATTTCATATGTGCATGTGTATACACAATCATATAATCGGAAGTATGGAACAGTGAGCATGTAATTCAGTGCCAGCCCTAAGGGCAGTAGAAGAAAAATCATAATTAAGTGATTTTAGAGGTAACAAGATCACATATGATCATATGCCAAGAATTGTTGGCTGGTAGACCTAATACATATAAAAGAGTAGTATAGGAGGATGATCAATGAATGCAAAGCTGCTAACGATGATATGTCAGAGAATAACAAACCAAACACAGCCAGTTAAGTTAGTGTGAAGCTATTGTTCCATTTACTTTGGAAATTACATTTAAAGCTTTCTTCGTTGCTTCAATGTTTGTTCACAACAGATACATTTCAAGTTATAGGATAATTTATTCCGTGATTTACATCTTAAGTTAAGTTATAGGATAATTTATTCCGTGATTTTTTTCCTATTATATTGGAATATCAGAAGTCGCTGCACTTGCTTTTAGGGTCAGAGACGGGGTTACCTACAGATAACCTGAACTCCTATGGAGTGGGTCTCCATGCAGTAATCAAATGATGAACGAATAAACACTTATTAGCAAAATATAATTTGATTTGGGAAAGAACATGCACAAAGTCTCTCCACTGCAGAATGATTAAAGTAGGGACAATGACAGGTCTTATAACTATAATGAGCAGCAGCAAAATGAGATATACTGCTGCATGCCTCCTCCAGTCTGTAATGAGGGAAAAGTTGTAATGCAGTAAAAAGCTGAGCAAAGTAGAGAAGGGTTGGAGAAATAGTCAAAAAACTCACTTCACATATGCATACATTAAAAGCAAAAAAAGACTGACAGATCATTGTTACAAGGTTTTTATTTGATAACAATATTCCTTTCCCTGAATCTGCATCAGTACTAGCTGCAACAATTGATATATTTTAATTTTTCGTTAAAGTAGTTGTATTTCATTTGTTCTTTATTGTGATTTCTTGCTAGATGGATACTTCATTTATAAAGGCATTACAGTCAAGCAAATGCCTTGGCATTCTTTTCCTGATGTCCTGATGAAAGGCAACTAATGATTACTTTGATTCATGAAGTGTTGCACTTTAAATAATGCAGGTGACTGTAGAATAGTTTCATAGTTTAAATCATACTGATTTTTACTAACCTGCTCTAAAGTTTAGGTAGCATATCTTGTTAGCGTTATTCTAAAGATCTTAAGGCACATTTTTATTGTTGTTCTGTAACTTCCATTTGCCTTATTAATAATATGCCTTTTACTAAAGTCACTTATTTTAAGTACCATTATTTTTTTAAGGCACAGAATCCCAGTTTCAGCTGTAATGTCAGTGTTACTAGAACTAAAACTGTTATGGTAAGTGGTTTGAGTTTGATTTTGAACAGTCAAGATTTGGTGTTATTGGGAACGTTGTTTAGATTTATAATAAAACTTGTGAATGGATACAACTCCCAGTTCTGCTCATACAGTAAGAGTGATATTAGCATACCTGAGGTTATTCATTTTTATTTGTTTATTTTTACAAAAAATATCCACTTTTAAAAGTAAAGAAATAGTCTGAGAGGCTTAAACATTTGAAAATGTTTAGTATTACTTACAGATCAGTAGAGGGACAAGCAGTTTTGGACATAGAGTTTTATTAATATTTAAGAGCGTAATTGAGTTACAGTGACACAGCAATTAGCACTACTTTGGCTCACTGTCTGCAAATGCATGTCCTTCGTGTGCCAGCGTGGGATTTACTAGGATCTCAGCTTTCCCCCCACATCCCAGAGACTTGCTGATAGGTTAATTGCCATTCACCTGAATGATCTGTGGTGTATATGTATGTCCTGTGATAGACTAGAAATTCCTTTAAAGATTTGTAATCTACCTTACTGCTTTATGTTCATTGCTTTCTGGGATGGGTTCAACGTCCACCAGTGACCCCTGAACAGGATAAAGTGGGGGACTTTTTTGTTTGCTCTCCAGATGTTATCACCTGATCTGTCGGCAGGCAGTTTAGTGTAGAATTTAGATGAGATAGGCATGTTAGTCACAGTCTTAGCTAACTACCTTCCCATCAGTACTCCAAAAGTTAAGTTTGTAATATAATTTAAACATGAACTGATTAATTGACAGTTTTAAGATGTTTTCTTTAATGTGAAGCAGTATGTGTTGCCCAGAGGAGGGGAGAGCTGTAGTGGTCCTGTAGGGAAAAACTTAAGGCAAGCATTTTTGAAACTAATGACACTACTGCTAAAGCAAGCTCGAATAAGTTAAAGACTGTGCACATCAGTGCAGGTTTGGAGGTTTTAAAGCAGTGACTTGATAGCATTAGTTGAATATAGTAATTCAGGAATATGAATATGTGGTATACATAAACATTTTTAAATAACTAATAATGCAGTGGTGGTGCTGCGGTGGCGTTGTCGCCTCACAGTTAGACGTTGCCCGTTCGATTCTCAGTTAGAGCATCTTCTGTGTGGCGACATGCGTGAATGGGCGTTCCTTCGTTGAAGGTTGTGCGTTAGGCCCGGCAAGCCACCACGTAAAAATCTACTGCCAATCATTAGCGGACCGGAGTTCCGCTGTGGTGACCCCTAACCGGGAAAAGCCGAAAGACACAAACAAACAATAATGCCATGCTTATTAGCACCAGATGCAGAAGAGAAGATTTATAAATGAGGGTTAAGTGGCTTTGTATATCGCACACACAGCAGAATAAAGGCATCATGGTGGCCAACTTGTATCAGAATGCAAGCATGTGCTGTGGTTGGTTTGTATAAAATTTGTAATGCTGGTAATGAGGAAACAGAATTTAAATTCCTAAACATTTGACATTGCAGAAGAAAATGCAGCAGGCAGTGCAGTTCTTAAACTGAAACAGACAAATCAACTAGCTATAACCAGAAGGATCAGCATGAATCTAAAATGTTCCAGTAGAAGATATAGAGAAAGGTTACATAGGTGGTGGAGTGGAAGGTACGAATGAGGGAGTGAACTGTTTAAAAGAGTTGTAGAAGAAGAATGGCAAGAAAGGTAAAAGGAGCGTAGAAATGGAAAGAGTGACTCTTAGAGGTCAGAAGATCACTGGACATAATGGATGCCTTTTGGTACAGTATTGTGTAAGCTCTGCACAGGTAATCAGTTATACTGCCTCTGGGTGGAAACCACTATCAGTACAAAATGCTGCTATTTGGACTTTCCTGTACAGCGCAGATGTTTACTATGGTAAGGGTCATGCGGTGGCTATAGTCTTTTGTCCCCATACTTTCACAACTAGGGCCTGGTAGCTTCTTGAAGGGCTGTGTGTAGGCATGCCTGGAATAGGCTCTTCCATAGCTACAAAATAAGCCAGCCAACACTCTTAAATGCTCTCACAATAATTAGAAACAAAATTTGGAAAAGAAAAGCCATAAAAATTTTAGTTTATTGTAACATTCAAGAAAAAATAATAAATCTAAACACCAAAAGGTGTATGAAGCATACCAGTTTCAGCTAACAGCATTCATCAATGTTAATAAAATCCATCAAACCTTCACATTTAAATACTGAACCCAATCAGCCCACATGAACAAGAAAATCAGTTGTTCCTAATTGCTCATTAGTTGCAAAATTTTTTTTTAAAAGGACACAAAACTTTACAAAAAATGATTATGCAACTTAAAAACATAATTGTCTCATATAACCTGTCATGAATGACAAAAAGTTTGGACATAAATTTATTCCAGATCATATCTCAGTATTAATGTACCTTTTATCCAATGACTCATTTATATCTGATGGTGTTTTTATTTTGAAGGGAAATGAGGTGTAATCCACATAAATATTTCTACTACCAATATAAAGAATTTTTTTTGATAAAGATGTTCATAATTGCTCATTGATGCCTGGAGAGAATAAGGCACCTAACCTAATTATCCTCTTCCATTCCTTATAATTTAAAAGAGAATGTAGTGCATTCTGAGGCATATTTTTTGTAAAATCCTGTCAATAATTGTAAAGGAAAACCTAGCTGTAGGGTGTTTCAAACAGTGTTTATACAGAGCATTTGTATACCTAGCACATTTAATATAACTTAAATGTTGTGTTATCCTTAACTTAAAGGAACGTGAGGTCTGCCCCACATAAAATGCAGGACAACTAGCAGTCCTACTGGCCTAAAGACCATAGAGAAAAAAAAAGCTTTTGAAGTCCCTTCTTGTTTAGTCTTGTAACTAATCTGTTGTGCAGTACATAAGCAAGCAAGGGAGCAGAGTTTCTGCCTCTGGGCTGAAAGATACTTTGCATCTTGCAATGAGCTATAGACCAAGCATCATTGTCTCAGCATTTTGTATTCCTGGCAAAGAGAAAGTGCTGCCAAATTCACTGAGCAGCTCATTCGGTCCTGTTTTGGAGCTGAGGATTTAGGGACATGTCTAGTTAAGATCCTGAAAAAGTCAGAGACCCAGAACACTAACCTACTTTCTTCCCAGGAGAATACAGTCTTCTCCTACTTGCATCAGAACAAAAAGAAGTTAATTGTAGATGTATTCTGCAATCCATGCCAGGGACAATTGCTACGCAAGTTCCCTTCATTCCCTCTGATTCCACTCCTCATTGCAAAATTCAGAGAAGTAAGACCAAATCCCTTTCTTTTCTTTTTGCCTTCTGATGGCCTAGAAGGTTGTGACTTTAGGCCCTCTGATACTTGATGGTATATGAGACTTTCTCACTGTTCTTACCAAGGGGGTTGCAGTATGGGGTAACAATTGCTCAGTCTCAGAGCATGAATCTTGCTGTAGACTTTCTGATCTCACCAAACCTTCTTCTTAAGTTGACAGAGGTGATTGAAGTCACCAAGAAGCTTCTTCCAATGTGATATAAACTGCCAAACAGAAAAGATGTTCCATTTAGGTGTAGTAGTATCTGATGCCGCACCAGTCTGTCAATCTGTTGGGAATCCTGGCCTTCCTTAGACACCTGCATACTTTGGACCTCTGGTATTCCATGGTCGTGATACCTGTATTAACTGTTGTTCATCATTGGATCACTGTTGCAGTAGCCTAAGCTATGTGAGATGTATCCTACCAAGGATCAGATATGCAGCCAGTATTCAAAAACTTTTGGCATCTTCCACACACCATACGTCCGAGAGAGCATGAGGGCATTTTGGTATAAAAGCAGATGTACGAGTGCCAAAATTCATGATTTTCTTGAAACTGAAGATATGTATCAGACTGTCTTCACTGCATCTTCAGTGTTTCTGAGATTGACTTATTTGATCTTTTGGGCAGGTAGGTACACCTTAGAAGACTTTCCTTCCTTTTCATGACAATTTTGTATTTGCTATTGCTTATGTCTAGGCAAAAGAAAAGTTTCTGTGTGTACAGCATATTCCATATACAGATATCCACACAGCTTATTTCTTTTGCTTAGGGAAGTCACACATCTATTCTTGTAGTATTCACATATCATTTGCTCTGGAAACTATTAGAAGTCATCTCAGCTACCTTAATCTTTATCTAGAGAACCAGTGGCTTAAGGTTATCATGAAACCAATGATGGACTCTGGTGTCAAGATCCAAAGAAGAATAAGATGGTGAGAGAGATTCCTGAAGCAGTTTTGGTTGCATCTTCTCTTCCCCAGCCCTTGATGGACATTGTTGATGTGGTTGGACATTAGTCCTTGGACTGTCCACTTCCTTCTGCCAGCCCCTTTGGTGCTGCTCCTCAGGATGGAAGTCTAGGACATTCTCCAGGGTCAGACATTTGCCTGTTACCAAGATGGAAGACCCCGCCTGGTGATTTCAGAATGGCCAGATGGTGTTTCTCAAGTGCTAGACAGGGAAGGGGTGCCAGGCACCAGTGTTGAAGTAAGTACATTGGAGTCTACTCTAAGTTTTTCTTTAGATACTCCTAAGAAGAGTAGTCAGAAAACTGAACACCTTCTTCTAGAGAGTCTGGGGAAGAATTGTTTTCCTTGGCTAAATGTCTTTTTAAGGCCTTCTAGTTACTACTGTCTGTTTCACTAGTTAATTCTAATTCAGAGAAGATGAGATCTGTCTGTCCTTCAGGTGGTAAATTTCAGTATGATATACAGAACTTATTGGGCTGGAGTATGCCTTTCAGGGGTCATCTTTTGACTTCTTAGAGCCAACATCTGAAGAAAATATTTCTGCAGATTATCCAGAACAAGTGTATTTTTCTGACACCATAGGCAGAATGAAAGATCCTTTCCAATGGGAAAACAGAGATATATGACACATCTTATGATCTTTTACAGTTAGAAACCCCTAAACCTTTGGCTATCCCTCCTGTCATTGGTGCACTAGTGGATACTTTTGATGATGCATGTACTTCACCTGAAAGCCTCCTGCACCAAAAAAAGCTAGAAGCATTTTACAGGGTACCACAGTCCACAAGTTCCTTTTCCATTAAGCTCCCCATTCACTTGGGATGCGGATGGGAAATTGAAAATTCACCCATGGGCTGGTGGATAGAGGCAGTCAGTAAATTATGTCTCAACTGGCATGGACCACTTATGTAAATATCCAGGATAAAAAAATTTATGGGACACTTTTGGGTTGCAGGGCTAGGCTTATAAAGGCCTTTGCGGACATTAGCCTAGTATACACTTATGAACCCTGTGGCCAATCCATATGTTATTTCTTTGGTCAAAGACTGTAATTCTAAACACCTTATTACTACTAATCCTTTATCATCAGGCAAGGATGCTAGGGCTTTTGACAGGTTTGGGAAGAAAGTATATACATCTTCCACCTTAGCATTCAAGGTAGTTAATTGTCAGGTGGACAAAGCTAAATATCTTCTATCAGCTTTTTCTGATATGAATAAGGCAGTTGCTGAGTTACCATCTTCTGACATTAATCCTCATTACTCACCATGATTTCATCAGTAACACGGGTTACTAAGGATTAAGTGCTGTTATGATACTGTGGATGAAGTGTCAAGAGCTGCTGCAGCTGGACAGTTATGCATAGATATGCTTGGCTAAGATCCCAGAATTTTCCCTGGAGATGTCAAAACCCTCCCATTGACAAGGAATTATTATTTGGTACCTCTTCAGCTGAAGTCTTGAAAGGATTTGATGGTGGGTAGGGAGGGCACTGATTCAAGTGGTCAAACCAATTTTTCAATCCCATATTCCCAAATGTAACATTAATCGCCCTTCCAGCCCTGGACCAGTTTGTAGAAAAATATTTAAACAATCCTAACAAAAATCAAGGAAAGAACAATTCTAAGAATAATGCAGGACAACTCTAAGAAAAAGGAAGGATAGCTCAGGCTCAATCTCAGTCTAAACAAAATAACTGACACTTCCTTCCATTCCCATCTTCTCCCCACCCTTGCCACTATGTAAATCTTTCAAGAAATCTTTCTGTTTACCTTCCCCATTGGAACTAGGTCACAATAGATTCATGTGATCTAGAAATCATTCCAAACAGATACAGATGGCAGTGGGACTCTTTCCCTCCAAATCTACGAGCTATCCCTCTCTTTCAAAAATCAAACCCATCTCTTTCCTCCCATCATTTCCCATATGCTGCTCAAAGGCATAATATAATTTGTGTCAGAGGGTCAAAAAGGAAAAGGATTCTATCAATAATTTTTCTAGTGCCCAAAAAAGAAGGAACATAGAGATCTATTCTGGACTTGTCTTCCTTAAATCTTTACTTAACTAGCTTCAAAATGCATACTTGCCCTTCAGTCTCTTTTTTCTCTGATTCCACTTGTAACTTTTTTTGGTAACTATAGACTTAAAAAAATGCTTATCACAATACCCCCATTCACAGAAAATTCAGATACTTTTTAAGATGTTCTGTTTCTGGTTTGCATTTTCATTTCTCTTCTTTACCCTTTTGGTCTGTCCACAGACCCATGGATATTCACAAAATGTCTAGCACCAGTGATTGTCTTTTGCAAACTGCAAGGCATTCATATCTTTCCCTCCTTGGACAACTGCCTCAGGTTTTGCAGTTTCTTTTCAAAATTGTCAAGAATATCTCATCTTTGTCTGAAATCTATTTCATAACGTGGGTTTTCACCTTAGTCTGGATAAATCTTCTCTTATTCCTTCTCACAGAGTAACAGTTGTAGGCTAAATGCTAGACTCTTTTTACATGATTGCAAGGAAAAAAATGTTTTACCAAGTGCCGATTCTTCAGTTTTCTCAGTAATCAGTAACTACAACAAGGGGAAATCTCAGGGCTTTTATATATGGCCTCTGCTATTCTTGTTATCCCATGTTATATTCTATTAACTCTAGAAGTATTCTAAAAGCAGCAGCTTGGTCTTCTGTACACAAGATTGACTCATTCTCCAGAACCAAAGCAGGATTTGCTAAGACTGTTCTCCAGGGGATCCTGGACACTAACATTTCTTCCTCCTCCCTAGCTGTCAAGGCTTTGGTAATTGTCCCTGTGATGATATGAGGTAGTGCCATCTGTGCCAGGGACAGTAGGGCAGTGCATGTGTAACATATGCCAGCATAACTAGCTGGAGTTTTGTAAAGAATTTTATGTCATTTGACTATCACACTGATTTGTACAGATGATTGTGTTAAAAATGTATTTGTAAAGTTGCTTGTGTTAAAAATGCATCAGCAATGGTTCTGCTGGACAGAAAAGCGATATACATGCATGTCAGGCGGTATTATTATAACTAATTAAATGTATATGTTTTAGCAGAAAATTCGTCTCAGTCCAGCTAATTTTGAAAAAATAGGTTGAACATTAAATCAGTTGGTTTAGGCCATAAAAATTTCATAGGTTTGTAGAGTTATAGGTATTTACTAGGCTAACGACCACTAGGGTCTTTTTAAGCATTGTCATGTATCCCAGATCTCTGACAAGTTCCAATATCCTTGATAAGTGTAAGCATGGGCCTGCAACATGAACCATTTACATTACCTGTGCCCATTAGAGACATAGGTGCCAAACCAGGGATGAATTTCCGGTTTCCCATCCAATTGTCCAAGTTGCACTTGAAGTGGGTTAGGGAGAAACTCTACTTCACATGGATGGGTGGTGTATTCCATAGATGGGGTAGTCTCTGGGATACATAGTTATCTCTCCAGCAGGTTCTATTTATATCACAGGCAAGGTTTAAGTCTTTAGAATGGGTAATTCTGGTGCTGTTTGTTTTGTGGATATACAGGAGGTGTCCATCAGAGTGAGGTCTGACAATGCCCTGTATTCCAGACATAGATCTCCCCTAAAAGCCTGTAGGCGATAGAATACAGGGATAGGGACTTGAGGCAGTCTGCATAGGACATTATATTTGCTCCCTATATTCTTTTAGTGAGAAACCTCTGTGGATGTTCCAGTTGTTGGATATGCCTTGTTAGGTACATACCAAAGGGGGTATCAATGATAGGTCTGATGAATGCCGAATACAGTGGAACAATGACTTCCTTGAAGTTGCACAACGTAGAGTGATTTCCTCACCACTGTAGACATGTGTTAGCTAAATTACTATCTATGTGTGTCGCTATGTCCCTGACTACTGGGTCAACCTCTAGGAAGAGAACATTTGTGTTAGTGTGAGATTGAATAATGGCTCCTAATTTGCAATCATCTGCAAATTTCGTCAGCCAGAGACCACTGACATTGGCGTTGACTTCTGAGAAGTAAATGTCAAAAAGGAGTGGTCCAAGGACTGATCCCCGAGGCAATTCACTTGTGACTGCTTCTTTGTAGAGGTGGACTCCCCAATTCTAACTTCCTGGTTCCTCTCTGTGAGCCAGTTGGCTATCCACCGGGGTAACTTACGGGTTTGTACCTAACCTCTTGAGTTTGTCAACAATGCCTGAGTGGGGTATTGTGTCAAATGCTTTGGCCAGGTCAAGGTAGGCAGTGTGAATGATTTTGCCATAATTCATTGCTTTGGTGACCCTCTCAAAGAAGTCCACCAAGTTACCAAGTTAAGTAGGCATGATCTGCCCTTGACGAAACCAAACTGGGTTGGGTCCAGTGTCTGAAGGTTTACTATATCTCTAGTGATCATCTCTATAACGATTCTTTTCATGGCTTTACATACAAGACTAGTGAGACTTATGGGTTTGTAGTTGGCCCACCTTTGTGCAGAGGGATGACTGTTTCCTTTCTCCATTCATGAAGCATGAAGCCTGTTTGGAGGCTACAGTTAAATATAATTCCAGAGGCCCTGATAGGTCAAGTTTCATGCTGTTTAGAAGGCATCCTGGGATATTGTCTGGGCCAACTGATGCAGTGTTCTTGGTCTTAGAGAGAGAGCATTAAGGACCTGTTCCCTAGTGATAGTAGGAGGAGTTATATTTGATGATATTTCCTGAGGGAAGGCTGTGAGGGAAAGAGGGGTAAAGTTGGAGCTGGATTTATCAGACAGGAGGTTTACTATGTCTTCTGGCTCAGTATAGGTGACTCCATTTACAGTGAGCTCTGCACATAATTGTGTATTGCCTTTGAGGTTGCGGAAATAGCTTAAGAATGCTTTGTGGTTGCCCTTGGCCTGGGAGTCCAAACTTCCATCAAATTTGGCTTTGGTAGACTTTATTTGTCCTCTGAATTGTTTAATTTGATGAGAGTGCTTTTATTCTGCTTGGGTGCTCAAGCTCCTAAATTTCTGCCATGAGTTTCTTCCTCCTGAAATACAGCCTATTGATTTTGTGATTCCACCAGGGTGGCTTGTTTTTTGAGTTAGTTCTGTACTTCTTCCTGGTTGGATACAGCTTCCTCTATGCAGCTATTAACATGCTTGTACAGGGTTTCTGTGAACAGTTCTGCATAGGCAGCAGTGTTCTCAGGGTTTACGGGAGCTTGCAGTTTTGCCAGGTTATCACTTAATAGAAGGAGGTTAGCTTTAGAATAGTTCCTGAATATTCCAGATTTAGCTATGGGTCCAGGTTTTATTTTTACTTCAAAGGAGACCATTTTGTGGTCTGATCTTACTAGGGAAGGCATTACAGTAGGGGATGTGCAACACTCTCCAATATTAGTGAAGACCAAATCCAGTATGGTTGCACCCCTGGTCGGTGTATTGACTATCTGGTCCAGAGAGTTTGTCTTTATAATCTTAGAATCTCAGTGCATGTACATTTGGTGTCGCATAGGATTCCCAGTTAATAGTGGGGTAATTAAAGTCATCCATGAATATGGTATTGGGTTGGATGGTTAGTGTTTCTTCTTCTTTCGGATTTTCCCAGTTAGGGGTCGCCACAGCGGATCATCTGTCCGCTCATTATTGGCAGTGGAGTTTTACGGTGTCGAGTTGCCAGCCCGGCGCCCAACCTTCCACAGAAGGCATACACACACACACTCACAGTATAATTGTGTACCCTTGTAAGAGCCTTAGAGTAACTGATTGGTGGCAGAGGGGGCAAAACTGGTAATTCTGTGCCAGCCTTTCCCAGGAATGTTCGGGTGTGTGTGCGTGTGTATATATATGTGTGTGCATGTATCAAATATCTAAGTGTGTGTGTCAGCTACTTGGAACAGGAACACAGAGCTCCAAAGTGGTCAATGTGGAGTCTTGTTTGGGGCCTAGAGAGAGAGAGAGAGAGAGAGACCAGGTCTGGAGTGTGCTCCCTGTGTGCTCTTAAGGGAAATTGTGCTTGGTGCAGAGAGCTGCATCTGAAAATACAGTGTGTATCCATTCCTGTTCTTAGTGGCCATCCCTCACCTGTGTCAGTGGTGAGGATTGAGGCTCCTTGATTACTAGCCTTGAGTAGGGCCATCACAGTCCCATATAGCTTAGGTTACTGCAATAGTGGTCTAATGATGAACATACGACAGCCATGTAAGTAAACTTACCATAGCAATAGATGCTCAAATAGATCACTGTTGCAGTACTGATACTCACCCTTCTTCTCCTTTCTCATTTGTTTCCTTTTTGGTTTCTTATTGGATCCTGTCTGTCTCTCTTTCTCTCACTCTCATTAAACCTTTGGTGCGGGTGGGGTTCCCCTTAACCCTTTTCCCGTTATTCTTCTAGCCCATAAGTATCCATAGCTGGACTTTGTCATGTGTATTGGACTCAAGCCTCCCTTTGTGTAAGGTGGAAAGCTCAGAATTTTGGCACTTGTACATCTGCTTTTATACCAGCATGCACAAAGACATGTTGCTTTTATACCAGCACAACTTTGTTCTCCCTCACATGTATGGTGCATGTTGATAGCACCCAAAAGCTTTTGAATATTGGCTGAACTGTGGTCCTTGACAAGATATGTTCCATGTAGCTTAGGCTGCTGCAACAGTGAATTATTCTAACATCTACTGTTATGGTAACATTTGATGTTGTCATTTTCATTTATTCCTCAACAAATCGGTTCAGCTGTGATACTCTGGTCTGACTTAGCCGCTTTTTCCAGCTCATGGAACACTGAAACTTAAGCTCCTCCCTTACCCATAACTCACTTGTGCCTTACCATACCGTAGATCTCATTTGCTGCCATCGCGTATGCACGTGGTCACTGTCAGCTCTCTAGCAGTAGTAGGCTTTTTGTGAGTAAAAGTATAAATTTCTAAGTTTATCTATTTAGCTGTTTCTTAGTAAAATTCTCTACATGTCCTGCCTTTTGTACACTTTTTAGTGTAATTCTGCAGTACCGTAGTTGGTAATTTCCCTTTCATTTTTCTCTCTTATACCTTTAAGATATATTTTTGTATTACCATTGTTGATAATACTTTCCCTTAAATATTCTGCATCCATAAAATAAAATAAAAAAAGTCCTTTTTCTTCATTCTTATAGAAAAAATATGGCTGAAAACCCTCTGGTTTTAAAAAATGTACAGCCTGTGGGCATAAAATTCCACTATCTGATGGCACACACTATGTGTGTTTATTGTTTAGGTCGACCCACTTAGATTCTGCCTGTGACATTTGCAAGGCCTTCAACCCTAGGGCCATATTAATAGAAGAAATGAGCTAATTTGGAGAGGATTATTCCCATCAAAATCTGCTGATACAACATCTGGGGCTCAAACCCATAAAAAGCATGACAAAAAAGAGGCTAAAAAGCATTCCCAAGTTCTTCGACTCCAGGTTCAAACCGCCTCTTAAGATTTCAAAACCTTCAGATCTCACCTGTTTGTATCCAAAGACAAAATCTTCCAGTTCAACTACTTTGGATCCAAAAACAAAAACTTTGGATCTGACCTACTCGGATCAAAAAAAAGCATACAGCTAGGTCACCATAGTTCAGAACTCCTCCAAGCCTGGATCTGGTGTCCTCTCATCTCCCTTTCTGGAAAGATCTCTCAAGTGTCATCATTCTAGGGCTTCATCAATAGCGTCTTCTTTACGTTCCCTCCAGAAGTCTGACCGAAGCAGATATGGACAAGATGATGAGGAAATTCCTCTCAGTGCAAATTCAAATGGGGGTTCTCCCAGCTCTTACCTCATCAGGTGCAGAGACCGTTGTGAGTACTACCCCACATATTTTGTCTCCTTCTCTGATCTGGCCTTTGGTTTCAGAGCAGTTAGATCCTAGGATCCCAGATCTGCATGCATCAGATCTGTAGATCATTGTATCTTCTACACTGGTACCACCTCTGAGTGGACTGGCTCCAAGCATGTTGGAGCCAGATGACTCTCGGAGCCATAGCGTCAGCGCTAGCTGCAGGGTGTTGGAGTTGACTCAGAGATTGTCGGAGCTGTCTCTGCCCCTCAGAGCCTTGGTGCTGGACAGCTCAACTCCAGTCCCTGCCTCCAGGAGTTTGCATTTGTGTCGATCTTCTCGGAGCTGTCTGTCTCTTTCTCTCTGAGGCATTTTGCTTTCGAGGTAATGGAGAGAGAGAGGACATGTCCACCCTCTTTGGCTCCTACTTCTCAGACTCCATTGTCTTTGTGTCTTGAGCGCCAACTTCCTGTACCACAAGGACACCCAGCTGAAAGTCTCCAGGATACCCAGCAGGATATATTGATATCTTCCAATAATTTTCCATAACATCCTGCCAAAGAAGCCTCTAAGAAGAGAAAGTGCAAAAGAAGGCAGTTAAAATCTTCAAGAGTCTGCCATGGAGGATACTGCTTTTGATGAAGGGGAAGGGTTCCCAAGATCACCACTTGATGATGTCTCCTTTGGAGACATACTAGAGATTGGAGCTGGCCCATCTACCTCCTGGGTATCTCCACCCGCTGACTAGCTCATTGATTTGATCTTTTGACAGGCATGAAAGGAACGTAATTCTGTTGAGTCAATCCCCAAGAGACCAAACCGGATCCCTCTACCACCTAAGGACAGGTAGTAAGGGAGTACCAGTTGATGCTGTGATCATAGCGGTGGCCACAAAAAAGGAACTTGCAGAATAAAGTTCTTCTGTTCTTCCACCTAACAGGGAGTTTAGGGCATTGGACAGATTTGGGAAGCATGTATATGCTCCAGGGACGTTTTCACTTGGGTCATTGAAATATGTGGTACACTTCAGTAGACTCCAGATAGATATGATTAAATAAATTACCAAATCCGTCTCTGAGATCATTACTTCTGAGGCAGAGAGTCTGATTAACTCACAGCTGGCTATCCTACAATCTATTTTAAACTCGTCCATGAGGCTCATCTCCCATGCAGCTGACGGTATCTCAGAGACAGCGAGTTCAGGCATTTCCATTAGGAGGCATGCCTGGATGCACCTGTGTGATTTCACGGAGCCTTTCAAGTATTTTTTCTTCAATGCTCACTTTGTCAGAAGTTCGTTATTTGGCCCCAAGGTTAAAGACACATTATCCGGGTGTGAGTATAAGGTAAAACCCTGTCTGGTGTGGTTGTACGTTTTTCAACTCCTCAAAGGAACTTTTCTAGGAATCAATGAGGTGGTCAACAAATGTGGTTCAGAAAGTCCCAGGGTCCCTTCCAAGATCCACATGGAGATAGTTCTCCCAGGGGCAGAAAATGCCACCCACGAGGCAGAGGAGGTCCACAAAACCAAGGATCTAGAGATAACTTCACTGACAGATCTTACCAGTGCTTCTGAAAGAAATCTTGATTGTCTACCTCTGGAGGCAGCCAGAGGTCATTTATCCCTTCACCAGACAGCCTGGCTAGAAATTACAAAATAATTCATGGGTGCAGAAGATTATTTCCAGAGGTTATATAATACCCTTTTTCCTAGCCCTCCCCCCATAACAGTAAACAAAATTGCAGATGTTCCACCCAGTCGGAGGAAAGCACCAACACAAGAAATAAAAAAGCTGCTAGAAAAAAGGAGTAATCCAAGAAGTTCCGTAGACCAGAAAGAGTTCATAACTTTCTCAAGAATCTTTTAAGTGCCAAGGAAAACATGGTACTGGAGACCAATTTTGGCTCTCAGCATTCTGAACAAATTAGTTCAGTACACCAAGTTCTAGATAGTCACAGTTCAGTCCATTCTGCCTTTTCTACACAAGGGCGACTGAATGTGCTCAGCAGATCTTTAGGATGCATATTATCATATAAAAATGAACAGATGATCCAGAAGATACCTACTCTTCAGGCTGGCAGCCAGTCATTACCAATTCAGAGCTCTGCCCTTTGGTCTCACTACAACTCCCAGGGTGTTCACCAAATGCATGGCAGTAGTGGTGGCTCACTTGAGACTGCAGGGATTCTGGGTCTACTCCGACTAGGCATCATCTGATCAAAGCACGAGGTTATGTACTCCAGTTATGCTGTCACCTGGGAATTACTATCAGTCACAACAAATATCAACTTAAACCTATTCAAATATTGGAGTTCATCTGAGCTTTGTTCAGCACAGTATCCCAGACAGCTCCCCTTTCTTTACCAAGAGTACAAACCATATGATTCCAGGTCATAGGTTCATAGGATTATGGGAGATTATTAGGCTAATGGCCACAGGGCCCTTAAAAGCCTAGCCAAGTTCAGCCCATGTTCCCAAGGGTGTCTGGTTCAAGCAGACACTAGAATCAGCATTCAAAATTCTTCTCTCTCGGCTCAATTAATCCTTCAAGCAATTGCGGCCAATGTCAGCTGCAATAGTTTTCGCTCCGTTAGCAAGATACCACATGAGAATTCTTCAGTGGACCATAGTGAGTCAGTGGTCATTCACCAACCTTTATCCACTCAAATCAAGATAACTCAGACATGCAAAGATTTACTCTGATCAGGTAATGCAAGGTTGCCCCTCAGTCTCCCTC
Source organism: Protopterus annectens (assembly GCF_019279795.1). Classification (NCBI taxonomy): domain Eukaryota; kingdom Metazoa; phylum Chordata; order Ceratodontiformes; family Protopteridae; genus Protopterus; species Protopterus annectens. The sequence continues at coordinate 806,846,439 of NC_056737.1, read as the reverse complement.
AGCCCAAGGCCATAGTTACCACAGACGCTTCCCAAATCAGGTGGAGAGAGCACTTCTTGGGAAAGACAGTCCAAGGCACATGACCCCCTGAAGAGGCAAGTACGCATATCAATGTCCTAGAAATGAGAGCTGGCCTTCTAGCATTGCAGGCCTTCCCAGGCACTCTCCCCTCCTGGACCATTGCAATTCAGATGGTCCATATGTCAGTGGTCTGGTACATCAGCAAACAAGGAGGAACCAAATCTTATCCCCTGTGTCGAAACGCTTTGAGAGTGTGTCAATGAGTAATCTCATTCAGTCGATTTCTGATAGTAATGCACATTCCAGGGAAATCCAGAGTTATAGCAGACAAGTTAAGCAGGTCCATTCTAATGCCTCACAAGTGTCACTCAACATGAACAAACAACCAAACCAAAAAAAACAAAAACCACCTCCAGAGGAAGCCTTAATAGGCAAAAATAGTAAAATGAAAAAAAGGCTTCCACCACAACGAAAAGTTCACTGAGAAATTCTGTTAAAATGTAGTCTTTAATAAAACGAAGAAATAAAAAGCACAAATTGTGCTATTCAAGTTGCAGGTCAAACAGGATAAGCGCTTTCAGTTAAAAAACCTTCTTCAGATCCTAATGTGTAGACCTGACTTACTGCTGTTAAATAAAGATGTAAAGTGGCGGGATAGATACTCTGTTAATGGGGCCAAATTTGCTGTGACCTCTTTGCATCTCCCCTCAACAACATGTGAAGCAGGTTCTTTGCCCTGATCTCCCAGTCACTGAGAGATGCTCTTCTCCATGATTGGCCCCCTGATCTGCTCTATGCCTTTCTCCCAGTACCTCTAATCCTCAAATCCCTTCAGAAAGCATCTGGATTTAAGAACACAGTCATTCTCATTGCTCCTTATTGTTCTTGTCAGATTTAGTTCCCCTTTCTTTGACCTCATCTTCTTTGCCCACCTTAGATTTTGGATCCAGTTCCAGACCTCCTGTCTCACCCGACAGATATGATACACCCAGACATTTTGGGCCTAAAGTTGACCGCATGGTTTCTCCACATCTGTTGATAGCTAGACAGCCCAGGCGGTCAACTTACCCCCAAAATGTCTGGGTGTATCAAATCTAAAGTTCTTGACTTTTTAGCTATAATATTTAATGAAGGTGCTAAATCTTCATCTATTAAACTATAACTATCTGCCATTTTTAATTTTCACATTAGAGTAAATGATTTGTCTTTAGCTTCTTCCAAATTTTGTAAGGCCTTTATAAGGGAAACTTACCCCCTTTTAAAGATCCCACTTCCCCATGGGATTTGAATTTGGTTTTACAATCTTTGATCCAATCTCCCGTTGAACTGTCAGCCAAATGTGGACTGAAAATTTTAACTTGGAAGACTGTCTTTTTAATAATCATTACCTCTCCTAGAAGAGTCTCTGAACTTCAAGCCCTGTCTTCTAAACCTCCTTATATGATTTTTTTATAAGGATAGGGTATCCTTACGAACCAAGCCATCCATCCTTCCTAAGATGGTGTCAGAATCCAATATCAACCAAACTATCAATCTTCCAGTTTTCTTTCCAAATTTCACAAAGAAAGAAAGAGCATATGTTGCACCTGCTAGATGTTCACAGACAGTTGAATTTTTATCTACATAGGACAACAAATTTCAGGAAATTAGATCAATTATTTGTCTCCTTTTCAGATTTAAATTTGGGCAAACCAGTTACTAAAGTGACTTTAGCCAAATGGTTAACTTGATTGTATTTTCTTTGTTTAGAAGAAGTTGGGTTTGTCTTTGCCAAAACCTTTAAAGGCTCATTCCACCAGGTCTGTGGCAACCTTTTCTGTATTTTTGTCCAGATCTTCCTTGGACGATATTTGTGCAGCTGCAGCTTGAGCTAATCCTCATACCTTTATTGCTCATTACAAATTGGATCTGGTCTCTAGGGAAGAATGGCCTTTGGCTCAGCAATGCTCAGGAATATCTTTTCTTATGAGTCCACCCAGGATTTAGGTAACTGGGGACTCTGTCCCATTTTGTTGAGAAATGAATGAAAATGACAACATCAGATAAAAAAGTTATGTACTCACCATAACATTACATCTGTGCTGTCCATTTTCATTCTTCTTCAACTCCCTTCCCTCCAACTGCCTACCAATTTGACTTCTGGAAGGATTAGTAGACGCTAAATAAACCAGTGTTCCTTTATTTAAGCTGCAGATATTGTTATCTCTTTTTTATTTTCTAAATATTATAAATGCTTCAAGGTCAGCAAGCAAGATCTGAGGTATGGTAGGGGACTGGTGCGTTATGGGTAAGGGAGGAGTTCGAGAGTTTCAGTGTTCCATGAGCTGGAAAAAGCAGCCGAATCGGATCTGAGGATTGGATCAGAACCCATTTGTTGAGGAAGTTGAAAATGGACAATGCAGATCGAACATTATGGTGAGTACATAAATTTTCTTTTTACTTAAACAACTGTACTTTTCTGTCCTTGATGACCTAGTGGAAGGCAAGATTGTGCCAGCACCATTAGGCCAAGATTTGCTTAAAGGATCTCTATGTCTGCTCCTGCCTTTAATTAACTCCTCTGTGAGATCTTAATTTCTAATCATCTGGCTTGCCTGTTCCCTGTTCAAAACCCCTGGTTCAATTGCATTGGAGCGTGTTTCTTGCAAAATGTTTTTCATGTTAACCATCACTTCTTGCAAGAAATTGGACCTGCAAGGCCTTACATGTGGAGAACCTTTTTGATTCCTTCACAAAGATCTGTTATACCAGTCAACCCATGTTTCTTCACAAAACCGGTTTCCAAGTTGTCCTTAAACCAGTCCACTCATTATCTTTTATTTATTTATTTGTTTGTTTAGGTTTACTATCAAAATTTCGAAACAAACTCCATCGACTGTACTATTGTCGAACACGGAAGTTCGAAAATGGTAATATCGATGTCAAAAAAACAATCTAGGAATGGGTTTTAACATGGGTCGAGGCAGGGGAGATGTTTGTAGTTCAGAATAACACTGAACACCTATCTCGACCCATGTTAAAACTCGTTCCTAGATTGTTTTTTTTACATCGATATTACCGTTTTCGAACTTCCGTGTTCGACGATAGTACAGTCGACTGAGTTTGTTTCGAAATTTTGATAGTAAACTGTTTGTTTATTTATTTTGCTAAAGCAGGATCTTGAAGAGAAGCAGTCTTCACTTTCTGGTGTACCCCACTAGCTCAGTTTTTAATCCAAACTAAGTGCATGAATTTAGGAATACATTCAATTGTTCTCCTTTTCTCTGGGAATAGAAAGATTGGCAGTTACCACATAAACCCTTTCTGAGTGTTCATTGCCAGATGATTATCAATTTAATTCAGATGGCTCACCTCTCAAGGGAAAAGGTTTTAGTCAGAGGCCACACCAGAAGCATAGATGCTTCCATTGCTTGCTTGAGGAATGTTTCTGTTGCAGACATTGGTGCAGTGGCCTCTTGGTTGTCAGTTTTTACTAAGCATTATTGTCTGAACATGGCTTCATGATTTAAGCTTTCTACTGCACTACTTCAGGACTCGGCCTTTAATGCCTTCTATCTTTGGCTGTTCTGTGGGTCTTTCCACTCTGGTGGATTTAATGCTTGTGATCCTGCAGTCCCAACGAGGATCCCCTTTGTTAGACATAACAAGGATGCTTTTAATCTTTTAATGTATTTTTTGAAATACATGAGGGCATCGTTTGTGGATTCCAATGCAGTGTTACTCTACCAGCTGTGACTGGACTGCCCCCCACTGTATTGTCATAATTTTGGAGTTCCCTCTGATGTTGACAAGTATATATTTGTGTCTTACAGTATAGATGTTAAGTAGTTATTTTTTTCTTGATTTGAAGTAAACATGCTTGATCTTTCATTTGACTGAGCTGTCTGAGTCAGGGATTAGGTGATGTATCCTGTAGTGGCCCATGATGCCATGGCATGAGCTGTCATGAGATGCATATCCCCTTCAACAAAGCAGTTTTTTCCCCCGTGTCTTTCCATTTGTTAAACTAATAATCCCAGTCAGCATAAGCCTCTTTTTCAAGGGTGGCCAGGGAGTACAGTTTGGTTAAGTAACTTCAGCTTCAGTTTTATTGACTACCACATGCAGCTGCTCTAATTTGGCTCTTGCCCCAATTTATGATTTGACTGAGGAGAGGGTCTGATGTTTTGTAGACAGTGGGGCAGAATAAAAAAAAAATGAAATCCACTTGCTTAAGTTCTAGTCTGAGATGAGTCTCCAAAATTATCAATAACAAACGGCTGCTTGACTAAGAGCAGATATATTCCATTTACTTTTTCAAAAGCTTAACTCTGCAAGACAGTATAATTAAAGTATGGTGTAATGCAGAACAAAAGCTAATAGAAGCAGGAAAAGCAGCAAAGAGGATTCCGGAGTTTAGTATCTTCTGGCGGCTAGAATAGAGGCCACACATGAATTACTTGCTATTAGCAAAGTAGCAGTGCTGTGCAACACTGCATCACTGAGGTATACTAAATAAGTAATGTTATCTAAAGACATGTCAGTGTTACTTTGTCTATGTTAAAACTACTAACCAGTAAAGATACAAATATACTAAGAGTCCAAAGACAATGAAGTAATGTACAGCTCAAATTGAATTTGTCCGGCATTCAGGCTGCTGCCATGTTGAACATTAGCTCAATTCCTACTTTCTTAGAGTAACTCAATAGGCAAATGGAGACATTGAATTGAACGCTGGTATGCAGGTGGACACTACTACTACTACTGCCTCATCTCTTTTTATCATACTTCCTGTTCTCGTCTGTGAGCTTTCTTAACCATATCTTCCTATTATTTTGTGTGACTGATTCAGGAATAAAGAAATATTCTCCTCAATCAGTATAGTGTCCATTTTACCTCACAGGAAATCTTAAAATCAAAATTTTGTTGCATATATATAAAAATACAAAGCCATACAAGTAATGCAATGCAATTTTTACACAGTTCATTTTTTTCTCTATTATTGCATTTTTATCTTAATTTTATTTTTTTAACACCTATATTGAATTATCACTTGTGACATAGGCACATTTACATTTATATAAAAGTAATCAAACTGTATCAACAAGTTAAAATTAGCAAACATTATGCTTCACATGTATTGCAATATATCATATAACTCAAGCAACATCACATAAATTATTCAATTCCTGCCCCTTTTCTTTTTTAAACAAGAAACATCTTTATTAAACCATCACTTACGACAAAAGCAATCATACATTTATGTAAATGAAAACAAATTACACCGACACATTCCTAGTTGCAAGCATTTTACATCACAAACCATACTGACACACTGCCAGTTGCAGGCTTTATACATCACTTATAATCTACTATTTGGATCAGCCCACTGCCCCGGTTAATAAGTAAAAGAAATATAAGTAAATAAAATAAGTTAATAAATAAATTTGCTGGCAGTTTATAGCCTAAATCTTTTTAGGATCAAGTGCAAGCGTGCAAGGAAAATTAAAATGACAATGAAAGAACCTAGCTGTAGGCCCATCAAAGGAGGGCACCTTCATAAATCAACTCACGTGGTAAGAAAGCATCTGTTTTTCCATATTCTGATTAAATCATTTTGGTTGTACCAGTTTAAATGCAATTTTCATACTTTTAATGTTGAGCAAAATTTATTAGTAGTTAGTTGATCTGAAGTAGTTTACTTCATTTGCTGTTCAACCTGTGGGTCCTCGGATCCGCTTAGGATCCAACACGGCCACATTTTCCAGCTATGGATCCGAGCTCCAAGCACCTCCTCTTACCCATACTGCCTCCCTGTCTCCCTTCAGATCTCGTTTGCCACCTGCCACCTGAGAGGAAGCAGCATGATCCAAGCTCCATTGTGGTAGTGTTGCAGTAAACTGTAAAAAATGTAAGTTTTGTTATCTTTCTAACTATCCGTTTCAATCCTACTCTTTTCTATACCTTCACGGGGTTCTTCATAGTTTGTTTCTTGTAGGCTTTTCTATCCTCCTCCCCTCCTTTCTTTCCTCGTGGTGTGTGTGTGTTTGCTTTTGAACCGGCTAAGGCATGGCGGATGCCCCAAAGCCTGGTTTCAAAAGATGCACAGAGTGTGGCCATAACCTTTCCCCAGCGAATGGCCACATTCTGTGTGTGCTTTGCTTGGGAGTGGCTCACCTCCATTCCCCCTGTCCTATTTGTGCTGGGTTTAACCCCAGAGCTGTTAAGGACAGGTGGGACAAGCTGATTGTCAAGGGCCTGTTGCCCTCCATGGCAGGGAATGGACTTGGTTTTGGGCCTCTGCCCACTGGTTTGGAGGAAGATCTGGGAACGCTTTTGTGGTTGGCAGAGTGTGGAAATAAAATTTGTATCCCCGGGACACTATGTGGAGGACCCATCGGTCATTGGTGATGGAAGCCCAGTTTTTTGCATGGGAGGAGAGTTTTCCTCCTAGGGGCACAAGCAGGTGGGCAGAGGTAAGGGATGGAGTTGTAAAGTCATTGTGAGTTCTTTCCATAAGGGGTTGGCTTAGCACTCCCTGTTTTGAAGTGGAGGAACTCCATTGCTTAAATCTCTGCATTCCCTGGGACTGCTGTCTGGGGGGTCTGCTTCCCCTAGGTCTTGTCTGAGCTGGCCTTGAGGGGGCCAGAAAGGACCAGTGCTTGGAGGGGCAATGCCTACTGAACCTTGGTGGCTGGACCTCTAAGAAGTCTTTAACTGTCTGCATAGATTTAGTTTTTTCTTCCATCTTTTTAAGACCTCTTCTGCCTTGGTGCCAAACAAATTGTGTTTGTTCAATGGTGCGTCCAATAGTTTTGATTTGACATGGTCTGGCAAGGTCTGTTCCTTAAGCCAAACATGCCTTCAAAGTACAGAACCTGTGACTGCTGCCCTGCAGGATGCTTCTAGGGCGTCAAAGCCACATTGCAAGGTGCGTTTAGTAACTTGGGCTTGCAGAATGCATAAGCTCCTGTAATTCTTTATTTTCTGCACAAACCATAAAGGTAGATATTTTTTTGTTTAAGGAGTTCCATTGTATGTTGCTGGTATTTCAGCATGTGGAACTGACAATTTAGTGCTCTAATGACAAGAGTTGCAGAGGTGTATACTTTTTTACCCCATCTGTCTAAAACTCGGGAATCCCTGTCCGAGGGGGTGGGATTCTTAGCTGTGGTTACTTTTATTCCTTTAGGCCCTTGGGAGATGACCTCTGGGTCAACAGCAGGATTTTTGAAAAGAAATTTGTGTGAGTCAAGGACTCTGTAATACCTGTCACGTTTCCTGGGAGCAGGTGGGAGGGTGTCAGGAGTTAAACTGGATTCCATAAAGACATCATCCACAACATCCAGGACAGGAGGAATGGCTAAAAGTCTGTGCTGTGGTAAATCTAAGAATTCCCTGAGTCTCTTTTTGGACTGAGGATAGTCCTGACATTCTGACTGGAAATGCTCCCTTAAAGTATGTAGGGTTTCACCAAATGAAAAATCCTCTGGTTTCACCAAATGAAAAATCCTCTGGAGGAGAGGCAGAAGGAATGGATTCATCTGCATCTGAATTCCTCATAAGCAGACAAGGGTTGCATGCCTTCATATTCAGAAACCTCAGAGTCATCGGACTCCTGGTCAGATAAAACTGCTAGGGACAAGTCTCTTTTTCTTTTGGAAGGGGTAGGCTGGCTTCCCCTAATAAGCATGATAAGGACCTCCCCCTTCATCCAGGTCCGTGTCTTCTGTGAGGGACTCTGGAGGAGCTTCCAAGTGCCTCCTTTTACACGTGTGCTTGTTGAGGGGCTCTTCAGGGGGACTCACTGGGGAGGTCACGCAAGCGGGTTGTTCCAAGGCCGGAACATTCTGTGGCATTGCGGCTATGGGCTGTCTCTGAGAGGGCAAGATGGTCAGACCTGCACTCAAGATTTGGGGGGTCTGGACAGATTACAAAGACAAAATAGTCAGAGGTCGCGACTCCACGAGAACCCTCTCCACCACATCAAATGCAGAGAGGGAATGGACCTCCTGGGTTAAACTGGCGGAAGATGCTCCCCCCAATCTGATCAGGGAGTCAAGCCTCTAGGAGCCGAGACACCGACGGGGATGCTTCTCTCTGACAAGCTCGGAGCAGAGAGCACCCCCTTGGATCTGACCCCGAGGCTACGGCTCCAACAGCTGGGATCTGATCTAATTGGATCCGACACATTCAGGGCACTGGCCGGCATTGAGGTACATGGTACCATCGGCGCTGACCCCTTGACTCCGACCATCCTCGGATGCAAGCGCAGTGAAACTGCAGGTCGGATCTGAGAAGGAGTGATAGGTCTAAATACTGCTTGAAAGGCATTGCTCCTGTGGGAGAAGGCCCTGGCAAGACCCCATCTGGATACGAGTGCAGATAAATCTCTGCATCATCTTGTCCATCTCCCCTTCAGACAGGCTCCAGGTAGAGCAGGAGGATGCCGCCGAAATGGGCCGAGAGAGTCGGTGGTGGGAGGGCCTGGAGGGCGAACAGCTAACTAGAACCTCTGGCTCAGGGGAGAATCTTGGGGAACTGAGCAGAGGTGAAACAGGCCTGGAAACAGGTTTAGTCTTCGGCGGGGGGACAGCCTCCAACGAGCAGTCAGGGAAGCGCTTGTGAGGCCGGTCCTTCTTGACCTTATCCCCTTCCCCATGCCTCTTAGCAGGCGGGTGAGTCCCAGAGGCCGAGGAAGGGGAAGACGAAGCAGCAGCCACTGTTTTCTTAGCAGGGGAAGGTGAGACATCTGTCCCAGCCATGGAGGGCAACAGGCCCTTGACAATCAGCTTGTCCCGCCTGTCCTTAAGAGCTCTGGGGTTAAACCCAGCACAAATAGGACAGGGGGAATGGAGGTGAGCCACTCCCAAACAAAACACACACAGAATGTGGCCATTCGCCGGGGAAAGGTTATGGCCACACTCTGTGCATCTTTTGAAACCAGGCTTTGGGGCATCCGCCATGCCTTAGCCGGTTCAAAAGCAAACACACACACACCACGAGGAAAGAAAGGAGGGGAGGAAGATAGAAAAGCCTACAAGAAACAAACTATGAAGAACCCAGTGAAGGTATAGAAAAGAGTAGGACTGAAAAGGATAGTTAGAAAGATAACAAAACTTACATTTTTTACAGTTTACTGCAACACTACCACAATGGAGCTTGGATCATGCTGCTTCCTCTCAGGTGGCAGGTGGCAAATGAGATCTGAAGGGAGACAGGGAGGCAGTATGGGTAAGAGGAGGTGCTTGGAGCTCGGATCCATAGCTGGAAAATGTGGCCGTGTTGGATCCTAAGTGGATCCGAGGACCCACAGGTTGAACAGCAAATGAAGTAAACTACTTCAGATCAACTAACTACTAATAAATTTTGCTCAACATTAAAAGTATGAAAATTGCATTTAAACTGGTACAACCAAAATGATTTAATCAGAATATGGAAAAACAGATGCTTTCTTACCACGTGAGTTGATTTATGAAGGTGCCCTCCCTTGATGGGCCTACAGCTAGGTTCTTTCATTGTCATTTTAATTTTCCTTGCACGCTTGCACTTGATCCTAAAAAGATTTAGGCTGTAAACTGCCAGCAAATTTATTTATTAACTTATTTTATTTACTTATATTTCTTTTACTTATTAACCGGGGCAGTGGGCTGATCCAAATGGACCCATTTCAGCTATAGCCCAGGAAATACACTATGATTAAGACAATTAGGAGAATTGTGGAACAATACATACGAGTGAGAAATGAGGGTTAAAAGAAGGCAAGACTTAAATAAGCTATGTAATGTTTGACTGAAAACAACTGAGTAGATTATAAGTTAATACAACCTGCTCCTGCAGACCAGATAGGCCAAGGTTTCTATTCCAGGCTTTTCCTGGTACCCAGAAAAGATGGCACCTGGCACCCAATCCTCGAGCTATCAATTGTAAGCACCTTCCTGGTGGTTACAAAATTCAGAATGCTCACCCTCCAGCAGCTTCTTCCTATGCTGTCCAACGATGCTTGGTTAGCCACCCTGGACCTAAAAGAGGCCTATCAACACATCCCAATCAGGAATTCTTGCAGGAAATATCTACATTTCAGGGCAGGATCGATGCACTTTCAGTTCTCTGCACTTCCCTTTGGCTTATCCACTGCTTCCAGAGTTTTCACAAAATGCCTGGCTCCAGCCATTGCCTTTTGCAGACAAAGGAATATTCAAATTTACCCCTACTTAGACAACTGCCTGATTCAAGCAGACAGTCAGGAAAAGCTGTTATAGCACCTGACCTTTGTAAAGCACCTACTGACCTCCCTGGGGTATACTATAAACGAAAATAAATCCAAACTAGTCTCCCACTCAGAAAATTGTATTCCTGGGAGCAAGCCTGGACAGAGCATCCCAGATGGCATTCCTTACTGCAGAAAAACAAGCGTATCTGACAGACTACTTCTCTCAACTAGCCACCAGAACCCAGTTATCCACAAGGAAAATCCTGGAAGCTCTAGGATTCATGGCATCCTGCATTCTACATTCTACTCATTCCATATGCCAGACTGCATATGAGGAAACTTCACTGGTACCTAAAAAGCCTTTGGTGTCAGCACTGTCAGGACCTGGAAACTATCATACCTGTGATACCTTGTCTAAGGAAAGATTTTCTTTGGTGGGCAGCAGCATGCAACTACAACAAGGGCCTTCCCTTGTCACAACCCCACACTGCCAAGACCCTAACCACAGACGCATCAGACTATGCCTGGGGTGCACACCTGGATGGCAGGTGCATTCAGGGCCATTGGAGGCCAAATCAAATACATCTGCACATCAACCAAAAAGAGATGCTAGCTGTTCAGCATGCTCTGACAGCTTTCAGACCCCTACTCTCCCAGGGCCTTTACTGATCAAAACAGACAACACCACAGTGATGTGGTACATCAACAAGCAGGGAGGAACTCAATCTTATCCCCTCTGCAGGCTAGCCATGACCCTTTGGCACACGGCTTCAGCCATACAAATTCACCAGCTAGCACAATTCCCGCCAGGCTCCCAAAACTCTCTGGCAGACAACTTAAGCAGAAACCTCCTAGACCCACACGAGTGGCAGCTAGACCACAGCACCTTCAACCTTGTAACCCAAAAATGGGGCACCCCGAAGGTGGACCTCTTTTCCTCCCACAACAATCACCAGCTCAGCAAATTCTGCACCAGGGAACCTCACAGCAAGGCCTGGAAAGTGGATGCCCTATCCTTCCAATGGGTAAAACTTTTGATTTATGCATTTCCCCCTCTACCTCTACTTACAAGGGTACTGCTCAAAATAAGGGAGGAAAAACCAAGATCAATCTTGATTGCCCCAGACTGGCCACACCAGCACTGGTACCCACTGCTGCGCAGTCAGTCACCCCTGCCTACATGGCACCTACCTCAGATCCCAACTCTCCTGACCCAGCAGAGTGGAGAATTCATGCATCCACAATTGCAGACCCTGAACTTGGCAGCCTGGCTTATTCCCTGACTTCTCCACCAGTTACCAGCCTAAGCAAACAAGTCCTGGATGTTGTACGTGAGGTCAGATGCTCCAGCACTAGAAAATCCTGTGCTGACAAGTGGAAAAGGTATTGCACCTGGACCCAGGCTAAAGGAGCTGAAACAGCACAGCCCTCCCTACCTCTCATCTGGATTACCTAGCAGGCCTTCTTCACAGGGGCCTATGCTTCTGTTCTATCAAAATTCATGCCTCTGCCATCTCTGCTCATTACAGCACAGAGCCACCTCTCTTTTCTCACCCTCTCATCAAACAGTTCCTAAGAGGGGCTAACAATTTAAGGCCACCCGAAGAGCACCTACCCCAGCTTGGGACCTTAACTTTGTGTTGAAAAAGCTCACACTACCCCCTTTGAGCATGCAACTTCAGCAGAGTTAAAGTTCCTCTCTTGGAAAACAACCTTGCTACTGGTCATCACTTCTGCTAGAAGAATTTAAGAGCTACAAGCACTAATGGCTGTAGAGCCCTTCATCATTTTCCATGCTGACAGGGTCTCCCTCAGGACTAACCCAACTTTCATGCCTAAAGTGGTGTCCAGTGTGGCTCTTAACCAATCTGTTCATTTGCCCACCTTTTTCCTAACACACAGAACAAGGGGGAAAGGATTCTGCATTCTCTAGATGTGTACAGACAGCTCAGATTCTACCTGGATAGGACTAAATCTTTTAGGAAAACTGACCAATTGCTAGTCAGCTTTGCAGCAGGGGCAGAGGGCAAGGCCATATCCAAGCAAACAATCTCCAAATGGATAGAACACTATATCCATTTCTGCTACTAATACCATGGGAAACTGCCCCCTAAGGGGGTCAGGATGCATTCCACCAGGGCAACCTCCACCTCTGCAGTTTTTCTCAGAGTTGTCCCTACCAGGTACATCCTGGAGGATGCAACATGGAGTTCTGTTCATACCTTCACCAAGCATTACCACCTGTCTGTCTTCTCCAAATCCAGGGCAGGCTTTGCAACTGTAGTCTTGCAGGGCATCCTAGCCAGCCCCCAGTCTTCTTGACTGCCTCCACCCTTTTCTTCAGCTATGGGAATCAACCCAAGTGTGATGACTGCAACAGTGAAATACGAAGAACATAGTACAGTTTTGTACATTTACCATAAATGTATATGTTCGAGTGTATTCACTGTTGCAGTCCTGGTTTTCCACCCCCCATCCCCCTTGTCTCTCTTTCTCTCTCTTCGTCACTCCTTACAGGGATTTTTGGTATTTACTTTCTGCTGGTGGTATTCTTCCACCATAACCTAGCTCTCTATTTGGGGAATCCTGACATTTGTGGCAAGAAAGACTGATGTAATGGTGTCGGCTGCCTGATTTTATACCACTGACGACCTGACGTCAGTCCTGGAGCAACAGCAACCGACGCAGAAATACTACGCCTCTGGTATTCGGGCCGACTGAGGGCTACCCCTGGCATGATAATCCAAGTGTGATGACTGCAACAGTGAATACACTCGAACATCTACATTTATGGTAAGTGTACACAACTGTACTTTTCAGCCTGCCTTGCTCAAGACCACGGTGACCATGGATGCCTCCCTACTGGGCTGGGGGGCACTGTTCGGGAAGGACAATCCAAGGCACATGGTCCCCTTCCGAGACCTATCTGCATGTCAATGTCCTAGAGATGAGAGCGGTTCTTCTTGCGTTGCAGACCCTTCATGCTCATCTCCCTCTAGGAACAATTGCAATTCAGACAGACAATATGTCAATGGTCTGATATATCACCAAACAGGGGGGGACCAGATCTTATCCCGTGTGTTGAGAAGCTATGAGAGTGTGGGAATGGGCAATCTTCACTGGCCATATTCTGGTGGCAGTGCACATTCCAGGACAGTCCAACATTCTAGCAGACAGGCTCAGCAGATCTATCCTGATGCCTTACAAGTGGTCTCTGAATCCTTCAGTAACGGAACAGATCTTCCGAGAGTGGAGTTGTCCTTGCTGCGATCTCTTCGCATCTCCTTCCAACGTGAAGTGCAGTGTATTTTTCTCTCTGAACCCCCCGCTGGGGGAACCCCCAGAGATGCTCTGATTCATGCTTGGCTTCTCGGTCTTCTTTATGCATATCCTCCTATTCCCCTCATGTCGAACTTTCTGCAGAAAGCTCGAAGGCCAGGGAGCACTATGATCCTCATCGCCCCATTTTGGCCTCAATGGGTTTGGTTTCCCTTACTTAGGTCTCATCTAGTTGTTCCACCATGGACTCTGGATCAGGTTCCGGATCTTATCTTACACCCTTTAGGGATTCCTCACCCAGATCTGGACAGTCTGAAGTTCATAGCTCGGCTGTTTCGGTTCCCATGATTGTTAGGACTCCCGGTTTCTCATTCCCTGTTAAGTCCATCCTGGTAGCGGCTCACAAATCTACTACCAGGAAAGTCTGTTGTAGCAAATGGAAATGTTTTTCTATATGGGCCACTCAGCAGTCCTTGGATCATTTTATGGCACCTCTGTCGGCAGTTCTAGATTTTCTGGCTAACATTTTCCATTAGGGTGCCAGTTCTTCTACAGTTAAGGTTCAGCTGGCGGCCATATCTAATTTTCACTTGGCGATTAATATGTCCTCTCTGGCTTCCACTAAACTGTGCATGACCTTTCTTAAAGGTGCTTTTCTTCTTAGGCCCCCCCCCCTGTAAAGGATCCCATCCCTCTGTGGGATCTTACCTTGTTGTTACAGGCATTAGTTTCTTCCCCTTTTAGCCTGTGGCTTCAGTAGACTTGCAATTTTTGACATGGAAAACTGCTTTTTTGGTTGCCATTACCTCCGCCAAAAGAGTGTCGGAGCTTCAGGCTCTCTCAATGAAAGTGATCTACATGACTTTTCATAAAGACAGGGTGTCGCTTCACATTAACCCTTCCTTTCTTCCCAAGGTAGCTTCAGAAGCCAGTATTAATCAGACTATAAACTTACCATTTTTTTTTCCTAACTACCAAAACAAGGGGCAATATAAATTGCATTTACTGGATGTACATAGACAATTGAGGTTTTACCTCCACAGGACCAAATCTTTCTGCAAGTCTGACCAACTTTTTGTGTCTTATGCCAAGGCCTTCTTTGGTAAGCTAGTCTCAAATGTGACAGTTGCTCACTGGATTTCAAAATGCATTGGCCGAGTTTACTCAGAGAGGGGTCTGCCTCTACCAGGAAAAATGAAGGCTCATTCAACCTGATCTATGGCTACATTAGCGGTCTTTTGGTCTAGAGTATCTGTGGATGACATTTGTTCAGCTGCCACTTAGGCCTCATCTCATACCTTTATATCGCATTACAAATTTGACATTGTCTGTAGGAGGAGAGCATCCTTCGGCTCTTCGGTGCTCTGGAACATCCTTCCATGAGGGCCACCCAAGATTTAGATCGTTGAGGACTCTGTCCCACAGGCTGAAGAGCAAATGAAGTAAACTACTTCAGATAAAGAAGTTATGTACTCACCATAATGTTCCATCTGAGTAGTTCTACTTCATTTGTCTTCAACGTCCCTCCCTCCTTCTCCCTGACCTTATCTTCAGGATATGATAAGTGTTCAGATTGTTACTGTTGGGATAATTGGCTTTGCCTAAGCTAAGGTTGCATCTGTTGGTTATTTTTTGTAGATAAGATGTTATTGGGTCAGGTGTCTGTTTCTTGTTAGGCAGCAAACTCGATCTGAAGGGGGAAGGGAGACAGTGAGGCATTATGGGTAAGAGAAGGTGCTTAGAGCTCTGATCAATAGCAGGAAAATGCGGCCGTGTCAGATCCGAAGAAGATCTGATGACCCACAGGTTGAGGACAAATGAAGTAGAATTACTCAGATGGAACATTATGATGAGTACATGACTTCTTTTATCATTTATGTCATTTATTATTGTTACAGATGCAAGGTTAGATACATTCTGCAGTTCACTTCCTCAGAAACGCTGATAACCATGGAAATTAATTAGTTAATATTAAATGGACAGCTATGCATTACTCTGAAAAACAGTAGTTAGGATTTTTAAGTTAATGGGAGTGTGATGTGAAGAGCTCCTCGCTTGTTTGGCTTTAATAAATTTGCCAGTTTTAAATCCGTGCACTACAGGATTCCAGCCAGTTATACTTCTGCAGAGAAGCACTGCATGCCCTGAATGCCATGGTTTCACTGTTTTTCTGTTTTGTATGCTTTATTTATTTATTTTTGTTGTTTACTTTATTGGAGATAAAAAAAAGTGTATGAGAAGTGGAATGGATTATGCCTTATTTTATCATTTTATAATAAGTATTGTTGCATTCAAGATATCAACTTTCTCAAACTTGCAGTGACCTCAGAATTTTTTTTTTTCAATAATGAAGCAGTTTGGAAAGTGGTGAAGCAAATATTAAAATGATCTGTTTTTCATTTTCTCTTTCTGGTGCCCTTAATAGTCACATGTCAGTCTAGCCTGCTTTATTCATTTCAGTGTGCAAGAATAGGTTTCTTCCTGGGTCCATACAGGTTTGCTCTACAGTTTGTTTTCAAGAAGGCCTTTATCTTTGTGCTTCAGATGAGATCGAGGTAAAGCTGGGTGCTAAAAATAAGTAACTATGGAGAGAGTTTGGAGCATCTTAAACTTTCAGTCTTTTGATTAAAAAGAACTGTGCTCTGGATTTTTTTTTTGTATTTTAATGTGTCACAGTGAGGTGAGCCTTATTAATTAATTTAAAATAGGTAGTATTAACTAAAGCCTTATTGTTTCATTATGCACTTATACCTCATTTATTGTCTATTCCTGCAGTCTATAACTTGACATATAATGTAGACTTGGAGAGCACAAAAAGAAAAATGGAGCAGTATCAAAAAGATAACAAAGATGTTATTCAGAAGAACAAAGTTAAACTGGTAAGTTTACTGTGTATTTTTGTTATTAGATCATGTTTATGTAAATGAAAGTCTAATAAAGCATAATCGACTCTCACAATTTTACTTCAGTCACTATTGCTCATTATGATTACATAGAAATGTTGTGTTACTAAACTGATGGCTCAAATGTCCAGTTAAATCTGGATCCAAGTCCGGTGCTAGCAAAAGAAATGATGTTCCATAATGTATTTAACCTGATAGTGTACCGAGAAGAGTGCCAGTAGTGATTTGTGACAGATGGGTACCAGTAAAAGTGAAAGGGAAGGTCTACAAGAGGGTAGTGAGACCAGCTATGTTATATGGGTTGGAGATGGTGGCATTGATGAAAAGGCAGGAGTCAGAGCTGGATGTGGCAGAGTTAAAGATGTTAAGATTTGCACTGGGTGTGACTAGGATGGACAGGATTAGGAATCAGTATATTAGAGGGTCAGCTTAGGTTGGACAGTTTGGAGACAAAGCAAGAGAGGCGAGATTGCGTTGGTTTGGACATGTGCTGAGGAGGGATGCTGGGTATATTGGGAAAAGGATGCTAAGGATGGAGCTGCCAGGTAAGAGGAAAAGAGGAAGGCCTAAGATGTGGATGTGGTGAGAGAGGAAATGCAGGCAGTTGGTGTGAAAGAGCATGATGCAGATGACAGGAAGAAATGGAAACAGATGCTCCGCTGTGGCGACCCCTAATGGGAACAGCAGAAAGAAGATGATGAGTGTACCATTATATTTCACATCACTTGCATAGGTGCATTCATTTATTTTAATTTAGTTTGTTTGTTGTGGTGAGTGGACTGGGACACAAGGGTATGTTTTGTGCTGCAACTTAGTCAACACAATATAAAAACAGAAAATAGAATTAAAACAGAAAACAAATACAAAATAGTTTTTACAAGTAATTCTACTTTTGGAAATAGAAGTGCCTCAATTGCAAATTAAAATACAAGATTAAGTGTCAGAGGATCATAGGAAGTTACTAGACTATTAACCTAGAGGTCATTTCAAGCCTAGCCATTTCATCCTAATGTAATACCAATGATAATGTAGTCAGTACCCAGGATTGTATTTAGGAATGACTGCCCATGTCCAGGAGAGTTGTGGGCACTATCCCCGGTAAGAATTTACAGTGCCCCATCCACTCATCCAGTTTCCATTTGAATACTGTCATAGAGGTGCTGTACTTCACATGAATTGACAGTCAGTGGGAGACAAATCTGTCCCTCCAGCACATCCCATTCAGGTCACAGACAATATTTAGGTCCCTGGAATGGGTGGGTCTCGTCCCATTTGATATATGAATGTGCAGCAAATTCATTAGGTTTGGGTTGGAGAGTGCTCTGTAAGCCAGGCCGAAGTCAAACCTAAGAAGTCTATATTGTACTGAATATAGTGACAGGGACTTTAGTCGGTCTGTGTAAAACACATGCTGGAGTCACTTGAGCTTCTCTGTTAGAGTAACTCCATGGAATTGTCCTGTCTAACTAGTTGGGTGGTGAATTTATCTCTAATATAGATGGAAACACCACCCCCTTTGGTTCTCACACGTTCATTTTGTGGTCTGAAGGTGTGGAAGGCATTGTAACCTTGCAAGGTGGAAGTACTCTCTGAAGCCTTCAACCAGGTTTCTGTGACTGCACAGACATCTGCATACTCCAGTGATAGGACTTGCTTCCAGGGTATGCAGTTTTTGGTTTAGGCTCCTAGCGTTTAGCAGCATAACCTTTATTTTGTTATGATTGGCAATTTTCACGTTGTCAATTTTGTTTTTGAGACCTTGCCTGAAAAAGGCACTATGGGAGAGGCAACAGCCTTTGCCACCAGCCAAAAGCCTAGTGGTGCCGGGTGCAAACTGTCTCTGACAAAGCAGCGAGGTTTGTCAATCATGTCATCCCAGGCTTACAGAAACTGGATCCCCTTTGGATGACACCAAAAACTAAGCCAGTTGTTGAAATCGATCATTTTTTTTTTATACTGTGGCATCATTCTAGGTGAGGATAATGTGCTGCTCAAGGCTAGGGACATGTCTGTCTTCATACAGATCAGTAAGGTACATATCAGGTCTTTCACTCCAACATGAGCTATGATAGAATCATAATGGTAGTTGTTGCTAAGTGACCTGAGTGCATGTGTGCTCTGATGAATCCTGACACCAGGCAGTCAACTGACTGTGACTTTCTTCTTGTCTAACCTGGTCAATGGGAAATCTGTTTGTCTCACTATGGAGTCTTTCATTGACAAGAAAATTTGGATTATGAGTGTTGCACCTTGAGGCCTTGGTAGGTGAGATACTGCTGTTGCTATGTGTCTTAGGTGGTGTGGGAACTATGTTAGTTATAGCAGTCTTGTGTTTTGGAGGTCACTGGTGTTTCGGTAAGTTTTTTTTTTAGAAAACCTCTGCATATGTTGATTTATGTGTTGGATGCATACTGTGTGTATGAGTAATGGTAATATGTGCATGAGTAGTGGTAGGTGAGTTGACAACCTCTTCAGTGTTGCTGTTTTGAGTACTAGAGAGCAGGAATTCAAGATTCTTGGTGTAGATACATCTCTTGCACTGTGAACTAGAGTGAGTTATTAGTAAAAGATTGTCAGAGTATATGCGGCAGTTGTTACACTGCCTCTGGAGACCCAAGTCAACAAGGCTGGCAGGAGAAACAGAGGTAGTTCACCTGTCCATAATATTAGGTCTGAAGAACTGTTATCACAAAGGGGTTGCTTTCTGGACTGATCTAGGAGGTGCTCTGTAGATGGGTATTTCTGACGGGGTTTTTGGCTGGTGGTTTAGTAGGTCACAACTCACTATCAATACTTCTTAGACCAGAAATGTACTAAGGATGATGACTACACTAATGTATTATAGCTGTATCTAAGGGAAAATTTGTCGAACTTATCTGCCCAGCTAATGGCGCACAATTGCGCATTAATTAAAAAAAAAAAGTGCAGTAAATAATAATGAAAAATTATAATAATAAAAGTTTAGTAAATAGTATAATCAAGCAAAAAAAAAGCAGGCAATTTATGGTTTTTGGGAAGCTTAGAAGCCTGTAGTCATCTGGTAGCCCACCTCATTTCAAGTCGGTTCAAACAAGCAGAAACCTGATCAAATGAAAGGCTGAAATACCAGAAGCTAAAAACTTAAAACTTTAAAAAAAATCAAAAGAACCAATGAGGGTGCTTACTCCAATCCCTAGACCAGTGGTTCCCAAATTTTTTCGATTCTCGGCTCCCTTGTTGAATCCAGGTTTCCCGTAGGTGCCCCCCTGTCAAATTCTAACAAGTATACTTTGCGAAATAGCTAATAATTTTTTTTTTTAATTAAAAGGGTTAGTTAGAGTAAAGGAACCACTGAACAAGAAGAACCAAGTTTGAGCAGAGTCCTTTCTTTTTTATTTTTGATAATTATTATTTTTATAAGCATGGTATTACTAATGAACCTTCTCACAACATCAACATAATGAGCGAAATGGAAAACTACAACAAACCGACATGTCATTTTAAACTGCGTTTACCAGGATTTTTAGACAAACTTTTCCATGAATTTAGCAATGTAAACACAGTTCTAGTTCTACTCCCCCACATAGGGTCATAGGTTCATAGGTAATTACTAGGCTGTTGGCCCTAGGGCCTATATAAGCCTAGCCAAATGGTAGCCTGGCTTTTGCTACCCAAGAAAATTATTTTTCTGTGCCCCTGTCCAGCAGAGCCACAGAAGTGATCCCCGGGGTGAATTTCCTATCTCCCATCCAATCATCAAGATTTTTCTTGAAGAGTGCTAATGAGGAGCTTTGTTTGATACATATAGGTAGTTTGTTCCAGAGTATGCAAAGTCTCTGGGACAGGAATCTATCCCTCCGGCATGTTCTGTTTATTGTGGTGACAAGGTTTAGGTCCCTAGAGCGTGTAGCTCGGAGGGATTGGGATTTCTTTAAGTGGAGCATGTCCAACAGCTCTGGGTTTGACATAGCTTTGTATGTTATGCAGATTCTCCCCGGAGTAGGTGATATGCGACAGAGTAAAGCTGGAGTTTTTTGAGACCGTCTGCGTAAGGCATCTGTTTGAGGCCAGTAATCCTTTTTGTGAGGTATTTCTGCAGCCTTTCCAGTTGTAGTAGATGTCTTATGAGGTACATACCAAAAGGGGCGTTGTACTCTACAATGGGTCTAATGAGTGATGAGTAGAGGGGGAACAATGATCTCTTTTTTTCCTGGGTGAGAAACATTTTGTGATGAGGTGTGCCACATAGAAGGATTTCCTGACTACTGTGGCAATGTGATTATCAAAGGAGGGACTACTGTCCACCTGTGTCCCAAGGTCTCTTATCACACTTTCGGTGTTAAGTAGACTACTGCCTATGTGGTAATTCATGGGTACAGAGTTTTTACCAAAAGGGATGACAATGCACTTTTTGGCATTGAGCTTGAAGCCATGGCTTTGACACCAGGCATCTGTCTCAGTGAGGCCCTTTTGTAGGATGTCCACATCGTTAGGAGTTTTGATTATGGCTCCTAGTTTGCAGTCATCTGCGAACTTTGTTAGCCAAAGACCTTCTGTGTTAGCCTGTACTTCAGAGAAGTAGATACCAAACAGGAGAGGACCTAGGACTGAACCCTGTGGTACTCCACTTGTCACTGGTCTGAAGTTGGATTTAGAATCTGCTACTTTCACAGTGAGGGTTCTGTCAGTGAGCCAGTTGGCAACCCATCTTGTGACATAGGGATTTATACCTAGTTTAGTGAATTAAATTTTGTGTTACCACCATGCATTTCACTAGTAAGTCTTGAACCTAGGACCCTATGCACTACAGTCAGAGCAATATACCACTGTGCTAAATCAGCAGACACACAAACTCTTTAACTGGCTGTTTAATATTAGCTCCAACTTCTCACTCACTTTAATCTTGTCAGTCGGTTTCTTCTTGTGTTTCGTCTTTAGATCATCCACTCGCTGCCCCCTGCTAGATGGCAGCTTGCTTTTTGTACTTGCTACAGCAGCCTGCCAGTTACTGCCTGCTCTGTTACTCCGGGAGATGATGCCGGTACAGACCACAACCCAGACAGCCACGATCACAAGCAACCCGAGTACGGCTGTCAGCAGCAGCACCCATGACTGATGCTGCTTCAGCTCAATGCCCAGATTTAACCCAAATTTACTGTGTAGCAAGCCTAATGTGGCAGTCATCAGATCCCTCAAGTGATCCACCGCCACTTCAGCCTGCTGAGCCAACATGTCCTGCCAGCGCATTGCCATGTTCAGTGCCGCAAAAACTGGGGTGAGCATTAGGCACTGATCATTTTCCAGGTGCTGTAACCAAGAACAGGGACAACAATCCCCTGAAGAGGGAATGCCAAAAGATGTGGACTGTCACTGAGTAGGCTACCTACTACAGGGACATACTGTGTACATTTGTACAACTAAAAATTGATAAGAATAGAGAAAAGCACAATGCGTTATTACTACGGGTTTCACACAGACTGTACGAGAATGTGTAAACTGAACAGTAATCCTTGACGTCGTGAGGGTGCTAACACTTCACTCTTAACTACAACGTCATCACTAGCTAAACTAGACATTAAGGAGGAGCTCAGTGCGTTTGACAACATGTTTAAAATATAGTGCTAGGCTTTTAATAGTCTGTAGACAGACTTCCTAGTACTTACCCATGAACGTATGATCATTTATTTATTTATTTATTAATTAGAAAAGCTCAAACAGAAAACAGCTAAAATGATGGCACATCTGTCTAGCAACCACACTGCTCCATATAATGTAAAGAACTATTATAGAGAAGTAAGGTTTGGTAAAGAAGTTCACAACCCTCCTGCAATTTCACAAAATATTTTCTATATATAAATTTCTAGAATTTTCAATGTTCTTGGTTATTATGGCTCATTAGTGAGAGTGAGTGGAATTAAAGCACCACTTAAGGGTATTGCTGAGATCTACATCAAGCATGGAGTACGTTTTCATAAAGAGATTGGGACTTGCTGCATCTTTGATCATTTGTTGAGCTGCAGCTTACCAGGGCCAAGCCGTTAACATCATAATCTCCGAATTACACAATAAATAGAAGGCTAACTTCCATTTTAGGTCTCTCATTAAAAATTATCAAAGGGCAACTATGATGCACAGGGTCATGATGTTATGGCTAGCCCAGTTCTGTGGCATAATGGCAACAGCCCTGCATATGACCCAAACAACCTTGGATGGAATAGCAGCTCAGGTGCTTGAAGAGTTGGGCAGGGTGGGAGTGAAGGTCTTACACTAGTAAAGTAATTTGTTGGGGCATACCCGCTTTAGACAGGAAGCACATACATGCAGTTAGGCTGCGTCAACATAGAATCACAATAAGTTAGTGCCTTACCTCTATTGCAAGTGGATGGCTGGCGCATGGCAATGGTAAGGCAAACTCCTCCTTCTCCCAAAACATGGACTGCACCGCACGATGGCAGGCAAAGGAGGAGAGGTGTGAACGGAGAGGGAGAGCATGCAGAGCAGTTGCCGCAGCTGGAACCTGCATGCAAGGAAAGTGAGAGGTGAAAAAATAGGAAACACTACTGGAAAGCAGCCTAATCCCAAAGGAACTTACCCTCCCTATGAGAAAAAATACAGTTGTGCAGGACTACTAATGTAAAAAAGCCAGAAAAAAATCGTAGAGTCTGTAATATTTGCAGTTTTGTCAGCTGGTTTTATATTTTTGATAGATGGTTTTATTTCTTTGGATGCTTGTGATAGCAAAGTGGAAGAAGTGGTTTATAATGTTCACAAGACTGATGTAGTGTTGCGGTTGAACCAACGCCTGACCCGACCTTTTGGTTTTTCCTTTTAATTCAGCTCATTTGGATTTTATGCACATCTGGTACACATGCTCACTTTAAATTGAAAGGAATTTGCAAATTTTATTCCAGCTTGCCATTTGGAGTCTAGTGATTTGCAGTTATTTATCTGAAATAACATTAACACTATTTGTATAACCCCTTTAGTGTTCGACTTTTTGAAGACTGTGTCTCTAATTGGGGGGCAGTAACGGGAATCCCCTATTTCTACATTAACACTATTTGTATCACCCCTTTAGTGTTCGACTTTTTGAAGACTGTGTGTCTAATTGGGGGGCAGTAATGGGAATCCCCTATTTCTATCGTTTGTGCACCCTTAGATGTTGTACATAGTAGCGGTGGAGAGGCTGAAGATAGCTTAAAGTTGTGTTTGTCTGCCTTCTTTTGTGGAGTTGAGAGTTACGTGCATTTTGTGTGGTTTACAGTTATCTGAATCTCTGTGTGTATGTGTACAGCAATGATTAAGGGAGTCATTGTTTATTTTATCAACTCACATGAAGTAACATATCACCCTCCCACCTTTTTTCTTTTACTGCTGTGAAAAGATAATGGTGAGTTGTATTATCTCTCTCTACCTACAGGTTCCTGGCACTTTGTCCGATACTGTTAATGAAGAAGATTACATCAGGACAGTGTTTACAGTATTAAGGAAAATAGCCACAACATTGCAAAAAAAAAAAAAAAACCTGAAACAAATATATGTTTTACAACCTCTGAAAATTTTCTGGGACTTAATGCAGGTGTTGCATCTTTCTGACAAAATAGTACTTTGACTTCTTGTGAACATCATTGATAATGGTACACATTTTTGAGGGTTTGGATTGCTTATATTTGAGAACAGCAAGCTAACATAGCATTTTAAATGTTCCAGAAAAAAGCAAAGCTGTTCCAAATCCTCAAACACAATTAAGGAATACCTACATCAAATAAAAATGCTTCTGAGATATCAACTAAGATGAAGAAACAGAAAACAGGACACACTGGTTCTAAGGACTAAGAGATACATTTATACTTGCTAAGGATGCATATAAGCCGGGCCGCAAAATAAACCACAAACTAACTAGGCTTATTAATTAGTAGTTTATTTTGTGGCTAAGCTTATCAGGGGCGCCACAGCGCACACTTTAGGAAACCCTGCCCTTGACCAATCAACTTTCACCAGCCAATCAGCACACTTCTCTCACAAGGGTACAGAAGGGCCTCTTCCAATCAAAGATGACTTGGAAAATGTGGTCAGAATACAACAGACCCAGATGCAGCAAACTTGTATCTGGACTATGCTACAGCTACTAGCTACACTAATTTAACCAGAAATACTAAAAAAATATTTTAAGCAGCAGTGAGACACAAAAGAGTGTATTAAACAGCAAACAAATCAGGTGCCAGAACAAACAAAAAATGCAAAAAGGTAACTTTTTTGGCCATCTGCTTCTATTTTAAACCCTGCTGAGTCATAGTTTTGTAGTTTAATTCACAGTTGTGGCAGGACTATGTACTACTGCCACATTTGAGCATTAATAATTTATTACTATATATTTTTCCATAAATAGTGTTACTGGTAAATTTCTGCATAGTCCGGTGCCTTAAACTGTAGTAGAAGTTCAGTAGTGAGAGAATCATCTCTGATCCAGTTGTGCTTCATTGCTTTTATATTCTTTTTATCATTTACCTGTTTAAAGTTGCATTCTGTGTCTGTTCCATCCCCTACTAACATGTTAAGTTAAAGTCTCTGAAAGAGCTCCAGAATTGCACAATTTAGTTTTATTTAAAGGTTCCTAGTTCACTTTTGTAGTGCTAAAGGTTAATGCTTTCTGGAAGGTTCTAAGTGTTTTTTCACATCTGAGGGGGTAATACGGTTGAGAAAAGATCAGACAGCAATTGGTGTAAGTGGGAACACAGACTGCCACATATGTTTTTGCATGGGTTACTGTAATTTTAGATTAGATTATGCCTGTGGGTGCATCTGTCAAATTAAAACAATCTGGAGAGTTAAACTTTGGTGAAAATGTACATGGTTATGTGTTCCAAGTTAAAAGGGGATGGGGTAATCTGAAAATTTTTTTTTTTTTTTGTTGCTTGAGTTGTTTTCATTAAAGCAAAACGTCTTGAAGAATGTGACATAAATTCATATGTAGACGAGAAGAAAGAACTGTATAAAAGATCAACCTGCCAAAAAATTAGTGTGCGCATCTAAGACAAAAATTGGAAGTATGCATTCAAAATATGTCATGCGTAATAGATGGGAAGAATATGTTTTTAGCGTAATGCCTGCATTTTTATCAAAATGGCTACCCTATCTATTTTATCTTGGAATGTAAACGGCTCTACAGGTATAGACAAAAGAAAGAGTATTGAATTGCATTAAATAATGCAGAGTGTCAATAGCAATGCTGTAGGAGACACATTTGGAAATATATGAGCATGTGAATTTGACACAGAAATTATTTTAGGATGGATATTCAGCAGAATATCAGGGATGAAGGAAAAGGGGAGTAACAATACTGATTGCTAAAAGGGCTCCAATTGCAAAAATAGGAAAAAAGGCAATAATGGAATATTTATGGTATTTAAGGGTTATTGCAAAGGAGGAGGATTACACTGGCATGTATGTATATTCCACCAAAAGAATCTATTATGGATCTTTAGAAATTTTTTGGAATAATAATCAGCTTCCAGCTACTAGTAGGTGGGGAATGCAACTTTATTTGCAATAGTGAGGCAGTATAAGAGGGACCTCACAGGGAAAAATAACAAACTATGGTAGATTTTTTGAAGAAATTTATGAAAATATTTTTATGAAAACTATAAAATTAAGTAACAGGGCCTTGGGCAGAATTTATACATTATATTCCCCATGGTACAATAATTGGATAGAAAGTAAATTTTACAAGAATATGTGCATTTCATTGAAAGCTTCAACATACATCCAGTAATTATTTCATATTTCAAATCATGCACTGATAAAAACTAAGATAAAAATACAGGATAATGAAGTAAAACTGAGACACTGGCACTTTCCCACCTACCTGCTGAAAAGAGAAGAATTTAAAGATTGGGTAGTGGAAATTATTCAAGAGTTGTTTGGGAAGATAGAATTTCTTTAGAAGGGATACCTGGTGAGTGAGATAAAATGGAACTGGAGCTTACAATGGAAAAAATAAGAAAGAAAGAAGATATGGTTAAGAAGTAATAGGAATTATTTACAAGGCTGTACAAAGGTTAATGTATTTCAAAATAAAGGGAATCTCACAGAACAAGAAGAGAAGAAGCAACTGCAGAGTGCTAAAAAGAAAATAAAGGGTATTTGGATAACATTGAGCTTAGAAATATTGCTGTCAAGCAACCTTTTAAACTAAAACCAAAAAGGGTTGAAGGCACAAGCAAGAACCACCAACTCAGTAGCATTAAAAACGTTTTAATCCATGCTTTCTTAAAAATGTCTTCAGAATAAATCTATCTTAAAACAGTCAGTTTAAATACACTCGTTAATTAGTTAAGACCTATTAAAATTCAATTAACTAATTTAACAAAATTGAAAACAATTATTCAAATATACTTTTTCTATTTTCCAAAAAACATTTAATGTTGATATATTCATTTAACCCTGGTAAACTGTCAGCAGCTAACCTTAACTGCCATAAAGTCTCCTTTCTTTCCACTTTGTTTTTTACATTGCCCCCTCTCATATCCTTATTAATATGCTCTAAAACAGCAAAATTATTTTTTTTAAACATAGTACATAACATTGTATGTCTACACAAAGCATTGTTGGTGTCCTTGGTTTTATGGCATAACAATGTTCTTTAATACATTTGCTTAACTGTCTAGTTATCATTCCTTTATAAAATGCTTCACATCCTGAGCATAAAGCAATGTAAACTACATTAGATGTATTACTTGTAAATCTGCCGGATGCAGCAATGGAGCCATGAAGAGTGCTAATGAAGAACTTTGCTTGACATAGATGGGTAACCTGTTCCAGAGTATGGGAAGTCTCTGGGACAGGAGTCTATCCCTCCAGCATGTCCTGTTTGTTGTGGTGACAAGGTTTAGGTCCCTAGAGCATGTAGCTTGGAGGGATTGGGATTTCTTTAGGTGTAGAATGTCCAACAGCTCTGGGTTTGACATAGCTTTATATGTTAGGCAGAGATCACCTCGGAGTAGGTGATATGCTATGGAGTAAAGCTGGAGTTTTTTGAGACGGTCAGTGTAGGGCATTTGTTTGACGCCAGTAATTCTCTTTGTGAGGTACTTCTGTGGCCTTTTCAGCTGCTGCAGATGTCTTGTGAGGTACATTCCAAAAGGGGCGTTGTACTCTATAATGGGTCTAATGAGTGTCGAGTAGAGGGGAACAATTACCTCTTTTTTCCTGGATGAGAACCCTTTTATGATGAGGTGTGCCACATAGAAGGACTTCCTGACTACTGTAGCGATGTGACTATCAAAGGACAGACTACTGTCCACCTGAGTTCCAAGTTAAGTAGACTGCTGTCTATGTAGTAGTTCATGGGTAAAGAGTTTTTACCAAAGGGAATGACAATGCACTTTTTGGCATTGAGCTTGAGGCCATGGCTCTGACACCAGGCATCTGTCTCAGCGAGGCCCTTCTGTAGGATTTCCACATCATTTGGGGACTGGACTATGGCTCCTAGTTTGCAGTCATCTGCGAACTTCATTAGCCAGAGGCCTTCTGTGTTAGCCTGTACTTCAGAGAAGTAGATAGCAAACATGAGAGGTCCCAGGACTGAACCCTGTGGTACTCCACTTGTCACTGGTGTGAGGTCAGATTTGGAGTGTGCAACTTTTACAGTGTGGGTTTTGTCAGTGAGCCAGTTGGTAACCCATCTTGTGATGTAGGGATTTATACCTAGTTTAGTGAGTTTAGCTATAATTCCAGAATAGGGAATGATGTTGAAAGCTTTGGCGAGGTCAAGATAGGCTGTGTGAACCACCTTACCCTCATCTACGGCTTTGGTGACTGCCTCAAAGAAGTCGATCAGGTTCGGGAGGCATGATCTGCCTTTCACAAACCCGAACTGGGTGGGATCCAGAGTTTGGAGGTTACCAATGTCTTTGTTTACGAGTTCCATGATGATACGGTCCATGGCCTTGCAGACCAGGCTCGTCAGGCTAATAGGGCGATAGTTCCCGGGATCAGTGGTGGCTCCCCCTTTGTGGAGTGGGATAACTGTTGCTGTACGCCATTCAGTGGACACAAAGCCTGATGTGAGGCTCTGACTGAACATGGTGCTTAGGTGGGGAGCCAGTTCGTTCTTAAGTTCGTGTAAAATGCAGCCTGGGATGTTGTCTGGTCCCATGGATGCTGTGTTTTTGGCTTTAGAGAGTGCAGCTTTTAGCTGTGTAGTTGTGATTACAGGGACTCTGCATTCTTCCTGTATAGATATGGGCCCTTTAGGGGGTGGGGGAAGTAAAGGTAGCACTAAACCTATCTGCCAGGATGTTGACAATATCAGTTGGTTCTGTAATTTTCATGCCTTTGTGCTGTAACTCAGAGCAGATCTGGGTGTTGCCATCGAGATTCTTGACATAGCTATGGAATGTTTTGTGGTTGTCCTTAGAATTAGTGGCGATTTTGTTTTCGTAGCTAGCTTTGGAGGATCTTATAAGGGATCTCAGCTTCTTACTGAGGTTGACCAGGGAGCTCCTCCACTCATAGGATTTTACTCTCTTTTGCAACAATTTCTTCCTTCTGTTGTACAGTTTGTTTATGGTAGGGGACCACCAGATTGGCTTCCTTTTTTTTGGAGGATAGCGTCTTGGTTCTGTTTGGGATAACACGATTCATGCAATCGTAGAAGTGCTTATAGAGTGCATTTGTGTAGGAATCAGCAGTTGTAACTGTATTGTCCATCTGCATGGGTGTCATGAAGTTCACCACTTCTGTCTTAAGAAGCAAGAAGTTGCCTTTGGAGAAATGTTTTACCGTGGTCTCCTTAATGGGGGGTGGAGGCGGGATGTGGATATCAAGAGTGATTAGCTTATGGTCAGATCGGACAAAGAGGAGTTGACTTCAGGTGTGGAACACCGGTCACTCATGTTGGTAATGACTAGGTCTAGGATATTGTTGCCCCTGGTGGGGGTGTGGATAAGTTGATCCAGGGCATTGGAGTTTATGAATTCCAGAAAGCGTTGTGTGAAGGAGTTGGTACACGACTAGTTTTCCAAGTTAATGGTGGGGTAGTTGAAATCGCCCATTATTAGGGTGTTTGGTTGAACCCTAATATTTTCCATTACACAAGAAAAGAGGAGTGGGAATCCTGGAGCATGGTGGGGGATCTGTAGCAAGCTACAATTTGGATTGCAGTTTTGCCCAGAGTTAGTTACAGTTGGATAACCTCGGATGCATTATGCTGAGCAACTAGCCTGGAGGTGTGGATATCCTTAATGAATATGGACACACCGCCTTTGGTGTTCTGGTCCAGGTTACATGGCCGAATAGTGTGGTATGAGTTATAGCCTGGTAGTGCAAGTGTGCTCTCTGGAGCCTTGAACCAGGTCTCAGTCACTGCACAGATATCGATGTTCTCCATTTTAAGGAATGCCTCGAGTGAGTGCATTTTGAGATTTAGACTTCTAGCATTGAGGAGCATTACCATCAGTTTTTGCTTGCCTGTTCCTGTTACGGTGGTGAATTTGTCATTTGAACCTTGCCAAAAAAAGGCACTATAGGGGCGGCAAGAGCCTTAGCCAGTATTCGGAATCCCAGGGGCGACATGTGCAGGCCATCTCTGGCAAAGCATCATGGTCTGTCGACCATGTCACCCCAAGCAGACAGATACTGGATACCCTTAGAATAACACCAGAAGCTTAGCCAATTGTTGAAGTCAATCATTTTTTCCTTGTACAGCAGTATCATTCTGGGCAATGGCAGAATGCTACTCAGGGCTAGGGTCATACCTGCCTGGGCTGCAAGATTGGAGAGCTCTTCCATGTCTCTTTTCATGTCGTCCAGGGAGGTACGTCTCAGGTTGTTCACACCAACATGGACAGTGACAGAGTCATATTTGTACTTGTTGTGGAGTGACCTGAGTCCATGGGTTATGTGGCGGATCCTGGCACCTGACAGGCAGCTGACAGTAACCTTCTCCTTGTTTAGCCTGGTGAGTGGGACATCAGTGTACCTGACTATAGAGTCACCTATGACTAGTGTGTTGGATACGTTGTTTTGTCTTATTGGCTGTGGTTGAGTGGCACACTGAGTCTGTGGGCTGTGTGTCATTTGGGTTGTGTTGGGGGGGGTGGAAGTTGCTTGCGTTTCTGCTTTGGAGGTCTCTGTTTCTTGAGCAGATTATTATTGAGAGCCTCCGCAAATTTTTTTGTGTTTCTGTGTGTGGATTTTGGTGGTGTAGATTTAGTGAGACTATGTGATAAGTGCGGTGTGGTGCAAGTGTTTACCTTCTCCTCTTGAATGTCGTTGAAATGAAGAAAGCTGAAACACTGACAGGGCTGATGTTTGCATTTTGAGAGTCTAGAGCAAGTTTCAAGTTTGGGAGCTCATATCACCCTATTGCTGCCACTACTCCTGAGCAACATTTTTGTTTATGTTAGCACACATAGACTGAACTCTAGTTGCATTGCTCTTACACTTACAACAGGCTCATGTACTACATTAAGCTGGCCCATCCCAAAGGGAGTTTCAGTGTATTATGAATTGTTATGAATTATTGCCCTTGGTTTTATCCCCATCTCAACCCTCCTAGCCCCCCCCCCCATACACACACACACACACACACACACACACACACACACACACACACACACACACACACACACACACACACACACACACACACACCAGTCTCTTTCTATCCTGGCCTTTTCTCACCCTCCAGATTATTTTTTATTCTTTTCTGTCCTTTCTCACATTTGTCTTACTACACATATTTTACCTGCTTCCTTTGAACATGTCCTTATTGGCCAAGATTGCATTGTTGGAGGAAATAACTGAATTATGGCTAGGGGTCTAAGGACTGCTAGGCCTCCCAGAACTCATGGGGTTCTATATACTCTGAGGTGCATTTTAAAGCTATTTTTTTTTCTTTAAACAATCTTTTCTTACAGTGATGATCTGGACAGAAATCATGACTAAAGAAAGAAATCCAGTGTCATTTTAGACTTTACTTTTTCTTGCATCCTTTTAACACACCCTGCGCAGGAAATAATTGACTTAATCCAGGATAGTGGAGGCAGCCAGCCACTGAGAAACAATGGTGTCATACATCCTCTGAGGTGTATTTAGCAGCATTTTTCTGAAGTTTCTGTTCCAGTGAAGGCCTGAATAAAAGTCATGAGTAAGGGAAAAATTCAGTGTTATTTATTTTTCTTTCTTTCAAGGAAGAACTAAGTTATGTCCAAGGCTTAATGTTTATAAATGACAAAATAGTAGTTCACAATAAACTGAGAAGGTAAATGCTTGCTAGAATACATAGATGCTTGCTAGAATACATAGATCCTATGTGGGTAAAGTGTCCACCTCCATACCCCCTTCCCCCAAAAAAGACAATCACCTTCTGTATGCCTGCAGTGTATGACTGAAATGAAGGTGAAGACACAAATGGCTGCAGTCATATTTCAAGTGGCTGCTTTCATACATATATATAGAATGCCTCCTCAACCATACCCCCAAAAAGCAATCACCTTCTGTGTGCCTTCTAATGTCAAGCTGAGACAAAACTGAAAGAAAAAAATATAACACAGTAACATATTTTAACCTGCTGCTCCCAGATACATATAAACAGCATGCCCCTAAAAGATAAGTCACCTGTCTACACATCTGACATATGATTGTGAGGTAAGTGAAAATAATGTATTGTAATGTAAGTAATGTATTCCAAGTTGTTCCTAGACAGTATACTGTTCCTACAAAAGATATAGTGACCTTCTGTGCACATTCTTCAGGTTTGTGACAAATGTTAAATAATTGCCACACTGTTCCCAGCCCCAACACAAGTTAAAGTGACTCCCTGTATATCTTTGACATTTGTGAGGAAGGCTAAGGGAATAATGATCACACAGCCTGCAGCTCCCAGACAAACTGTAGCAACCTTCTGTGCACCTCTCTGAGGTTTAATTGTGAGTAAAATTAAAGAAATAATGACCACACTCTCCCCAGCCCCAACACAAGCTGTAGTGACTATGTTCACTTCTGAGCAGGGATGATTTGAAAATAAACAGGATTTAGAGCAGGTGCCTCCACTAAGTCTATGTTAAAAATTACTTGTATATTCTGGGTGTTAGGGTTGCCAGGGCCATAGAAGATGGATGTTCTGTGATGCATTTTTTGCCTTATTTTTGAAAGATCATGACATTTTTACTGGAACTCAGAAGAGTTGTGCATGTGCCTAGTAGTATTGTTTGTGTCCACAGATAAATATTTGTGAAATTATTTTTAACAAATAAACAAACACTGACACTGCCCTGACAAGCCAGGTACAGTGGATATAAAAAGTGTACACACCCCCGTTAAAATGCCAGATTTTTGTGATATGAAAAAATTAGACCACAATAAATCATTTCAAAACTTTTCCCACCTTTAATGTGACCTATAGCCTGCGAAATTCAATTGAAAAACAAACAAATCTGTTAGGAGAATACATATAAAAAAATAAAAAAAACGTGCTTTGGTTGCATAAGTGTTCCCACCCTTAAACTAATACTTTGTTGAAGCACCTTTTGATTTAATTACAGAATTCAGATTTCTTGGGTAGGAGTCTATCAGCATGGCACATCTTGACTTGGCAATATTTGCCCACTCTTCCTTGCAAAAGCGCTCCAAATTTGTCAGATTGGAGGAAACCAGAGCACATAGACAAAACCACATAGAAATAGGAAATAACAAGCTGACTCCGCACAGAAATAGCCATAGCCAGGAACTCAACAGAACAAAGCGCTGTGAAATGGTAGGTCTACCCACTTCTGCACTGTGTAAATGAACATTTACTTTAACACATATCCTGTTTCTGCCAAACCAGAAAAGATAGCCACCTGTAATGTGCCTGGCGTTATAGTTACTGTAAAATACACTGCAGCCACCTCAAAAAAAAAAAAAAAAAAAAAAAAGCATAATGGCAACACTGATGTTTGTGATGGAAATTGTGGTCAACTTCTTACTGTTAAATACAGTATGACCCCCCCCCCCCCACACACACACACATACTGCAACACACTCACACACATAACCATAAGCCATAGCAATACTAGTTTTATACTGATTCAGCAATTACAATATTTTGTATGACACTACTTCTGCCATGTCAAATCAATCACCACACAGCAACATACCTTGCAAATGTCTGGATGTTTGCAGAACGTATGAGTTTTTTACCTCATATTTCTGCTCTGCTACTCATAACATTTTTATTTTCTAGTAAGTCATGAATTACAGTCAGTCAGTAATGCCACAAACAACTTTGATAGTGCCTGTGGCTCAGAAAAATGCATGCTGGTGCACATATCCTGTCATTCTCTTAATTTCTTAACTAAATTAGTTAATATTTAAAGCTTGTCCGTAATTTTAGGACTTTGGCTATTAAATTATTTTTGGCTTTACGTAGACTTCATGAGCAAAGAAATTAAGAGATACATTGTCAACAATCTGGGGTCTTGTCAGTGTTTCCCAAACTCCCTGCGAAACAGGCCCAGCATTAGCAGCTATGAGATCCTAGCAACACCCACTCCTTCCCCAATCCCCTCTATGACACCTAAAGGCCTTTGCTTCTCCTCCTCCCCCCTGTACCATCTTACTAATGTGTGCTCACCCTACCCTGACACTTTTGTATACTTTGTATTTACAAGCATTTTTTCTGAAGGAGATGAAGTCATTATTTGATAACTGCAGTGCCCAGCAATCTGCCAGAAAACCAATGTTTTTATGAGAAGCAAACCAAAAATATGAGTCAGAATTGAGACAGCTGTACATTCTGCACAAACATATGCATATGCGCATATATACAGACAAACTCACCCCAGAATGTGAAAACTATTTTAGAACAGCACCTGGATGGCAAATCATTGATGGTCCCAAAATGTACTAGGAAATGTGGGAATTGTGGCCAATGTTCTAATATCC
This sequence comes from Protopterus annectens, assembly GCF_019279795.1. Classification (NCBI taxonomy): domain Eukaryota; kingdom Metazoa; phylum Chordata; order Ceratodontiformes; family Protopteridae; genus Protopterus; species Protopterus annectens. The sequence continues at coordinate 806,812,137 of NC_056737.1, read as the reverse complement.
TGGAAAAATATCCATTTACTAAGATTCATCTGGCAGATGGATACTGTGGCTCCAAAGGACTTGTTTACATAACTATCTCTTCAGCTTGTCCCACATTTTATGTAGGAAAAAATGGAAAGACACTTCTGTAAAAGAATTTATGAGCACAACTATGGTATTTGCAAATCCAGTGCCACCAATTCTCTATTTATACACATGGTCCTGCACTAATTTTTCCAAATTTCTCTTTGGGATACTCAAAACAATTCTATTAAACAATAGAGGTGCTCCTAGGACTGAATGCAAAGAATTATTTTGTCAGTTAAAACTTAATGTATCATCATCGTACCTTAGTCTTAATGATAATATTTCACATTTACCTGTTCTCAAGCTTAAGTTCAACTAAACTTTAAGATGACATATTTTTCTGCTTTGATTAATTATTCATTTGATCCCATGTTGCCAACTAGTTGGTTTTTCATGTTCTATCCCAAACTTGTCTTAGATTTCACTTTAGCACAATGAGTTATAATGTCAATTCTTCAAACACATGATTTGTGTTATGGTTGCACATTTGAGAAGAATGCTAGTAATTGTCTTTTACTGTGTTTCAACTTTTATTGTAATTAATACCTGTGTTTTAACATACATATCCTCTATAAAAATTTTTAATGCAGTGAACTTTGACGTGGTGCATGATCTAATCTTTGGTATTTAAACTGCAATTAAACTTTAATTAATGGTTCTGATGAAGCCCCAATACAAGGGGTTGAAAGCGCTTGACTGTTATTTTGTAATCGTTTTTGCTCGTGTTTTTACTGCTTTGGAGTACTATCAAAACTACTTTTAAATATCTACCAATAATTGGTTTGTGGAGTTTGTTTGGAAGGTTTTGGTCCCCGACACTACGTGATCTTGATTTCTCAGTTTGTACTTAGCTGCACGGACACACGCTGACACAGTTCTTACAGTATAATGACATTTTGTGTGCTAAATTCCTTAACTAAGTTAATTACTAATTAATAACAGGCAAGATATAAGAAGGTAAGCTGTAATAAGAAACACGACACTTAAACTTGTTAATCTAGGACGCACTGCTGAGTGAACATGAGTGAGTCATTGTGTGTCATACGTGAAATGTCATAGCTGGAGACAGAAAAATAAGTTGTCATTGTTCATGTATTATGTATTATGCTGGAGATACTATAAGTTGCTTGCTAGTAATTATTAACATGTACAGTATTTTCATATGTAAATTAACATTTCCTAATCTACAGACTTACAAACTATAATTGGGTGATTTTGACAAAAACGGTCATTGATGTCTATATGTAAGTTGGAATGCTTGAAAGAATCTGATTATTAGTATTTATATTGTTACTTGTACAAATTTGCATATATTCTCGTATTTCTGTAAATATTTCAGTAAGCGCTCAGAAAGGAATTTCTTGTCATCAAGTAAAAGCCTAAGTCTCTTTAACAAAAGCTCTGGTGGTGTTATATGTCTAAGTTTTATGGTTTCCAAATATGAAAAGTTGCTTTTTTGTGAAAATTTAGAAAAAATATCATTCTGAATTTTTATGCATTGTAATTTTTACAGCATTCATATAACTGATGTCTTTCATTAAAAAAAAAACAACTTTTTGCTGAATGTGTGGCTGTTTGCATCTTTTTAATACTTACTTGTTATACGGTATTTATACTTGTTTGGTTTATGTTGTTTAAGCTGATTTTTCAGAAAATGCTGAGGAACCTAAGAATATGTATTGACTGACAAAAGTGTTACATTCTACAGATAGTAGGTGTGAATGAGTGAATTCTTTAAATACCATTTTTTGTAGACGCGAGAGCAAGCAGACTTGGAAGAAGCTTTGGAAGAGGAACGTCTGGAAAATGAGCAAAGAAGACTGCTGATACTGAGGGAAGAAAAAATGCACCAGCTGGCAAAAAAGAGAAATAAGCAGGCACTCTTAGATGACTTGGTAAGTACTGAAAATAAAATGCATGTTACAATCTTTAAAAAAAAAATACAGACTATAAGATTTAATTCAATACAGTGGCTGTGTCATTTGGTGCCCAGTTCTAAATAAATAAATCAAAAAGAAAAAAGAAAATAAAAAAGTGTTCTGGACCACTCCCATGACAGTTCAACTCTAGTAGTATTTTGCCCCAGTTACTAGCACAAACTGAGCTTCATTGCAAACACAAATGCAGTATCAGCATTTATTTATCAAGCTTTGATATCTTTGTGGTTCCCTAATGAATACCATCACTAGACTTCCACTCCATCTGCATCTGCTGATCGTACTCCCTAACATCTTGTGCTGGGAGCTGTCATACCCTTTGCCCTGCACTAAGTACAGATCTGATCTAATTAGAAAAATCTGTAGCAGAGAGACTGCTTTTCTGTGCATTTTAAATCTAATCTTTTGCCTTTTTCTGCTTACTGGCTGACTTATGACATAGAGAGGAATTTGTGAAGAACATCAGTCAGTTGATGAATTCATTGTATTTGTCCAATTGCTGAACATGTTTTTTCTAACTGATTTTCTAGTTGGATTTCCCTCCCTGTGCTTGCTCAGAATAAGGCCTCTTACAGTCTGTTTTATTTTTATTGCTTCTCTAGGTGCTGGTGAGAGCTGATTGGTAAATAGACTAATGTTCTGTAGTCCTATCTCGCCTTCATTCTTACATATGGGTTCAGAGCCGATCCTTGGCTCCAACTCGGTCGATTACAAAGCTCGAAGTCTCTCAGTTGGCTCATGGTAAGGTAGGTATCCCATAGTGCACTAGTAAGAAACCCCAGATCTCGTTTGCCACTTTTACGAGTTCAGAAGTGCTTCTTTCTTGGCCATGGCTAAGTTGGATTTTTTTCTACATTATTATTGTTCATAGTGATAATTTTGGCATATAGTATTAGCTTAGTTTATATAGCTTAGTTGTAGTTATTATAGGTAGAAAATAGTAGTGTGTTTTTGCATTTTGTGAAGTTGTTGTTGAGAACTTGTTGGCCGTTGCTTCCGCAGGCCCGTTTTGTTCCCCGAGTGGTATCCCTTGCCTGTGTGCTAGTTTTTTTGATATATTTACTCTTATTAGCGGGTCCGTGTTTGAGTTAGGACCTTTTTCTAATATTGTATTTTCACTAGAATAGGATTCTTATTGATAGCTGTGTGCAGTGTTTTTACTATTCTTATTAGCTAGTAATTAGCCTGTTGTTGAGATTTTGCAATATTTGGTAGCTTTTCTTCTTGACTTAGCTTCTTCTCTGTCTACGGCTGGGTCCGTTTAAGTTAGAGGACCTAGTCCTCTATTAACCTTTTTCTGGTGTTTTATTTTCTCAGCAGGGCTAGGCCAGTGTAAGTTAGAGGACCTAGTCCTCTGTTTTTTCTCATGTGTGTGTGTGTGTTGTTCTTGCCCATTTAAGTTAGAGGACCTAGTCCTCAGTTGTGTTTCCTTGTGTGCAGTGATTCTTGCACGGCTAGGCCCGTTTAAGTTAGAGGACCTTGTTCTCTCCTTTCTGCTTTCTCTAGTGTTTATGTTTGAGTAAGCATGTCTAAGGAGTCTAAGGATCATAAACCTTCGGGTTTTAAAAAGTGTCTTAAATGCTCCCAAAAAATGTCAATAACTGACGGACATAGTAATTGTGTTTACTGTCTCAGTGACATACATCTTCAGGAAACATGTTATTTCGTTCACTTTTTCAGTTCTCGAGTTCTCCAATAAAGGAAGAGCAAACTGATCCTGAAAGGTCTCCTTAAGCCTTCCTTTGAGGAGGATTTAGCCAGCTCTTCATCCTCACACTCCAGATCTCCTTCAAAGAAAGGGAAGGTCAAGTCGGCCAAGAGACATTCTCCCACACAGACTATTTTATCTGGACCTCCTCAAAAAATATCGAAATTGGATAAACCATCCACCTCTTCAGCTCCACTACCTTCAGAGCTGATCGAGGTTATCGATATTGGCAATCCAGTGTCTGCCCCAAGTTTTTCGGAGCCGACCACTGAAAATTTACCTCGGAACCGGTCTACAGAGTTATTGCCGGTCTCCCCAATGCTAAGATCTTTTATTTTGCAGAGGTCTAGGTCACCTACCTTATCATCCAGATCCTCCAAGAGCCTATCTATAGAGGATGTAGAGAGAGTAGTGCTTAGACTCTTGAAGTCATCGGCGTTACCAAAATTGTTGCTGGCTCCGACCCAATCAGTTCTGGAGCCATCTAAGACCATACTCCCTGTTGCTGTTCCTCCTCCGAGCCATGTTGGTCCTTCAGAGCCAGAGCTATTGGTGCCACTTGTTGTGGAACCCTCTGTTCCAGCACCTCTTGTGTCTGTCTCGGAGCTGAGTTCTGCTCCGACACCTTCGGCACCATCCTTGGTGTCTAGGAGCTGACACTCACCAGTTGACCTCTGTCTCAGCACCATCTCTTTCTCTTGGCAGCAGAGACCCGCAACCACAGGAGCCCCCGTTGGGTGGCCCCCGTCTTCTGAGACCTCCCCAGAATACCCTAGTGAGGAGCCCCCTCAGAATAGAACTTGCAAGAGGAAGTATGTAGACTCCCCTGATGAGTCCATCACCTCGGACACTGACCTCGAGGAGTCAGAAGGGTCTCCTATGTCATCCTCTGATGATATCTCCTTTGTAGATATCTTGGAGATCCTGAAACAGAGAGGCGGCTGGTGGACTGTCACCCCTTCTGATGAGGAGTCAGTGTACCTGAAGGCTTTTGGGTCTCAACCTTCAGCCTTTTGGGTGTCTCCACTTTTCGATGAGCTCTTGGGCCTAGTTAGTCGAAAGGTGTGGGAAACTCCTGATGCCGTGGAACCAGTCCCCAGAAGGCCCAGCAAGTTTCTTTCAGCCCCCAAAGAGAAAGATTTTTTGACCAAAGGTGTGCCTGTAGTTGGTGGTGGCTGCAACCACAAAGAAGGAACTAGTGGAGACTTCTTCATCTCTCCATCCACCGAACAAGGAGTCTCGAACGATGGATAGATATGGGAAGCTTATCTTCTCTTCAGCAGCATTTACAATCAGATCACTGAATTACCTCACCTATTTTACTAGGCTTCAAAGAGATCTCCTAAAGGAGCTAGGAGATACTCTCCAAGGTACATTAGCTGAAGGAGTCCCTGAGAAGGTTACTGCTCAGTTGTCTACCTTAAACTCCATTGTTAACTCCTCCATGAGGCTGATATCCTATGCAGCAGATGGAGCGAGTAGGGCTGCGGGTTCAGAAGTTTCCCTTAGGAGACACTCCTGGATGCGTTTATGTAACTTTGCGGAGCCCTTCAAATCTACTTTTACCAATGCCCCCTTTGACGGTTCCTCTTTGTTTGGACCAAAGGTAAAAGATACACTCACCAGGTGCGAGCAGGAAGGGAAAGCTCTCTCTGCTGTGGGAGTATGTTTTTCCGTCCCTTCTAGACCATACCCTAAGGGTCAGAGAGGTAGGAAAATGTGGTTTAAGAAATCCCAGAGATTTTTCCCGGATGCACAGGGTGATTCCTCCTTCAGAGGCAGAAGAGGAGGAACTAATGGTAGACGTCACCCTAGAGGTGGGGAGGCCTGCAAAACCAGGGTGGCCGCGATTCCTTTCGTGGGCATCCCTATCAGCGCTCCAGAAGTGTGGCCTCACCGCTCTTCTCTGGAGCCAGTCGGGGGTCACTTATCTTTGTATCCAGAAGCCTGGCATGACATCACCCAAGACAAGTGGATACAAAGAATAATTACCAGAGGATACTCCATACCCTTCTCTTTCCCACCCCATATCCCCAAGAAAATCCCAGATGTTCCACCCAATCACAGGGATCAAGCAACCATAGAAGTTCAAAAGTTGCTTCAAAAGAGAGTCATCCAAACCATCCCCGCAGACCAGATAGGATTCAGAACTTACTCCAGATTCTTTTTAGTGCCAAAACGAACAGGGGACTGGAGGCCCATTTTGGAGCTCAGCAAATTAAACAAATCAGTGAAGAAGTCCAAGTTCTGAATGGTAACACTGCAGACTATACTCCCTCTGTTAGGGAAAGACAATTGGATGTGCTCCATAGACCTCCAAGATGTGTACTACCACATAAAAATGGACAGAGCATCAAGGAGTCATTTACACTTCCTGCTGGGAGCCAGTCATTACCAATTTCGTGCTCTGCCCTTTGGTCTCACCACAGCCCCCAGGGTCTTCACCAAATGCATGGTGGTACCGACAGCTGACTTGAGACGTCTTGGATTCCAAGTGTTTCCGTACCTGGACGACTGGCTCCTGACCGCCACCACCAGGCACCTACTTCTACAAGCCAGGGATTCAACCATCGAGCTCTGCACTCGGCTAGGGATTACGATAAAGCTGGAAAATTCTGCCTTGTCGCCCTGAAGAAGCGTAGTACAGCTACGTGAAAGCGCTTGTGTGTTCCTGTTTCCAATAAAGAAGCTTTCTACAACAGTGGTCATCTCCGTGTGGTGTTTCCAGTGGATTTTGTCTGTTCTAGTTTCCTGTTTTTTCCACTTGGAGTCTTTGTTTTCTTGCTACAGTTTTTTGACTTTTTCTTTTTAATTCTAGTTCCGCTAGACAGACTACATATGAGAATCCAAAATGGCTACTCTTTTCCCAGTGGACTCTTCAACAACTGCCTCTGTCTCATCCTATTCTGATAACAGAATCTTACAAAAAGGACCTTCGTTGGTGGATTCAGCCCGATCAACTAATGACAGAAGCACCTTTCATTCCTCGCCACCCCGTTGCTACTGTGACCACAGATGCCTCCCAGATAGGGGGGGGGGGCATTATGTAGGCAGGACTGTCCAAGTCACATGGCAAGATCACGAGGCTCACTTGCATATCAATGTCCTAGAAATGAGAGCAGTGCTACTAGCGTTGCAAGCACATCACGACTTTCTTCCTCTAGGGACGATAGCAATCCAATCAGACAATATGTCAGTGGTATGGTATATAAACAAACAAGGACGAACCAGATCCTACCCCCTATGTCAAGAGGCTCTTCATGTTTGGCAGTGAGCGATATCTTCCCAACGCTTTCTAGTTGCAACTCATATCCTGGGGACAACCAATGTGATAGATAACAAGCTCAGCAGGGCAATCTTGATGCCTTATGAATGGTTTATGAATCAGAAAGTCGCGGAACAGATTTTCCGCAAATGGGGACAGTCTTGCTGTGATCTGTTTGCCAGTCCAATCAATGCCAAATGCAGCAGCTACTTCTTCCTTATTCCCCCCCCCCCCCCCGGGGGAGACACCGAAAGATGCACTTGTTCACAATTGGCCCCTGGGACTTCTTTATGCATTCCTTCCCTTTCCACTGATATTGAAGGTGATCCAGAAAGCAAAGACCTTGGGAAGCAGAATGATTCTTATCACTCCTTACTGGCCTCGTCAGATTTGGTTCCCCTTTCTCTGGCCTCACCTTCTAGATGATCCATGGACTCTGGACCCAGTTCCAGACCTTCTGACGCACATGTCAGGCACCTTCCACCCTGCCTCCACACCCTCAACTTGACAGCTTGGCTACTCCACTTTCATCCCTAGTCAGGCTTCATGATTTCTCACCTGCATTTACTCATATCCTCACGTCTTCTCACAAGCCTTATACAAGAACATTATATGCTAACAAATGGAAAAGATTTTCTATCTGGGCAAAAGAAAAGAACGTAGATCCTTACACAGCCTCCATTCCCTTGCTGTTAGAATTCCTAACCAAACTTTTTCATCAGGGGTCAGCTGCTGCTACAATCGAAGTTCATTTGGCAGAAATCTCCAATTTTCATTTGGGACAACATGAGCCTAATCTTATGGCTCACAGATTGTGTAAATCTTTCCTAAAAAGCACTACCTTGCTAAGATCTCCTTTTCAGGAACCTATATCTCCTTGGGATTTAAATTTCATTCTGTCCAAACTTACTTCCCCGTCTTTTGTACCCGCACATTCTTGTGAATTGAAGCTCCTTTCATGGAAGACCATTTTTCTAGTAACTGTTACATCCACCAGAAGAGTGTCAGAGTTCCAAGCACTGTCAGTCAAACCTCCTTAGTTGATTTTTCATAGAGACAGAGTTTCCCTTCATGCAAGTCTGTCCTTCATCCCCAAGGTTTGCTCTCAGTCTAATTTGAATCAAACTATCGAACTGCCAGTCTTTTTTCCTAATCATTCAAACAGTGCAGAATATAAGTTTCATCAACTTGATGTTCATAGACAGTTGAGGTTCTATCTACATAGAACCAAGGAGCTTTGAAAATCAGACCAATTGTCCGTATCTTTTTCTGACACAAGAAAAGGTATGCCAGTCTCTAAGATAACTTTATCAAATTGGATTTCAAACTGTATCTCGTTTATTTACTCTTCCAATGACAAGGAACTCCTGTTTAAAATTAAGGCTCATTCTACCATATCCATATCCGCATCTGCTGCTTTTCAAGCCAGAGTCCCAATTGACAGTATTTGTGATGCAGCAACTTGGGTTACCCCTCATACATTTTTTACTCATTACAAATTGGATTTGGCCTCTAGGGGTAGAGCCTCCTTTGGTTCCATGGTTCTTAGGAGTATATTCCCGTGAGCCACCCGAGAAAAAGGTGCTAGGGACGCTGTCCCATATGTAAGAATGAAGGCGAGATAGGACTACAGAACATAAATGTACTCACCATAACATTCCATGTTTGTAGTCCATCTCGCCCTTCATTCTTACAAACCCACCCACCTACCCCCATCCATGTATCCTTGGGGGATCTGGAGACAAGATAGTATTTATCTTCTGTAGGGTGGAGACCTTTCATCTTTGTTGTTCCTTGTGGAAATATTTTCTATCACTTTTTTTAGATAGCAGCAAACAAGATCTGGGGTTTCTTACTAGTGCAGTATGGGATACCTACCTTGCCACGAGCCAATTGAGAGACTTCGAGCTTTGTAATCGGCTGAGTCCTCGACTGGAACCCATATGTAAGAATGAAGGGCGAGATGGACTACAAACGTGTAACATTATGGTGAGTACATAACTTCTTTTTATACAAGCAGCTGTGAAGGTCTTCCTTGACTGCTCTGCCTTTCATTCATTCAGAGCAGGATTCACATGGTCAGGTTTATTGGCATATGTGTGCTTACACAGGCATGTACATCTGGTTGCAACACAAGAGTGTGTCTTGTCAGTCCTTTTTTAGACGATTCCAGTTGAGACAGTTATATTCTTAGACCTGCCAACAGGTGCCACCAGCACAGTGGGACTGGCAGCCTTCCCTCCCCCTGGAAAGGCAAGCCCACATCAGCTGCTTACTCCCATGCTTTTTGGCTGGCTTCTCCAGCATCCAGCTTGCTATTCAATCTCAGGCTGTCTAGGTCATAGGGCCTCATCCGTCTGCACCACAGAGCTGGTAAATTATAGAATATGTATTTTTTTGAGGAAAGATGCCCTTTGTGTGAAAAAGAAGATAGCTCTATTGTTTTGTAAAGGCAGTTCTTGGAAGGGTCACAAGGACAGTGGTTTGACTTAGAAGATAGCAGAACCTGTCATATGATTTATTTGTGCTTGCATTTTCTGTATGTTCGTAATTCATATGAGTCTGTGTGGTTATCTGTTTCTCTGTAGCTACAAGGATATGTGATACTTGCAGCACCTGATTGAATTGCTACTGTGTATCATTTTAATCTTCACATTTAGTCAACTTTGACATTAGACCATGCACAATTTCAGGCCAATAAAGCCAAAACCCACTAGCTGTGGATATGCATATTTCGGCCTTGTTATTGTCCAGTAAAACGACTAAACAAGTCATGGACATTCAGAATTGCCAATTAGCTGAAACACCTGATGTTCCTAAGGATCATTTGCATATATCCCATGTGCCTCTGATACAAGAGGTTTGAGAGGTCACTCAGTGGAAGTTCAAGCTTTGCTGGAGTTTTCATTTTGTTTTTACTGATTGGTTTTTCAGTGACCTTCTCACTCATTGTTTTAGTTTGTTGTTTGGGATATTTTTGCAGTGACCCTAATGATAATGGACATCAGCTGGGTATAACAGCCCTGTGTTTGTAAGGCTTAGTCAAACACTATGCTTGTTCTGTGCTGATGAGGTCATAATAAGGCCAGAATATGCATATCCACAGCTAGTGGTGTTTGGCTTTATTGGCCTGAAATTGTCCAGTAAAACGATGAAGCCAGTCATGGACATTCAGAATCGCCAATTAGCTGAAACACCTGATGTTCATAAGGATCATTTGCTTATATCCCGTGTGCCTCTGATACAAGATGTTTGGCAGGTCACTCAGTGGAAGTTCAAGCTTTGCTGGAGTTTTCATTTTGTTTTTATTCATTTCTGACAATGGAATCTCTAAGTAAATTCTTGTTTATGCTGTTTAAAAAGGTTTCTGTTTGATTTAAGGGCATATATTTGAGTTTTTTACTGCTTGAACAAGTGAATTTTATTTCTTACTGTGACTGTGTGTGCTGTTGTTCACTACACTGTGCAGATTGCAGAACAAGGCTTAACACAAGTTAAGGTGTTTCTGATATATTTTATGCAGTTTATTCCTGTTTGTTGTGTGGGGAAATAGCTTTTATTTTCTATTATTGCTGCCCATAGGCAACCTTTAATATTTTCAGTGTATTATTTTCGCTTGCTTTTTCCCCTCTGACTTTATGGATCCTAATAAGGTTACCCCCCCAAATCAAATCCAGGTGCACCTAAAAAGAAGACATTCAAGAAAAAACATGCCTCAGCCTATGATTTGTTAATCTGTTATTGCCTTAAGCCAGCCCACAGGCCACTTACCTTATTCCCTGTCACCCGAAGGTGTGAGCCCATGGCCCTGTGTGGTATGGGGGGTCAGACACAGCCTCTGGTTCTGTTCGAATGCAGGAGAACCAAATTCTTGAGATGCAGGGAAAGGTCCAGGGTAAGAGACCCCTTACCAGACATTATACTCTGTCCCTAGATATTTTGTCCTCTAGTATAGTTCATAGTTAGAATAAACAGAAACATCATTACACAACAGACAATCAGGTTATTACCATGTATTGGTCTGCTGTGGTTTCCTTAGATAACAGTGTTTTACGATCAGCTAATCTCAGAGTCTCTGCTCCTATTCAAAATGACTATGGGGCTACCTTCTCTAGAGAACAGTCTACTTCCACAGATTTTGGTGGGACTTCTGATGAAGACAGCACTGAACACTCTGAGTCTGTCCGGTCTAATTCTTTGGAAAATGAGCAGGTTCAAAACCCAAGCAATCGTTCACTTTCCACAGATGCTAGCTAGGTTTAGACATGTATTTGATTAGAAGCAATCTGGAGGTTTGGCAGAAATTGGCAGAGTTTATAATCTTACTGAGGATGAGATTCAAAATGTTTGGGCTATTCCTCCTCTTTTACTGGCATTAGAAGATGTCTATAAAACCCCTTTGGCTAATGAACCACTTATTAAAAAGACTATGAGTATATACAAGCTGGACTCATATCTTCAAACCAAAGAAATGTGTGTGTGGTGCAGACAAAACAGGCTGAGAACCAACAGTATGTAAAAAAATAAGCATTTAATACAATTTTTAAAATCAATTGTTAAGCACTTTCATCTGGGTAAATGCAAGACTTTGTCAGAACAAGTAATATAACTGTCATACCTTGTTTAAATAACACCACGAACCAATCAAAATGATCTTATTTATTTGTCTATCTATCCATCTGTCTGTCTGCCTTTCTTAACTGAGAAAAGTCTGACTGGGTAAAACTCATTTTCAGCAGAGGCCTAGGGAGAAAAGTTCCACATTGAAGTTACACATGATGTACATTTATACTTGCAGAGTAAAACATCTATACATCAGCTTATTTACATGATTTTTAAATAGTTTTAAGTATTTCTTACATGAACATAACATTTTAACAAATAAAACAAGATAAATTAAATTGGCTAGCTTTTGAATAGAGAAATAATACGATAACAGGTAATATGTTTATAGCATGATGGATGCAGGGAAAAGATCAAAAATTAATAATTTGCAGACAGACAAGTAGAATGTAGCTTAAAATTGATGAGAGATATGAAAGGAGAAGTTATGGAAATTATCAGGAAGATAAATGGACAGAGGATGAATTGTAGCTAGTGGTGGGGTATGAGAAGAGGAAAAATAAGGGTTTAGGAAATAAGTGCAGTGTGAGGAGGAGCAGTAAGGTAGAAAAAGACTGGAAACCAAAGTGTCTGCAAGAGTTGGAGAAAACTATTATTTTATTTTATTTATTTTACATTTGTTTACCTGGATGGTCCAACTGGGGCAGTGCCCATTTTCAATGGAGGCCTGCGGAGAAAGGCTCCAGCCTAAGCTTACATACAGAATCATCACATCAAGTAATAGAAATTATAGACAAAAATGAGTATTAAGATATTTCAGGATAAAAATGTAAAACAAAAATATATACATAGTACCAAACAGAACAAGACTTTAAACACTTGAATATAGACAAATATATGGTTGAACTTGTATATGTGGAGGAACATAACATTAGTTAGGAAATTAAGTAGGGAGAATCACTTAGGCAAAGTAGTGCATAGTTAGTAATACTTCCGTGGTGAGAGTTGCAGTGAGGAATGTAACTACTTGTAGAGAAGTAGTGTTGTTAGAAGGGATATATTAACAGAGTTAGTACATACAGCCAAATTATATAAGTAATGCTAAGTTAATAATTAACCTGGAATGTTACATGTGCAAAGCAGGATTCAAATGTGTGTTTTGAGAGATATTTTGAAATGATTAAGATTTCTTATGGATCTAATATTATGTGGAAGGGTATTCCAATTTTTAGCAACAAAGTTAGAGTAAAGAGAGTTGCCTACTGTATTGGAAACTTTGGTTACTTGGAGTAAGTCTTTGTTAAATGAACGAAGACTACGAATGTTAGAGTAGGGTTGTAGAAGATTTTTTAGAGAAGGTACGTTGTCAGGATTGTGCATTATTTTGTGAGCCAATTTTAATTGATTATAGTTCATAACATGAGGTAGTTCCAACCAAGAAGATTTTTTAGGCATTGACAGTGATGGGCTGAATGTATGGAATTTGTTGCAAATTTGGCAATCTTATTGTAACAGGTTTCTAATTTACTTAGTTCTGACTTTTAGAGGTTGGTAAGCATGGGAGATGCATATAAGAGGGAGGAGAGAAGGTGGGTTCTAGCTATGGCTATGCTTGCAGTGTCTGTTAAGAATGTTTTGTTTCTATACCTTGTTCCCATTTTCTTGTGAACCTTTTTGATTGTGTTAGAAATGTGTATGTTAGATTTTAGTATGTTGTCAATTATGACGCCTAATAGTTTTGTTTGGGAATCTGGGGAAATCCTAGTATTATTATTGGCAGTGGTATAAAAGTTAGCTGGGAGGTTAGTAGGTTTAGATGGATGAAAGATCATAAGTTTAGTTTTTTTAGGGTTGAGAATGAGTTGTGAATTTGCTAGCCATGTTTCAGTATCAGAGAATGCTTTTTGTGTGACTGTAAGAAGTTGAGTTTTTGTGGGTGCTGCACATATGAGGGTAGAATAATCTGCATATTGTATGATAGATGCTTGAGAGGAGGCAGTATTAAATATGTGTGTGTGTGTGTGTGTGTGTGTGTGTGTGTGTGTGTGTGTGTGTGTGTGTATATATATATATATATATATATATAGATATAGATATGGGTTTTGCTACTTTTGTCAAATGGTGGCTTGGCCGACATCTGTTTAGTTGACACCATTTGGTTGACTAAACAGATGAGACCTCTTGACAAAAGTAGCTGACAATTGTTAGGGTTGGCAAATTTGCCCTTTCTTTGAGAAATGTGTGATCTCAGAGTTAGTATATATAATTAGCAAGGGGTGTAGGGGGTTTGGCCCCCTGCAGAAAACAATGTTTTCTTTTGTTTTTTGTTTAAAATTTTTTGCATGCTCTGAGATTGATGAGCAGCTCATTCATATAGCATTTAGATGTGCATAATGTCAATAATTTTGTGTTGACATTATGCACATCAACAATATTGCCATTCAACAAAGTTAAATAAATCCATATATATATATATATATATATATATATATATATATATATATATATATATATATATATATATACGTGTGTGTGTATGTGTGTTTACAAACTGACACATGCTATTGTGGCATAGAGTTGATATGTATATATTAGTTATTTATTGTCCAGGGGTGACATCACATATCATTAGGCACAACAGAAGCTGTGATGAGAGCCTCCTATAGATTTACATTTACTATGGCTGCAACATCCTCTAATATGATTGAGTTCAAACATAAAGTGGACACGGCTTTGTTGCATCATTTAAAATGTTTTAAAATCACTTCTCCATCTTGTTTTGCCTCATTATCAAACATGGTGCCTCATTCCATAGTCATTAGCATGTAGCATGGTCAACCACATTATTTGGCCTGGCCACATCATGTATCTGAGTTTTTCAAATCCCACAAATCCTACATGTGCCACTTGTTACACAGATTTACTTAGTGTGATGTAGCAAAGTTTTCTGAATTCAAATGTGTGATTAGATATGATGTGATATACAAGACCTGCTAGACATAAATTTATATTGCCGTAAGTCTAGTAGGTTAACTAAATTTGTTTGAAATAATTTCAGGAATATTTTCTCCAAGATCTTTTTGAGACTACAGGACACACTTTTGGGACAATGACTACTAGTTTTTTTATTCTCCCTTTAAATACAGGATGTGTAATATGTGTACTAATGGAAAATAAGAGACAATTTAATTTGTTAGAAGTAACTGAAGTTTAATTGCCAGTGAATATTAATGTCACAGGAGATTTTAATTGTGGGCTGGGAAAGGAAAGTTTCAAAAAAATGAATGTGCTAGAAATTACAAAGTCAGCAGGTATGGAATTAAATATATGGTTATATGTATGAAAAAAATAATATACAAACACACATTGCATAATATATAGAAAACACATATTGACTGTATAATAAAATAATGTTAGATGTAAAGCAGGGCAGTAACATGATTGCAAGGTATTTGAACTCTTAAGCAATTAAGGCATATATTATTTGGCAAAAGGGGATTTGTTTGGGGGTACGGGTGTTTAAGTTACAGGAAGAGATTGTTGAGATAGTTATGAAATGAAAGCAAGGACTGAATATCTATTTCAGCAGAAAAAATAAAGGCTATGAAGAAAATTGAATATGAAGCACACTTAAGGACATTACATGATACTGGTAAAAGTGATTAACATATTTTTATTTTAGGTTGGAGAAGAAGGTGTATGAGAAAATTTTGCAGAAGAATAAGGTACAGCTGCAGAAGCAAATTTATATAAACAAAGGTATATAACTAAAGGGAGAAAAGAAGATATTTCACCCCTTCTGGTAAAAAAAATAAGTGGAAAAGAGTATTACTGGAGACTTTAAGAGAAGGTGAATGGATTTATTCTACAATACAGATTACACTGGATAGTGTGGCGAACTCTTTTAGAAACGTTGTACAGTTTAGGAGTATGACTATGATCAGTATGAATGACTAGTTAGGACGTTAGCAGTGAAAGCAAGAAAAAGAAATACAGGCGGGCATATCTGTAGGGGAAGTAGAGAGACGCCTGGATTCATATACTTATATGTATGCAATAGTCCAAAGTCGTATACAGCAGACATCTTGTGTTGTTGACTTGCATATAGCAGTACATAGCACATCACTGTGAGACATGTATTTCTCTGCTCATGATTTGAAGCGAGCATTGTGTTGCATAATGAAGTTATGCACTGCAACTGTGAAAGGAATCCTAGTAAAGTATGTTGTACCTTTCTAAGTAACTGCTTCTGGCTATGTGGTAAGATGTATTGTGCATTACTAAATAACTACATATAGCTACGTTGTAAAGTATATTCTACCTTCTAAGTAAATTCATGCAGCTAAGTGGTAAGGTATAGTGTGTATTATTAAATAATGAAATATAGCTACTGAGTAAGATGTAGAGTACCTTTCTTAATAAGTCCCTGTGGCTACATGGTAAGGTATACTGTGCTTTAGTAAATAACTACTTATAGCTACTTAGCAAGATGTATTGTACCTTTCTAAGTAACTGATCATCAGTATGTGGTAAAGTACATTGTGCATTACTAAATAACAACATATAGCTACTTAGTTAAGGTATATTATATATTTATAAGTAATTGCTTGTGGCTACATAACTGCTTAAAAGGATATATGGTACCTTTCTAAGTAATTAATTGTGGCAATGTGGTAAGGTATATTGTGCATTAGTAAATAATTACTTATAACTACTTAGTATGGTATATTGTACCTATGTCCTTCTATTCCCATGTTGCAGTATTCATACTGTGGGATTTCCAGCACTCAGGTGACCCAACGTTGGTTCCTATACAAAAGCTTAAGCCTGGCTGCAGTAGGTGCATGGGACGTCACACGTTGGGTCATAAACCATGGAGTATAAGTGTGACGTCGGCACGCACAGACCTCAGAACATTTCGGCCACAGACAATGATTACTTCGATCGCTTCGCTCCTGTGTCCGAAGACTTCTAAAAGATAAGTACCCCATTGGGGTTTGCCTTTTTCGTACTTACTTAAGCTTTAGCTTGGTTGCTGTAGTTATTTTTCTTTAGCCGATGTCAGAGAAAAAGAGTAAATGTAGTTGCAGGCACCAAATTCTGCACAAAGACTCCCACGACTGCTGTGTTTTTTGCTTGGGTAAAGAGCACGACCACAAGGCCTGCTCTGTATGCCAAACCTTCGTACCCAAGACCTTACACAGCCATCTGTCTCCATTAAATCTATTTTTAGAAAACCAAAGGCTTAAATGCCTCGTGCTTAGGATGGATGCAGAGTTGGCCGCCCAAGCTGAACAACTGTGGAAGGCCAAGGTTTGCTGGCCTTCTCCAGATGCCGCTCTGCCTTCGGATGTCCCACCGACTACTGTTCTAGGGACTGTGGGACACCCGATTTCTCCGATGGCTCCTCTAGAAGAAGCCGTGTCAGTACCCACGGGAAGCACGTCAGCGGAGTTGATTCAGACGTCGGTCTTAACCGACGTCGAGGAGGAACCATCACTTGACCGGCCAACTGAGACCTCTCCTACACCAGCACAGGCCTCTGTTTCCCTGCCTACCCAGACGCACACTCGTAAAAGGAAGCAGAAAACTAAATACTTGAGCCTGATGCCTCCGGCAGTCCCAGACTGGGAGTCCTTCACTTCCTCCTTGATGCAGGCCTTATGGCACTTAGGCCTACAGGCCCTACTCCCACTAGCATCCCTGTATTGAGCCGTAGGCTATCTTCTGTCTACTCCCTGCCTTTAGCATCTACTCGGCAAATAGTTACCCAGGAAGACCGAGACCAGTCTTACTCCTCCTCTGAGGAATCTTTCTCCTTTGCTTCAAAGATTGCCTGTCCCATAGACTATTAGTCACCTGAGGAGGATTTTATTGAAGGGGACTCCCCACCTGAGGACTTATCATATGGGGAGAATATCTCAAAAATGAAAGAGTATTTCAAGTGGGATACTTCTTTAGTCTCTGAAACCCAGAAGAGATACTTTGAGCTTCTACATCTTGACTCCCCTTCACCTTCAGCCATCCCTCCAGTACTCCCAGCTTTCTTGGATGCCTTCACTATTGCTTCCAAGAACCCAGACTCTCAACCTCCTGCCCCTAAGAGGCCGGATAGGTTTTACAAAGTCTGATGACTACAAGTTCCTGATAAAACCACCTTTGGCTGATCCAGCTGTTATTGCAGTGTCCCCAGACAGACAGTCTAGGCAGTTGCCTTTTGCTTCCCTACTGCCATCCGACAAAGACAGCAAAACCATGGACAGGATGGGGAAAAAGGTATACACCTCCTCTGCCCTAGCGTTCAGGGCAATAAACTACCAAACCCACGTGGTGAAGTATGCCCTAGACCTAGTCTGTCAGGCCTCCACCTTGTTGGCTACCACCCCGGACTGTCCAGCCAAATCTGACATTTCCTCCAAATTGTCCCTGGCCACCCAAGTAGCTATTCACTCTATCCGCTGCAGCTATGATGTTGCAAAAGCAGTTGCCAGATCTGCTGCCACTGCATCCACCTTGCGCAGATACTCCTGGCTCAGACTGCAACCTCTGCCAGATCATGGATGCTCTTCTGGATAACAACCTTCTGTTTGGCAAAAATGGTACAGAAATTTTTAAAAACTTGCAAGAAAAAAGCAAGGAACTGCAGGACATTATGCATTTGCTGGTGTCCCTAGTGCCCAGATATTATAGGAGCTACCCAGCCAAAACATCCTTTGTTAGAAGGGCCACTTCCACATCTCACCACTCTACTGCCAGACCATGTAAGGGATCTTGGAGACAACCTTATCCTGGACCCCCCCCCCCCTCAAACACAACCCCCCAACAAACAGCCCTTTCCAGATAGAGGGGCACCCTCCTCTGCGCGACTGCCTTGCCCAAGTGCCCTAGTCCATCCGCCTTACCCAGTGCCTCCCTTTTTGGAAAACCATCACTACAGATCGGTGGGTTCTTTGCCTTATCCAAAAAGGATACTTTCTTTCCTGGAAAGAAAAACCTACACCTATAAGGATTCCTTTCCCTCCCAAAAATCAACTCCCTCTTCTACCTCCCATCCTGCAGGAACTAGTCTCCCAAGGAACCATAGAACCAGTTCCCTCAGGTCATGAGGGACGAAGCTTCTACTCCCACCTCTTCTTAGTCCCAAAAAAGGATGGCCCCTGGAGACCTATCCTGGACCTCTCTTATCTAAACCTGTTCCTACAGGTTCCCTCCTTCAAGATGCTCTCCCTTCAAACTCTTTTACCCCTCATTCCACCTCAAGCTTTCATGGTTACCCTAGACGTAAAGGATGCATACCTGCACATCCCAGTCATACCCTCCCACAGAAGGTTCCTATGCTTCTCTGGGCCCTCCTCTCATTTTCAATTTACTGCATTGCCTTTTAGCTTGTCTAAGGCACCCAGAGTTTATACCAAGTGCTTGGCCCCAGCCATCACCCATTGCAGAACCAAGGGAATACAAATCGACTCTTACTTGGACGGCATTCTCATTTTGGCAGAATCACAGTCCACCCTTCTGGCAAATCTCCAATTCACCATGTCCCTTCTAAACAACCTGGGTTTCACTCTCAACCTCCAAAAATCCTATCTCCTTCCACAACAGGACATGGTTTTCCTAGGATGCAGAATCAGAACAGATCTAATGAAATCTTTCTTACCACCAGACAAGGTACAATCCCTCTCCTCCCATTTTCTAAGTCTGTTGACAGAATCACATCTAACTGCAAGACAATTTCTACAAACTGTAGGTCTCATGGCTGCCACCATTCCCATGTTCCCACTAGTAAGGATGCACATGAGGAAATTCCAATGATACTTAAAGATTGTTTGGTCCCAGAGCCAACAATCTCTAGACAAACTCTTCCCCCTTCTGCCCTGTCTAAAATTAGAGCTGAACTGGTGGATTCAGCAGGTTTCCGACAACCAAGGAATTCCTCTTCAACTTCCTCCCACTTCCCAGTCTATGCACACAAATGCATCAGACCTAGGATGGAGAGTAACCCTGCAGGGCTACAGGGTACAACAGTGCTGGTCCCCTGCCCTGCAAAAACAGCACATCAATGTCAGGGAGATGACTGCTGTCCTCCTAGCTCTAAAAGTCTTCCTTCCCATGCTGCAGTCAGGAATACTCCACATTGTGACAGACAACAAGACTGTCATGTGGTACCTAAACAAACAAGGAGGGACAAAGACATACCGGTTATGTTTTATAACCCTGCTAATCTGCGATATAGCATCAAAACACAACCTCTTCCTGAAAGCTTCATACATCCCCTCTCAGAAAAACAAGCAAGCGGACTTGCTCAGCAGAAGCACATTTCTGCAACACGAATGGATGTTGCACAGGGATACTTTCCTACACATAGTCCACCAGTGGGGCACACCACAACTGGATCTATTTGCCTCCCCCCAGAACAGACAACTGAACAAATTTTGCAGCAGGACTCACTCACCACTAGCTTGGAGAGTGGATGTCTTCAGTGTTTCATGGCAGGGAATGTACCTATACGCCTTCCCGCCCTTCCCTGTAATTCAAAGAGTCCTTCTGAAAATCAAGAAGGAACAACCAAAAATCTTGCTGGTGACTACCTATTGGCCAGGGCAGCACTGGTTCTCCCTTTTGTTTTCACTAGCTAAGGGCAGTCACCACAAGTTACCCCACCAGGTGGACCTACTAACTCAGCAACAGGGATCCCTCCTGCACCCACAACTGTCTTTAATGCAACTAACTCTGTGGGTGATCAACTTTTGATCCCTTTTAGACAACACTACTCAGAAGACGTGCTTTCTGTCCTGAGGGAGGCCAGGAAACCAACAACTAGAAAAAAATATTTGTCTAAATGTCA
Organism: Protopterus annectens; assembly: GCF_019279795.1. Taxonomy (NCBI): domain Eukaryota; kingdom Metazoa; phylum Chordata; order Ceratodontiformes; family Protopteridae; genus Protopterus; species Protopterus annectens. The sequence continues at coordinate 806,791,753 of NC_056737.1, read as the reverse complement.
GAGATTCTCGAAATGGTGTTCTCTGAGAAACAAGGACCCATTTCTAGCAGGTCCTCCCCTGGTTCTGAACTGTGCGTGTGGACTCATTAAGAAGGGACTAGCTTACTCTTCTGTCAAAGTCCATATCTCAGCCATTTCTGCATGCTTGCCTTTACAGCCACCTCTTCTCTCTAGACTGGATGTAAAACTTTTCCTGAGAGGGGTCTTTACACATCAGATCACCAAGAAAGCTCATTCCTCCTCTCTGGGATCTCAACTTTGTGCTAGAAAAGCTTATCCTCCCTCCTTTTGAGCCAGCCAGCACAGCATCTCTTCAAATGTTCAAATGGAAAAAACATCTTTTTACTGGCCACTGCCTCTCCTAGAAGAGTGTCGGAATTACAGGCCCTGATGGCTTGCCTTCCTTACATCAACTTCCACAATCATAGGGTTTCCCTACGCACTAATCTCTCCTTTGTGCCCAAAGTAGTTAATGAGCTTTCTTTAAATCAGTCTGTTCAACTACCCACCTTCTTCCCCTCTCCTACTAACTCCAGGGAGAGGGTCCTCCATTCCCTAGATGTACATAGGCAACTGAGATTCTACTTGGACAAAACCAAGTCTTTCAGAAAATCGGACCAACTGTTCATTTCCTTCCATCCCAGGGCCTTGGGTAAGGCAGTCTCCAAACAAACTATCTCATCCTGGATCAGAAAATCCATCCTTTTTTGCTACTCTCCTCATCACAAACCATTGCCTCAAGGAGTGCGAGCGCATTCTACCAGAGGCATGGCTACCTCTAAGGCCTTCATGAAAGGACTAGACACAGCTTCCACAGTCCATACTTTCACCAAGCACTACAAGCTAGACCAGGTCTCTAGGGCCAGGGCAGTCCTGCAAGGATTCCTAGAATCCTCCATCTCTGCCACCTCCCAACATTCCTCCTAGTTGTGGTACTCTTCCACAGTATGAATACTGCAACATGGGAATAGAAGGACATAGAATAATTGTGTAAAATGTTACCATAACCATAGATGTCCATCTCTTCCATGTTGCAGTATTCCTTCCCACCCTCCATCCCCCTGATATCCTCTATCTTCTCTAGGGTATACCCTGACAGCAGGCCCACTCCTTGCAGCCCTGGAAGGACATTTGCTTTTGCTTCTCCTTGGCCTTATAGTCTCTTCTGTGGGCTTCAGGTTTTGAGGTCTGCGTGAGACAATGTCACATTTATACTCCATGGTTTATGGCCCAACTTGTGACGCTCCACACACCTACGGCAGCCAGGCTTAAGCTTTTGTATAGGAGCCGACGTCGGGTCGCCTGAGGGCTGGAAATCCCACAATATGAATACTGCAACATGGAAGAGAAGGGCATCTATAGTTATGGTAAGATTTTACACAACTATTCTTTCTAAGTAAGTGCTTGTGGCTACATGGTAAGATATATTGTGTGTTACTAAATAGCTAAATATAGCTACTTAATGAGGTATATTATACATTTGTAAGTAACGTGGCTGCATAGTAAGGTGTATTGTACATTAGTAATTAAATACATACAGCTACTTAGTAAAGTATATTTTATTTTACTAAGCAACTGCTTTTGGCTATGTGGTAAGGTATATTGTGTATTACTAAATAACTACATATAGTTACTTAGTAAGGCATGTTGTATCTTTCTAAGTAACTCCTTGTGGCTATGTGGCAAGGTATATTGTGCATTAGTAAATAGTTACATGTATGTATATATATGTAAAAAAAATCTTCTGGGCCAGATTCAATAAAGCCTACACTCTAACTGTACACGATATGTATTAAAGAACATTCTTATCACATTTTTTTGTGCTTTCTAGTCACTCAGAAAGATTACACTAAGTGTACACTTTGTGGTAACCTTTACGAATCCCTGTCAATATTTAATTCTGCAAGAATATTAGTAGGAAAACTAAAATTAGGAGGAAGAAGTTGTGAGTTATGGCTGTGTTGTCTGTTAGTGTAGGTGTTATTGAATCCCAGGCACTGTTTTGACATAGTGGTTTTATCCCATGAATGTTTTCTAAGTGATGTTGTTGTATTGTACTTATCAGTGTAGTACCATGTTCTGATAATTTGCTTGATGCATCTCTGTATTTATACTGCATTACTGTGGATGTTCTTTGTGTTTCACTGTTGCAGTCATCACCTGTGGGTTATCCCTGCTGTGGTAGCCCTCGGCTGGCCCGAATACCAGCGCCAGTGTTTTTCTGCATCAGCTGCTGTCGCCTGTAAACTGACATCTGGTCATTAGTGCTATAAAGCAAGGCAGCTGATGCCATTACATCAGTCTTTCTTGCCGTGGAGCCCGTAGCAGAAGCAGTTCGCAGGTGTGCCGGTCGGTCACTACCAGAGTTCATATCACAGCTGAAAACGCAAGTACCCTGTTGGGGATCTCTTTTTCTTGCACTAACCAATGTCCGAAAAAGTTAACAATTGTCTCGCCTTTGGAAAGCAGATCCCACACCGAGACTTTTATTCATACTGCATCACTTGTTTAGGCCCAGACCATGACATCACCGTAGTCTCTTTAACACGAGAACCATTCGTCATAGAGCTCTTTTTGTAGACTGGTATTTTCATCCTCCATCTTCACAAATGGCATCAGCCAGCCAACAATCCGTAGAGCCTCCAAAAACGCATAGGAATAAAGATAGATGCAGACCACACAAGGCTAAGCCTTCTGATGACTCTTCCGCTAAGCAGGTCGTCAGTTCTCCGGAATTCAAGTGAGGCATTTCTCGGCACCTGATGCCCGATGTGATAGCTATGCAGGTCTCTACCGAGACCCTTTCAGAGTCCGGTATGCCGCAGAAACCTTCTTCATCTTCAGATCCTTTGGTTGTCTCTGCCTTTGTTGGGTCCAGAGCTGCGATGCAGGCACCGGCTTCCGAGGAGGTCTTTTGCACTACCGATTCTAGTCAGAAACTGATGTCTTCACACCCGACTACCATTTGGTTCTCTGCAGTATACTTTCTGCTTAAAACTACTTTGAGCTTGCATTCATACACTTTTGTGCCATCGCTCTACTCTTATATTTCCTCTGTATTCTCTTACTGTGGTCCTTCCTTCATCTCTTTTTTGCATAAGTACTAACTGTATTGCCTCAATATAATTTTACAGTTTAGTAGAGTTTTTTTCTTTCTTTCATTTCAGAGCCTGTGATCACTACCTCTGAGCTCAGTATTGCAGGACCTCTGCCACAAGCCCATAAACCTGCAAGTTTACTGAGAATTTTGTCATTGTTTAATGTAAGCATATAAGAGCATTGTTGCATATTAACTTTAATCAATTAATTGCATGCCCTGTGATTGCAAGTCTCTTTGAAATATTTCGTGCACTCTAAGGACCTCTTACTCAGTTGGGCACTGTCCTCTTTTGCTTGACCAGTAAACTATACTGCATATGTCAGTTATTTTGTCTCAGGAAATGACAAAGTACACTTGTGTACACTTACCATAAATGTAGATGTTCGAGTGTATTCACTGTTGCAGTCATCACATTTGGGTTATCTGATTGCAGTAGCCCTCAGTCGGCCTGATTATCAAAGTCTTGGGTTCTGCGTCGGTAGCTGTCGCATCTTCCGTGACGTCAGGTAGTCAGGGGTATAAAGCATGCAGCTGATGCCATTACATCAGTTTTTCTTGCCCCAGATGTCAGGTGCCCCCCATAATGGGAAGCAATTAAATATATATACAAGGTTATACCTCCAACAAAAAAGCAAATACACCACAAAGCTTTTAAGTATAGTAAATGAGAATAGAGGTATAGCCAAAAGATGTCAGGGGGCTGGAGGGAGGGTAACCGGGACTGCAACAGTGAATGCACTCGAACATCTACATTTATGGTAAGTGTACGCAACTGTACTATGTTCTTCGTGTTTCACTGATGCAGTCATCACATTTGGGTAGATTCCCAAAGCTAAGGATGAGAGGAGGAATATGGATAGCATTAGGACCAGTTATAATGCCCTGCAAAACTGCAGTGGCAAAGCCAGCTGTGGATTTAGAGAAAATTGGCAAATGGTAATGCTTGGTGAAAGTATGTACAGAACTCCAGGTAGCAGCTTCTAGGATGTCTCTGGTAGGGACACCTCTGAGAAAGGCTGTAGAGGTAGATGTATCCCTGGTTGAATGGGGTCTAATCCCCTGTGGGATAGTTTTTCCATGGTGCTTATAGCAGAAATGAATGCAGTGGCCTATCCATTTAAAAATGGTTTGCTTTGAAATAACCTTCCCCTCTGCCCCTGCAGCAAATGCCACCAGCAGTTGTTCAGATTTCCTTTGAGGTTTAGTTCTGTCCAAGTAAAATCTAAGATGTCTGTGCACATCTAAGGAGTGCAGTATCCATTCCCCTTTGTTCTGTGGATTAGAAAAGAAGACTGGCAAATGAATGGACTGATTAAGAGCCCCACTGGATACCACCTTGGGCATGAAAGAGGGATTGTTTCTGAGGGACACCCTGTCCGTATGAAAGATGATGAAAGGCTCCACTGCCATAAGGGCCTGTAATTCAGATACCCTTCTTGCTGAAGTGAAAAGGAAAGCTGTTTTCCAAGAAAGGAATTTTAAGTCTGCAGTAGCAGCTGGCTCAAAAGAAGGAAGAGTGAGTGTTTCCAATACAAAGTTAAGGTCCCAGGCTGGAGTTGAGGCTCTCCTGGGTGGTCTTAAGTTTTTATAGATTAGGTTCATAGATTAGTACTAAGCTAACTGCCCTTGCGAGCCATTTTAAGCCTAGCCAATTATCCCTTGTGAGACTCAAACCCTGCACCTTGTGTTTGCAAGGCAAACACCTTAACCATTAGGCCACCCTCCCAACATGTTTTGGCCCCTCTGAGGAACTATTTGAGCAGTGGGAGAGAAAAGAGGGGTAGTTCTGTGTTGTAATGAGCTGAAATGGCTGAGGCGTGAATTTTGATGGAGGAAAAAGAAAGACCCTTTTGAAACATCTCAGTTAAGTATTGAAGAATCTGAGGAAAATTGGGCACTGCTTTGGCCAGCCCTTGAGTTTGATTCCAGGCACAGAATCCTTTCCATTTTTCAGCACAAGATTTTCTAGTACTAGGCCTCCTTGCCTCCAAAATGACATCCAACACTTTTTTACTGAGGGATGGTAACAGAGAGATTAGGGAACTAGTCAGGCTGCCAGGTTCAGGGTTTGAAGCTGGGGGTAAAGAATCTGGCTCTTCTGCTGAGACAGCAGGGTAGGGGTCTGAGATAGGTGCTATGGGGCCAGCTGTGACACACTGCACAAGAGGGGATACCATTGCTGGTGTGGCCAGTCTGTTGCAATCAGTATCATCCTTGGTTTGTCCTGTTTGAACTTTAGTAGTACGTTGGAGAGGAGAGGCAGAGGAGGAAAAGCATAAACTGATAGATTTTTCTAGTTGAAGGACAGAGCATCCACTTTCCAAGCTTGTTTGTGGGGAGTTCTTGTGAAAAATTTGTCCAATTGGTAGTTCTGGGGGGAGGTAAACAGGTCTATATCTGGGATCCCCCATTTGTTGATCAACATGTTGAAAATCTTTGATTCCAGTTTCCACTCATGTGGGTTCATGAGATTTCTGCTTAGTTCGTTTGCCAGTGTATTTAGTTTTCCTGGCAGGAATTGAACCTGTAGATGCACTTGGTAGCTCAAGGCTGTGTTCCACAGAGCCATGGCTAGTCTGCAGAGGGGGTTTAGAATGGGTACCCCCCTGCTTGTTTATGTACCACATAACAGTGGTGTTGTCCGACTTTACCATTAATTGTCCTGGAAGAATGTGGTCCTTGAAGGCTGTCAGAGCATTCTGTACAGCTAACATTTCTTTTTGATTGATATGCAGGTGCATTTGACTTGGGTTCCATTTGCCCTGAATGCACTTCCCTGCCAGGTGAGCCCCCCATGCATAGTCTGATGCGTCTGTTGTTAGGGTTTGGGCGGCAGGGGGTAGAGTGAATGGTAGTCCCTTGTTTTGGTGTCAGGCCTCTGCCCACCAAAGGAATTCTAACCATAGGCAAAGTATGATAGGAATCATTGCTTCTAGATCCTGAGAATGTTGACACCGTAGGCTTTTTAGATACCATTGTAGTTTCCTCATATGCAGCCTTGCATATGGAATTAGTAGAATGCACAAGGCCATGAACCCCAAAACTTGCAGTATTTGCCTTGCAGATAGCAGGGTTGTTGTGGCCACTAGTTTGAATTAAGTTGTCAAACGAAATTTGTTTCTCTGACGTGCGGAAAGCCATCTGGAAAGTTGTGTTCAAGCTTGCTCCCAGGAATATAATTTTTTGACAGGGTACCAGATGTGATTTCTTTTTGTTTATGGTATACCCCGGACAAGTTAACACCTTTTGTACAAATGCCAGATGATTCAGAAGTATGTCCTGGCTTTCTGCCTGAATTAGACAATCGTCCAGGTATGGGTATATTTAAATATTTCTTTGCCTGCAAAATGCAATGACTGGAGCTAGGCACTTTGTGAATACCCTGGGCGCAGTAGATAAGCCAAAGGGCAGTGCAGAGAACTGATAGTGCATGCAGCCTGCTTTGAAGCGTAGGTATTTCCTGCAAGATTCCCTGATTGGGATGTGCAGGTAGGCTTCCTTTAAATCCAGTGTTGCCAACCATGCATCTTTGCCTGTCATGGGAAGCAACTGGTGAAGAATTAGCATCTTGAATTTTGGAATCACCAAAAAAGGTGTTTAGGATAGGACGCCATGAGTTGTCTTTTCTGGGTACCAGGAAAAGTCTTGAGTAGAAACCTTGCCCCTTTTCCTCTTCTGGTACAGTCTGAATAGCCTTTAATCTTAAGAGAGAGCGTACTTGCTTTTGAGCCTCTGCCCACTGATTTGGGGGTAGATCTGGCCAACCGTTTGGGGTTGGTAATGTGTGGAAGTGAAATCTGTATCCTTGGGAAACTATGTTTAAAACCCATTTGTCCTGGGTAATGAGTTCCCAGTTTTTTGCTTGCAGAGAAATCTTTCTCCCTAAAGGAGCAGTCAGTTGAGAAGTGCTTGGAAGTTTTAAAGTTAAGTCATTGAGACAGTTTACCATAGGGGGGAGTCTTACTACTCCCTAATTTGGAAGTGGGAGTCCCCCACTGCTTAGTCCTGTGCGTACCCTGGGACTGAAGCCTGGGTGTTCTGCTGGTTCTGGGTTTGAACTAAGAAGTCCTGGAAGAGGCAGGAAAGGACCAATTTTTTGAGGGCCAATGCCTACTAAATCTATGGGGCTGCACTTGTAAGAAATCTTTAACAGTTTGCATAGATTTAGCTTTTTCATCCATCTTTTTAAGAACTTCTTCTGCTTTGTCGCCAAACAGGCGGACCTGATTTAAAGGGGCATCCAGCAATTTAGTTTTAACATGATCTGGCAAGGATTGCTCCTTAAGCCAAGCATGCCTTCTAAGTACAGACCAGGTGACAGCAGCCCTGCAAGATGCCTCTAGTGAATCAAAACCACATTGCAAAGTATGTTTTCCAACCTGTTCAGCAGAATGCATTAAATCCTGTAAATCCTTATTTTCAGCACAATCAGGAATCAACATCATTTTCTGTTTAAGCAATCCAATGATATGCTGCTGATACTTTAAAGGAACACTCCACCCTCTCATACAGTTTAACTCAATTGTTGGGTTTCTTTTATCCCTACAATATGGTTCCAGCATTATGTATGTACCAGAAACCTGCATGTAGTTTTTAAAACTTTTATTTCCTTGCATTGGAGTCAAAGGAAGGGAAAGCCCACCTACTTTTTTTTTTACACTCAACGTCTCACATACTTTGCAGAGAAGTTAGTCTCCACCTGAATGACATATCATAAACACAGTTAAATCTGTAGTTTACCCTGTCAGGTACTGCTGTCAATCTTAGATGGGCAATTAATCCTGCTGTCAGGAGCACAACAGCTGATATAAAAAAGACAGAAAGCTGTGGAATTGTTTCCACTGTTTTTATTGCAGAGGGGAGAACTTAACACTCCCCTTTCATAGCAAAACAAAGCAATTAGATCAGTCAGAGGTTTAAAGGAAATTGTCAACTCTTCTGACAAATTTACATAAGCAGCAACACAGTATTGAAATTCTAAGCTTTAAATGTTATTTATAATAGTTTGTGTTAAGATAACTTACGAGTAGTTGCAAAGATTTCTGTGACATTTAGGGAAAAGTCAGTAAATTTTTTTTTCTTGTAAAGTATAAATGCATTTACCATTTTCACCCCCCCACACACACACACACACACACACACACACACACACACAGGCCAGAACTGCAGAAAGAGAGTCAGGTGGCAACCGTATCAACTAGGTGCACTGATACTGTTCATAAAAAAGATTCCCACTGACTTTGAGTCAGCCCTTGCATCGTCAAGAGAGCAACCATAATATACAGCTGAATTTACTTTAACATACATTTACTAAGTGTCCTTGCTTTAAAAACACTAAGAAAAGGAAATCAGAAGTACTTAACTGTGTTTAAATGCATACACACACACACGCTTTTCTACATGTCCTTTATATACATATACAGAAACACATACATACACACATACACATTATGTGTGTGTGTGTGTGTGTGTGTGTGTAATATGTGTGCATACAATGAATTTATAATAAACATAATATAGTTAAGCATTGTTAATGTATACATTCTAGTAAGGTTTGCTCAGTGATTTACTTGGAGCGCCTTCTGTGTGGAGTCTGCATGTCCTCTCCGCAGTCGAGTGGCGTTCGAAAGACATGCGTGAATGGGCGTGCCTTCGTTGAAGGTTGGACGTCGAGCTGGCACCTCGGCACCGTAAAAATATACTGCCAATCATTAGCGGACCGGAGTTCCGCTTTGGTAACCCCTAACCGGGAAAAAGCCGAAAGAGCAACAACAGCATTGATAAGTGCATTTAATAACTGCTATTATCTTTGCCAGTGTAGCTTATGTTGTGGCTGAAAAGGATCCTGGAACCAGTTTACTTTCCTGGTTACAAAAGTATAAATAAATATGAAGTAGAAAAAAAGAAGGGGGAACATGACAGAAATAATTGAGGAACTAGTAAAGCACATTTTAAGTCTGCATCATTCATGAGAGAGAAAAATCCTCACACTGAAGGCATTGGGAAGCAGCAGACAGACTACGTTTAGAGACCTACTACTTGTCACTTGTAAATGCACAGCAAGGAATCATTTACTGCAGTGAACGTTTTCACACCTTGGCATGAGAGTATGGGGGAGGGTTTATCAATTTTGTTAGGACTACAAAAGACTCCTCTTAGAAAAAAAACTGTTTTTTATATGCTTTCTTTTGCTGCAAGCAGCTAACAGCTATTTATAGCATAGAACAAGCTCTGTCAGAGAGGTAAATGAGGCTCAGTCAGGTAAACATAGAAGCAGCTCTTTTACAGAAGGTGTGTTTAGATGACAGTGCTTCACAGTCCTGCCATTATATTTTAATGGCAAGAGAAAACAGCATCACTTCCTTATATCTGGCATAAGTTATATAAAGAGGACTTGGACGAAGAAGGAAGGAAAGCCAGAAAATAAGATCACGTTACCAGGGCAGGCCCCATCATCCGCCGTTTTGAGAGAAACGCATTAAAATTGTAAAAGAAACGCTTGGAGTGATTTTGAGGCATTAAAATGGCGCAAAAACAAAGAGACAGATTTGCTAGGTTTGTAGACAGACAAGAGATATTGGTCACTTGGTCACAGTGACAAACTATGAACATAGATGTGTAGAATGTTTTTTAGTGTTGGATGGGCAGATGGATGCTGGATAATTCTATAGGTAGTAAGAAGTTGTGTGCATGTACCCACCCTCAGGTCAATTTATAACTTAAAGTAATCAGTTTATAGCTAGAACAAAGCAATCAACAAAGAGAAGCAAGTAAAACAGGATGTTCTTCGTGTTTCACTGTTGCAGTCATTACATTTGGGTTATCTGCTTGCAGTAGCCCTCAGTCAGCCTGATTAACAAAGTCTTGGGTCCTGTGTCGGTTGCTGTCCCTTCTTCCAGATGTCAGGTTGTCAGGGGTATAAAACATGCAGCTGACGCCACTACATCAATCTTTCTTGCCGTGCGGTGCCCGAAGCAGAAGCAGTTCACAAGTGCCGGTCGGCCAACTCCTGAAATTTTCGTTTCCGAGTTACAGAACCGAAATCTTCAACTGTAGCTAAGTACCCCGTTGGGGAAACTTTTTCTTGCTCTTTACCGATGTCAGTAAAAGTTAATAATTGCATTACTTGTGGAATGCAAATACCTCACAAAGATTTTCAGTCGTACGGTATTCCTTGCCTAGGCCCTGACCACGATGTACCTTGCTGTCAGTTTTGTGCCTTATTTAATCAATGCAGTGTCCATCGTCAGTATATTTTCGCCTCTAAATATTTCGGTTCTCGGTTCAATTATCCAGAAATGTCGTCAGTTAGCCATCCGACTACTGGTATTCTGAAAAAATGCAAAGATAAAGACAGAGACAAGCCACCTAGGTCCAAATCTGCCGACGACGCTTCTCCTAAGCCAGTCGCCAGTTCGCCGGTACTCAGTGTGGCGCTTTTGCAGCCCCTGATACCCACTACTTCTGATTCGCAGGCCTCTACTGAGACCCATTCGGAGTCCGGTATGCCGCGAGATGCTTCAACTGTGGAACCTGCGGATGTCTCTACCTTGGATGGGTCTGGAGCCGCGGTGCAGGCACCGGCTTCTGAGGGTGTATTCAGGCTTACGGACTTGCATATTAAACCGACGCCTCCTTCTTCATTTAGGCCTAAACTTCGAACCATGCCTAAGAAACGAAAGCCCAGGCCGCATGCTCAGGCCTCTATGCCTAAAAAACAAATGATAAGAATGGCTAAAGATCTTATAACTCTAATCAGGGGAAGCCAACCAACCCCTTCCAAGAGACCTAGGACTGAAGTTGTTTATGAATCTTCTGACCAGGATTCTGATTTTTCTGATTCTTCTGATGATCTGGATTTACCCTTATCTACTTATGAGGATTCTGATGCAGAGGACTCTATTCCCTCTGCTTTCCCTCCAGAGGATTTTTCTTTTGAAACCTTACATACTCTAAGGGAGCATTTCCACTGGGAAAGACAGGATTTTTCTGATTCAAAAAAGAGGCTTAGAGATTTCTTACTCCTGCCTCAGCATAGGCCTTTAGCTGTACATCCTGTACTAGACATTATTGATGATGTCTTTTCGGAATCTACTTTGGCCCCTGATTCTTTGCCTCCTGCCCCCAGAAAACCTGACAGATATTACAGGGTTCCCGATTCACACAAGTTCCTTTTTAAAAATCTTATTACGGATCCAGAGACTATTTCACAGGGACCCAAGGGCATTAAGGCTTCTACTGCTAAAAATCCTACCCCTTCTGATAGAGACTCCAGGGCGCTGGATAGATGGGGTAAGAAGGTTTACACTTCTGCAACCTTGCCCCATTAGGGGCTTTAAACTACCAGTTTCATATGTTAAAGTATCAACAACATGTTATTGGATTGCTTAAACAGAAAATTATGTTGATTCCTGACTGTGCTGAAAACAAAGAATTACAGGATTTAATGCATTCTGCTGAACAGGTTGGAAAACATACTTTGCAATGTGGATTTGATTCATTAGAGGCCTCTTGTAGGGCTGCTGTTACTGGGTTTGTGCTCAGAAGGCATGCTTGGCTTAAGAAGCAATCTTTGCCTGATCATGTTAAAGCTAAACTGTTAGATGCTCCCTTAAATCAGGACCGCCTGTTTGGCAACAAAGCTGAGGAAATTCTTTAAAAGATGGAAGATAAAGCTAAATCTATGCAAACTGTTAAAGATTTCTTACAAGTTCAGGCTCCAAGATTTAGTAGGCATTGGCCCTCTAAGAATTGGTCCTTTCCAGGTCTTCTCAATCCAAACCCAGACACAGCAGAAACCCCAGGTTTCAGCCCCAGGGGACGCACAAGACTAAGCAGTGGGGGGTTTCTGCATCCAAATCTGGGAGTAGTAAGACTCCCCCCTATGGAAAACTGTCTCAATGACTTGCTTTTAAAACTTCCAAGCACTTCCCAACTGAATGCTCCTTTAGGCAGAAAGATTGGTCTGCAGGCAAAAAACTGGGAACTCATTACCCAGGACAAATGGGTTTTAAATATAGTGTCCCAAGGATACAGATTTCACTTCCACACGTTACCAACACCAAGCGGGTGGCCAGATCTACCCCCAAATCAGCGGGCAGAGGCCCAAAATCAAGTGCTCTCTTTCTTAAGCATGGGGGCTATTCAGTTGGTACCAGAAGAGGAAAAGGGACAAGGTTTCTCTTCAAGACTTTTCCTGGTATCCAGAAAAGACAATTCTTGGCGTCCTATCCTGGACCTTTCTACTCTAAACACCTTTCTTGTGATTCCAGAATTCAAGATGCTGACTCTTCACCAGCTGCTTCCTATGCTAGGCAAAGATGCCTGGTTGGCAACACTAGACTTAAAAGAAGCATACCTGCACATCTCTATCAGGGAGTCTTGCAGAAGCTACCTACGCTTCAAAGCAGGCTACATGCACTATCAATTCTCTGCATTGCCCTTTGGCTTATCTACTGTGCCCAGGGTATTCACAAAGTGCCTAGCTCCGGTCACTGCATTTTGCAGGCAGAGAAATATTCAAATATACCCATACCTGGACGATTGTCTAATTCAGGCAGAAAGCCAGGACATACTTTTGAATTATCTGGCTTTTGCTCAAAGGGTGCTGACTTGTCTGGAGTACACCATAAATGAAAAGAAATCACACCTGGTAGCCTGTCAACAAAGTATATTCCTGGGAGCAAGCTTGAATACAACTTCCCAGATGGCCTTCCTCACGCCAGAGAAAGGGATTCATTTGACAACCTACTTCAAACAAGTGGCCACAAAAACCCAGCTATCTGCAAGGTAAATACTGCAAGCCTTGGGGTTCATGGCCTCCTGCATTCTTCTAATTTCATATGCAAGGCTGCATATGAGGAAACTACAATGGTATCTCAAAAGCCTATGGTGCCAACTTTCTCAGGATCTAGAAGCAATGATTCCTATCATACCTTGCCTACACCTAGAGTTCCTCTGGTGGGCCGAGGCCTGCCACCAAAACAAGGGACTACCATTCACACTACCCCCTGCCGCCCAAACCTTAGCAACAGATGCATCAGACTATGCATGGGGGGCTCACCTGGCAGGGAAGTGCATTCAGGGCAAATGGAAACCATGTCAAATGCATCTGCACATAAATCAGAAAAGAAATGCTAGTTGTACAGAATGCTCTGACAGCCTTCAAGGACCACATTCTTTCAGGACAACTAATGGGACATCCTAGAAGCTGCTACCTGGAGTTCTGTAGATACTTTCACCAAGCGTTATAATTTGCCAAGTTTCTCTAAATCCAGAGCTGGCTTTGCCACTGCAGTCTTGCAGGGCCTTATAGCTGGTCCTAATTCTATTTAAATTTCTCCTCCCAGCCTTAGCTTTGGGAATCTACCCAAATGTAATCACTGCAACAGTGAAACACAAAGAACATAGTACAGTTGTGTACACTTACCATAAATGTAGATGTTCGAGTGTATTCACTGTTGCAGTCCTGGTTACCCCCCCCTCCAGCCCCCTTTCTTCTTTTGGCTATACCTCTACTTTTCCTTACTATGCTCAAAAGCTTTTTGGTGTATTTGCTTTTTTGTTGGAGGTATAGCTTTGTATTTATAGATTGAAGCACCTGACATCTGGGGCAAAAAAAACTGATGTAATGGCATCGGCTGCATGTTTTATACCCCTGACGACCTGACGTGATGGAAGAAGGGACAGCTACCGACACAGGACCCAAGACTTTGGTAATCAGGCCGACTGAGGGCTACTGCAAGCAGATAACCCAAATGTAATGACTGCAACAGTGAATACACTCTAACATCTACATTTATGGTAAGTGTACACAACTGTACTTTTTGGTTGCTGCAGTAAAGAAATGTTCGTTTCTCTATAAGAGTCCCAGTTTTTGATGAGTTTTCTTTATATTTTGCTGTATATCGGGGTCAAATTAAAGTTTATTGTCAATGATAACACCTAGAAGTTTGGTTTCCTGCACTATTTCTGTGGCAGTGTTGTCAGATGCAAGGATGTTGAAATGAATCAGTGACAAGGGAGGTGTTTTTGGGATGAAAGAGTACTAGTTTTGTCTTCTTTGGATTAAGAAAGAGTTGGGTATTTCTTAGCCGGGATTCTACTGCTGTGAAGGACTGTTGAGTTTTTGAGAGTAGTTCTGGTAGTGATTGAGCAGTGCAGATTATGGTGCACTCATCAGCGTATTGAATGAGGGTCCCAGGGTGAGAGGCAGTGTGAAGGTTGTTTGTGAAAATGTTGAAGAGTAGGGGTCCTAGGATGGAGCCTTGGGGGACTCCAGTAAGGTTGTAGAGAAAGGTTGAGAGTTCATTGGACCATTTCACTCCTTGTTTACGATCCTTGAGGTAGCTCTGAAACCATTTTACTGTGTTATGCAAGAAGCCTAGGTTAGACAGTGTGTTCAAAAGTAAGGGGTGAGACACTGTGTCAAAGGCCTTGGAGAGATCAAGGAATACTGAGGCTGTATAGCATCCTGCATCTCTGGCATTGTTCACAGTGTTTATTCATAAAAATGATTTACTCCTTAGGCATGATGGTGAGCTTGGGCAGTTAGTGTAATATGGTAATATTTGAATCTGGTTCCTGTTGGCAGAAGCACACCTGCATCACTGTTTGTGGGGATGGGATATGTGTGGTTGTGGCGGCAGGTTTGCCGACACCACAAGGAGCCTCAGTACTGATAGGGTTTTGTAAAGGAGTTTTTTTTATGATGATGATGAGTATTGCATTATTGATTGACTGACTGACTGATTGAGTTTTCACTGGTTAGGAACATGTTCTGTACCAAGCAATTATTGATATTGTAGTGGGTATACATTTTCACAAACTCTGCTAAGATAGACTTCTGGGATACTGTCCTCCAGTAAGAACCACTGAAGGAGAAAGGTGGAACAATTAAGTGCAGAATATTCCCATAAAGCATTTGCAGTAGTCAATCATTTTTAATGACCTCACCATTAGAAATTAATTCTGTAGCAGTAACAGACTCAAGCCCTGAATTCTTATCCTGTGTATTAATAGTAAGTTCTGTCTCATAACCTATTCTTCCTAACAAGGATTGACCTATGCAGTGCTATACCTTTTTTCAGCCAGCAGTATGTTAGGCTTGACTGCAGTCCCCTTCCACACTTATGCATGTAATCCATGGTTCACTATGCCCATGAATCTTACTTTGCTATTAAAGGAGCCATCATGATGCAATTCCCATGTTCTTAATCTATGGGAAGGTATAATGTATAAACCTTTTGCAACAAGTGATTTCCATAATATCTTTTACAGCTTTACCTGTACCTGTGTTTTTCTCACATCATTGAGGCATGTGTCGGTTGTATTATAATGATATGTAATTCTTACATATTTCATAGGTTCAAATAGGATACCATAGGACACACCACGAGAAGTGAGAAAAACAATCTTCTTTTATTCAGAAAACAGCATAAAAACAGGAAGGATAAGCGCTTTCACGTGCTGGATGCACGCTTCTTCAGATCACTTTGAACAACAAATGCATCTGGATTCAAATAGTAAGCAACAACCAATAACAACACACATCAAATTAAAAACTTAATACTATTAACTCATGAGTAATCCATCAATTAAGAAAAGGTGTGGTCTCAGTACCTTATACTGGAAGTCTATAATAAAACGGGTTACAAAAATCTAATGTGTAAATACTGAAAAGTAAAAGCCTCAGCAAGGAGCTAAGTTGGAATAAACATTCATAATTCATAACCCTTGATTAAGTGTGCCTTACTGATTCCTGCATAAAATACTCATACTGATAAGTCAATGATAGAATACTGTTGAAAGTAACGGATGTTGATCAGAAATGAAAGTATTTTCAACAGAACTACTCGTTTTCATCGTTTCAACAATTTACCCAGTAACTTATCTGAGTTGGTGCTTAATATAACATTCAACTATTTTCCCTATACAGAAGCATCTCTGATGACACTCTATAGAAATCTGGCTTTGAGTTATTTTAACTGTCATCCTTTGTCTTCGTATATTCAAGTTATACGGGCACTCTAAAATGTTATTCATTCTAAGGGACGTCTTTGTTAAAAGACATTTACGTGGTAAAATGACTCACATATGAACAAATGCATCAGTGCGCTTAGAAACTAAAGTACTTATATATTATAAAATTACATTGCCTATAATAAACAATCAAGTAAGTGCGCTTTGCTCACATCTTATCCCATCCCTACCAATAATTAAACTACAATATAAAACTGAATTTAAACTCAATTGTGGGTACGAACCCTGTAATACTTATTGGTATAAAGAAATGTATAGGGCTCTAGATTAATTGTGGAACATACTCTATTTTGTTCATTAAAAAGTAAAGAATAAAATTGCACAATGTTTTGGCGTTCTAAAAACCACAAATGCTAAAAATCATGTATTGAAAAATTTATTGCACAATGTGGGAAACTGTTTTGACTAAGGGTCACTAATGATACCTGTTTATTAATAAACAACCTAAAATAAAACCATGAAAAGAAAAAAATAAATAATATTCATAGACATCAGTCACGAATGGACTAATTAAAGGGACCTTCCTCTATAGTGACAAAATCTTTTAGATAGTCACAGATACTAGGCAACTATCCCAAAATTAGAGAGTGCATTCTAATATCTGATATTCACTTGTAACCATACATAAAGCTAGAATCGATTCAAGTGAATAGAGTGCCAAGGTTCGTTGTATAACAAAAGATGCATGTAAAATGAGATATAATAAATAATTTAATAATTTCTTAACCAACTGTAAGCATTTCAAAATTTCTACGCTTAATATTATTATATACAAATAATTAATATATCATATTAATTTAAAAATCATTAACATTCTACCCTACTTGCCTAATATAAGAATCCACTGAGTTGACCTATATATTATCACGTTCACAGTTGAACGCATGGTCGTTCATATGCCAAAATATGGCTTGTATTCTATACTCAACTAAAAGTACTCTTACTTCCATATCCATATCAAAAAATATAAAACCCTAAATATCCATGTATATGGAATTATTATGGCTACTGTCCAAGCCAAAATCCGTGCTTTTGTAAGTGAGAGTAACGGACCTAAGTAGGAATGAGTGCAAAGAGACCTAGTGGCAGCAGTGGTGTATTGAATATCTACAAGGCCCAATTGCTGTAAAGCATATAAAAGAGAGAATAAAGAAGGTTACCTCAATTCTTCCTAACAAGGATTGACCTATGCAGTGCTATACCTTTTTTCAGCCAGCAGTATGTTAGGCTTGACTGCAGTCCCCTTCCACACTTATGCATGTAATCCATGGTTCACTATGCCCATGAATCTTACTTTGCTATTAAAGGAGCCATCATGATGCAATTCCCATGTTCTTAATCTATGGGAAGGTATAATGTCGATCACTCAGCTTAAACCTTTTGCAACAAGTGATTTCCATAATATCTTTTACAGCTTTACCTGTACCTGTGTTTTTCTCACATCATTGAGGCATGTGTCGGTTGTATCATAATGATATGTAATTCTTACATATTT
The DNA here is from genome assembly GCF_019279795.1 of Protopterus annectens. Taxonomy (NCBI): domain Eukaryota; kingdom Metazoa; phylum Chordata; order Ceratodontiformes; family Protopteridae; genus Protopterus; species Protopterus annectens. Next base: position 806,774,117 of record NC_056737.1, on the reverse strand, counting down.
CATAGGTTCATAGGTGTGTACTACGCTAATGGCCCTGGGGCCTTTACAAGCCTAGCCATAGGATTACCCTGGAATAGTGCCACCCGACCTTAGTTCCCAGTGCCTCTGTCGAGTAGAGCCACTGGTGTTACCCCCGGGGTGAATTTTCTGTTTCCCATTTCTCTTGAAGAGGGTCAGTGAGGTGCTCTGCTTGACATGTATGAGAAGTCTGTTCCAGAGAATGAGCAGTCTCTGGGTTATGAACCTGTCCCTCCAGCACATTCTGTTGTGTGGTAATGAGGTTGAAGTCTCTGGAGCATGTGGTGAGGAGGGATTGGGATTTCTTTAGATGTAGCATTTCTAACAGAGCTAGGTCAGACATGGCTTTGTAAGTCAAGCAGAGATCACCTCTAAGTAGGCGATATGAGACAGAGAATAGTTAGAGTTTTTTGAGTCTGTCCATATAGGACAAGTGTTTAAGACCTAGGATCCTCTTTGTGAGGTACTTTTGCGGCCTCTCCAGTTGTTGCAGGTGTCTAGTAAGGTACATGCCAAATGGGACATTGTACTCGATGATTGGCCTAATGAGGGAAGAGTAGAGGGAGATGATGACCTCTTTCTTCTTGGATGCAAAACCCTTGGTAATGAGATGTGCCACATAGACTTTCTGACCGCAGTGGCAATGTGGTGATCAAAAGAGAGGTTGCTGTCAACCTGTTTTCCCAGATCTCTTATAACATCTTCTGTGTTCAGTGGACTACCATCAATGTGATAATTTATGGGAACCAGGTTTTTCCCCAAAGGGGATGACGACACATTTTTTGGCATTGAGCTTACGGCCATGGTTCTGATACCAGTAGTTGGTCACAGTGAGACCATTCTATAGGATGTCAACATCACTTAGGGAGTTAATAATAGCTCCCAACTTGCAAGCGTCTGTGGACTTTGTCAGCCAGAGTCCCTTTGTGTTGGCCTGGACTTCAGAGAAGTAGATACCAAACAGGAGAGGACCCAGGACCTAACCCTGTAGGACTCCACTCGTGACTAATCAGCAGTCTGACTTGGAGGTCCCGGGTAGGTGTGATTGTGGTACCTGGGGCATTGTATACATTGCCCTTTGTTCATCATGTCCTGCTTTCTATATTGGAATGTCAACCAGGGCTCTAAGAAAGAGAATTTTAGAACATGAATATGCTATAAAAAAGAAAAATCAAAATAATCCCTTGTACAAGCATTCTGGTGAGTGTGTGAACTGGAAAAAGTTTAATTGTTCTGTTTTGCAAGTTGTTCCAGAGGATTTAAGGAAAGGTAATTTTACAAACGTGGTTGAACAGAGGGAAGCAGAATGGCAAGTCAAACTTGCCTCCTATCTTTCTCCTGGTCTTAACAATATGGTAAACATTAAGTGTTTTTTAAAAAATAGGAAAATAGTATTGAATTAAATTCATTAATATGTTGGTTCCTTTTTAAAAAGGTTTTAAAATGAAAGATTTTAAAGGTGTTGATTGATGAAATGTAATTATATTAAATTTAATTGATAATTGCAATTGGTTGGTCAAAATTTATTTAAAAGTGAGTGGTTATTGTTTGGCATTTAGTTTCTGATGAAGTCTGTGTGACGAATAGCGAATAATAAAGGTGAACTACGCTAAAAACCTTTATTTCAGTGTTCTAGTGTTCTCCTTGTGCTTTTTTGGTGCTGTTGTTTGCCTTAGTTAGAATTGCACTGTGGCCTGGTTGCTGCTGGGTTTTGGTTTACTATTCAATAACTAGTCAGAAAAATAAGATAGCTGAGTACTTGTGGTCATTTAGATAATCAGTTTGAGAGTATAATTTTGCAACTAAGCTTCAGCAACTTTGCCAAAGCCTCCTAGAACACACACTAAAAGACATCAGCCTCCAGTGCACAAGGTGTTATCTACTCCTTCTCCATTCACACATTGTGCAACTCCACAGAGACCACCCAAGAATCACCAGGAAAGCAGGCCTCAGCCCATAAGGCTTACAATGGCTGCTTCCACCCAGAGAGATGTTTTATTCATAGTTACGTATGCAGACTCCATGGTCACCAGCCTTTATAAGAACAGTGTGACTGTAACCTACAAGACCAGTGCAAGGATCCATGATGTTGCAAGGGCCCTAAGGTCCCTTAAACCAGACATGCATGACTTTGACCTAGTGGTAGCTCATGCAGGAGTAAATGACCTGAAGTGCTGCATCCAGAGGGACATGGAGCGAAACATGATGGAACTTATTATGCATGTGTTACAGGCAAGAAAGACTCTGGTCTTGAGTATTATCTTAACTTCAACCAAGAATGATGTCTAGATACCAACACAACTTAATTGGCTGTAACAATTGGCTACATAATTGTTACCATTCTAATGGGATCCAAATATGTGTTAGCCTAGGATAAGATGGTAAATGAGGCTTCCTGTTTTCCTTTGCTGACCCCATAGTGATTTTTATAGACCAGGTCTCCCTACTGGGCATTCCTACACAGTAAACTGAAACTCAAATTTGGAAAGGTTCATGTTGGCACTACCTAGTGCTAAGATTCTAAAAAAACAGATGCCAGAACTTGCGGCTGTCCTGCAAGTCAAGGACAGTGGTGGATTGGATACTCTAGATTGGCCATAGGTGTGAGTGTGCATGTCTTGTGTGGAAGAACTACTGCTGCAGGGCTAGCCACCTAGCAGTGTTGAAGTGACACCCTGACCCCATGTGCAAAAATGGGAAAAAGGGGTTGTGGATGGATGGATACCTTAAATCCTTGGATACCTGCAGAGAAGTATCAATATTTGTTAGGAACACCATCACCTTACATCATATTACCCGTGACCTTAACTTGGAGCTCCTAGAGACTCAAATCACTTTTAACAAATCCAGATATTACTTCATTGATAGCTCAGATCCCCATCCATGTCTCTCAAAAGATCTTGGAAAGTGCCGTATTACCATTAAGGGATTTAGGTATAAAACTAAATACCTTCATGCTAGGGGACTTCAATTGCTCAAGCATTGACTAGCACACTTAAACCTCTAAAATGGATTTGCTCAGTGCCTCCTAAACCTTGTTAATACCAAATGCAGTGGAGCAAATTGAAAAACTACCCACTAGAGGCTCTAATATCTTTGGCATTGTCCTTAACAAGCTAGCTCCCACCTGCACCTCCCCATGCATCTCATCATCCCTTATTAAATCTCAATACAAGTCAGCTACTTTCTGTGTTAGGCTTTGTGATACCACCTCACCACCAAATGAGACCATCTTTAGGGACTTCTGCAGGGCAAGCTACTTCAACTTGTAGAAAAACTATGCAAGCATCACAAGAATCCCTGCAAATGTATGCTGCTGAAATTGTTTTTGCCAGCCTCTAAACAGCTGCATAGAAAAGTCCACACACATCTGCCGTAAATATAATTGTAAACACAGGAATAAATGTTCTGGTGGAGCTCGTATATTAATGAACCATATAACAAAAGAAGGAAAATAATGAGAAGTTGTAAGAAATCCACATACTGTACCTTAAGAACACCCCGAAACATGCCAACAAGGAACACAAGAGCGCTAATAGAAAATGTAAATCAGTGTTTGAAGCTACGGTCACTAAAGATACCAAAGGAAACTGCAAATCTTAAATTAAAGAATATTGTGCACTGAACTCATCTGTAGTAATAGCACACAGTCCAGTCCCAAGGATATAGTCAGTATATTAGTAGCCATATTTATTGCCAACTTTATCCCATCTACCCACATTGTCGCACTCCACTGTCCCTGAAAATTTAGTTTCCCAAGAAATTACCTCAGAACAAGTCTTGGAATCTCTGTCAAAGGCTAACAATAATATTTCTATGGGACCAAATAACATACTAGGCTGCATTCTCATCAGTGCCAAGTATATACTATCTGAACCTTTACTTAAACTGTTCATCCTTAGTCTGTCCACATAGGTTTATTCCTGATGCCTACTGAATGGCCATTGTGACTTTTCTACAAAAGAGTGGCCCCTTTATAGGCTCTTGTAATTATAGTGCTATTAGCTTTACTAGACTTAAATGCAAAACCATGAAACATACATGGCAGAACTCATTTATGCAGACTAGGCCATGTAATGGTAATCATTTAAAATGTCAGGACCCGCTCCAGGGAGTCCTGAAACATGAAGACTGAAGGTCTGGAAAAATGGACGTACATATGCCAAGTCGAAGATTGTCATTTGCAGGAATATTCCCTTTTCTCCAAGGCATGGCGATCCCGGAGTTGTTATATGTAAGTTCAGGGGTGTAGTTAAGGTTGCTGCTACCATCTCTGAATGTAGAATTGTAACTAATAGGGTACCCCTTGATCAGTGCTGAGCCCTCTCATGTTTGACATTTATTTTGAAGATATCCAAGCCAATATCTCCTGAAGTGTGGTTGACCAAGTTTGCTGATGACTGCAAGCTGGGCATTGTTATCCACTCATTCACTGATACTAAACCTCAAACAAGGGCTGGAATATGTACATACCTGGTATACTGAAAACAGACTCTAGCTAAAGGCAAAAAAGTACAGCGTAGTAGCATTCAGCAAAAAAGCTGTTTCCTACCCCATATGTTGTAAGTGGTACTTCTCTTCAAACAGACACAGTTATGAGAGACCTGGGTACTCATGTGGACACCTGTCTATCATATGATCATCAAGATTCCACCATAGTCAGCAACTCTTTCTATCTGACCAAGCTAATTTCCAAGGGAATATCTTCAAGATATCAAGAAGTCATCTTCCTACTGTAGTCATGCATTATCATATCCATCACTGTATACAGTGCTCCCTTTGGTACAAATCCAAGCTTATTGCCCAGCTGGAATGGTCTCAGTGATTTTAACTCAAAACATTAAAGGTCTTAAACTCTTCAGCTATCCTGATTAATTACCACAACTCTCCTTATATTCAGTACCCTACCAGCTGCTCTGAGCTGACCTGTATCTTGCTTTTCAAGCCTTGAAAGACCCAGACCTATTTGACCTCTTATTTCTTCACAAAACAGTGGCTCTACAAGCGCTTACATTGTTGTTTGTCTTTTTGGCTTTTCTCGGTTAGGGGTCGCCACAGCGGAACTCCGGTCTGCTAATGATTGGCAGTAGATTTTTATGGTGCCGAGTTGCCAGCCCGACGCCCAACCTTTAGCAAAGGCACGCCCATTCACGCATGTCTTTCAGAGGCCACTCAACTGTGGGGAGGACATGCAGACTCCACACAGAAGGCACTCCAGCCGAGAATCGAACAGGAGAACCTCTTGCTGTGAGGCAACAATGCTACCGTTGTACCACCACAGCTTAGGAACCTAAATTTGCACCAACAAATAAACACGACTCACTGGAAGGATGTTTTCCTAACTCTACATGTTCTCAGCCTATGGAATAAGTTACCATTGCAAGTCAATCAAAGTGCTACATTATCTGCTTTTAAAGCTAGTCTTGATAATTGCATGGGCAGGCACACATTTACACCAAGGTTTTAGTACACAGACTTGCTTGATTTGAGAGGTGAGCACTGTTAAGTACTTATAAAGAATGGCAAGAGCTTTTAAGTGTGTTTTCTTAAAGATGTATATGGCTAGAGTCTTATGGTCCCTGTGTTCCCTTGTTTCTACGTATTGTATTGTTTCTGTGCTATAATCAAGGACTCTGTGCCCTTGCTAAGTAACATCTATCATAAAATACCCTTAACCTAAAACAGTAACACAGTAAGTTAAGATTGTGATTAACCTCATTATGGGACCGAAGTCTGTCCTTTTGCTAAATTAATTTGTGGTTTAAGAGAGTACCTAGGAAGTGTAAAAACTGCAAACAAATGAGAATATAGACACTCAGTGTAGTATGAAACATGGACTGAATAACTTACAAGATAATCAAATGAGTAATTGCAAATACAGTAGCTAAGTAATCCAGATTCAGAAATGTTTGCTAGAGTAAAGTTTTAATTGATGTTCAACATTACATCACAGCTGCAGTAGCCTAAGCTAATTGAGGTTATATCCTGCCAAGGATTTGATCAACTGGACAGCTTTTCAAAGCTAAAGGGTGTCTTCCATGTGCTCTAGCTGCCAGGAACTTGAGCAGAACTCTATGTAAAAAGCAGTTAGAAAACCAAAAAGCTTCACAGCTTTCTTGCTTCAAAAGCGTGTTCCCTGTGTGAGCTTCATAGAGCTTGACAGTCGGCTAGTGTTCTTTCAAGGCAAGGAAGATAATTTCCCTTCAGGGGAAAAAACTTTCACTGTATTATTTTTCTGAAGAAAAACTGTTTCTTTGTTGAAACATATTTGTCTTTAGCTAGGAAGCTGTCTTTATGTGCAAAGAGATATTTTTTTTCAGTTGTGAATGGCTTGTGTGAAAAAACTGTATAAGTACTTTTGACTAATTTTTTTCTGCATTGTTTATTTATTTGTATTTATTTTACATTTGTTAACCAGGAGAGTCCGACTGGATACAGGTCCATTTTCAGCGGAGGCCCGGGGAGAAAAGCTCCAATTACATTCATTTTTAACATTAAAAACCATTTTGTGACATTCATTACAGGCAGACTTGTTGTTGTGACTTTCGGCTTTTCCCGGTTAGGGGTCGCCACAGCGGAACTCCGGTCCACTAATGATTAGCAATTGATTTTTACGTACCGAGTTGCCAGCCCTGACGCATAACCTTCAACAAAGGTACACCCATTCACGCATGGCTCCACGCAGAAGACGCTCTAACTGAGGGTCGAACCGGACAGCGTCTTACTGTGAGGTGACAACGCTACCGCAGCACCACCACCGCTGATCCCATTACAGGCAGACTAACATTGTGAAACTAAGTGACACATAGTAATTTTGAGAGGAACAGGGAAGACAGTGTAAACACATTCATAATTATGAGGAGCAATCCATGGAATTAATTACAGTAGCTATTAGACAGATGGATGAGCAGTTCTAGTAATGCTCTCTTAACATGCTGGAAAACATTTCCTATTCTGTAGTAACATTAGAAGTATGGGTAGGCTGAGAAGGTAGCATATTTTAGTGTGGTGCAGAGAGATTAGCTATATACCAGAGTGTTATCCAGGGGTGAGACAGGAGCAAAGCCTGTTGTTCATGAAGTGAGTTTTAAGGAGTTTCTTAAATTGAGTGATGGAGTTGTTGGATGTTAAGTGGACAGGAAGGGAGTTCCAGAGTTTAGACATTGAGTGGCTGTAGACAGATTTTCCTGCATCATTGTTAAACTTGGTGACCTGTAGGTGATTTTGGGTGCTAGATCATAAGGTTCTAGTAGTGGTGTGAGGGTGAATTAGATGTTGTAGAGCTGGCATTTTGTCTGAATGGTTTAATATTTTGTGCACTAGTGAGAGCTGATTGCTTTGAAGTATTAGTGGGAGCTCTAACCAGTTAAGTTTGATGAGACACTCACAGTGATGAGTTCTATAGGATGAGCCTGTAGCAAATCTTGCTATCTTATTGTAGCATGATTTGAGTTTGTTTAGATCAGTTTTGCAAGGGTTAGTGAGCACAGGAGAGGCATAGAGTAATGTAGATAGTAGGTGTGTCCTTGCTATTGTTGTTTTTGAATGGTTTGAGAGATAGTGTTTGTTTCGATAGATTAGTCCGAGTTTTTTGCGAACTTTCTTTATAGTTTGAGCAATGTGTAGATCAAATCTAAGGTGGTTGTCTGTTTCCACACCTAGCAGCTTGGTGTGATTGGTAGGGGGAATAGTGGCATTGTTGTTGGAGGTGATAGTAAAGCTGTCAGTGCGGGGAAGGGATCTGTGGGAGCTAAAGAAGAGTAATTTAGTTTTTGAAGGGTTAAGAATGAGCTGCTGGTTGGTGAACCAAGTTTTGGGTAGAGAGAAGGATTGTTGTGGGCTGCACATATAATAGTGGTGTCATCTGCATATTGCACTATGAAGGCTTTGGGTGTGATGGATGGGTGTTGGTTGGTGAACAGTGTGAATAGTAAAGGACCTAAGATGGAGCCTTGAGGGACCCCTAGGGAAACAGGCAGCAAGGAGGATATTTGGTCTTGCCACTTTACTGCTTGCTGCCTACCAGATAAATAGCTCTTAAACCAAGAAATAGAAGATGAACTGGGGTTTAAGGTGAAGAGTAAGTGAAGGAGTTTCATATGGTTGACCATATCAAAAGCTTTGGATAAATCTAAGAATGTAGCAGATATGATCAGTCCATTATTTTTGTGGTTATTTATGGTGTTAGTGAATGAGGTAAGTGCAGTGGTAGTACTATGGAAGGGTCTGAAGCCATGCTGCTGTATAGATAGTAATTTGTTTTCTAGCAGATATTGCATCAATTGTGTGTGGATAACCCTCTCAAGTATTTTTGATAAGGGGGATAGTATAGCTATAGGCCGATAGTTATTGAGTTCGAAACAGTTTCCCCTTTGTGCTTGGGTATTATATGGGATATTTTCCATAAGTGGGGTACCGTACATTCTGAGATGGATCTGTTAATTAGGATAGTGACAGGGTAGGCTATAGCTTCTGTGGCTAGTTGTAGGTATTCAGTTGGTAGGTTGTCGGCAGCTTGCATGGTAGGTTTGAACTTTTGGAGAAGTTTTTGAATGGTCTTGATTAATACTGAATGAAAGCTAAAGTGGACGCTATTGTCTTTTGTTTCAGGAGGAGGAGATGTTTTTGTTGGAGGCAGTTATTAGGGCAAGTTTGGTTATTTGCAAGGGCTTAGATAGTTTCTGTAAAGAACTTGTTGAATAGTGTGGAGATACTGTCATGGTTATTTTCTGTTTTTGGTGAGGGGATGGAAGTTTTCCCTTGTAGTAAGAGAGAGTAAGACTTTTTGTGGGTTATTAACATGTTTATTTTGAATATTTTGGTAGTAGGAGATTTTGTCTGTTTTAATGAGTTTTTTGGCCTTGTTTCATAGTTCAAGGTAGTTTTGTATGTTATGAAATTGTGTCCAGGATTTGTTCCTATTTTTGAGGAATGCTTTTGTATTTTTAGTTACCCAGGGGGCATATTTAGTTTTAATTCTGGTGGATCTGGGGGGGGGGGGGGCATGGTGGTTAAGTATATTTATGAAGGTTGTATTAAAGTATGAAATTACAGCACCAGGGTATAACATCATATGAATGAACTGCTTTATCAAGTAATAACTTTTTCAAGGGGATCCAGTTACAGCTATTCAGATCCCTGTTAAAGTTGTTAAGGTTAAATTGTTTTTTTATTTCTAATTTCCCGTACTGTTACCTGTGTTATTAGGGGTGTTTTAAATCTTAGTAGAAATGTTGGATGGTGGTCGCTGAGGGTGTCAGGCAGACATCCAGCAAGGGATATGAGGGAAGGCTGGGATACAAGTATCCAGTCCAGTATGGCTTGATGTTTGGTTCTTTTGTCAATTCTAGTGGGGGATGTAATAATTTGGGTTAATCCATGTAGGTTAATGTGGGAGAGTGGGTTTTGTTTGGAGCAGTTGAGCCAATCTATATTGAGGTCACCTAGTAGGATGTTTTCTTGGGGTAGGGAGTTGGATATCCATTCTAGTAGGTTTTCCATGATGGTAATATTGTTGCCTGGTGGGATATAGCAGCCTATGATGTTGATGTATTTTTTGGGGTTTAATTTTAATTTGGCAAGGGTGAGTTCCATGTTTTTGAGGTCAGGGGTTGAGATGTTGAGTTGTTCTAGGATGAGGTGACTTTTATATAGTATGGCTACTCCCCCACACCTTTTTTCTGCTCTGTCTTTCGGAATGATGTTATACCCTTGTGCTGTAATTTCATTATCGTGGCTATCTGGTTTTAGCCAGGTCTCAGTCAGAATGACAATTTCTGGATTATATAAGGTTAATAGAGCATGGAGGTCATGGACTTTGTTCAGGATACTCCTTACATTAAGATTAATAATGAGGAGTGAGTTTTTCTCCGTGTGGAGCAGGGCATTATTCAGATTGAGGCTAGGGGTGAGTGGGCCTGGGTTAAGGTGTACATCACCACAACATATGAGTTTTGTCTTGAGGTATAGGTAGAGTCTGCTAAGTTTACTGATAATTGTTATGTGTTTTATTGTAGTGTGGGATTGCCTACATGTTGAGAGTAGTTTGTGTGAGAGATATTGAATAGGGTTGGTTTGGTAGAGGTATGGTGCTAGGTGAGTGTAGGCATAGGTGGGTGTATAGTTAATGGATGTAGATTGTTTTGGAATGATTAGGTTTTGTTGAAGTTGGACTTGATAGCTGGTAATGGATGCTAGTAGTACTAGGGTAGAGATGGGTATAGAATATAGTAGGAGTTGTAGACTTGAGTTTTTTGATAGTGAAGTCATTATTATTTTTTATTATTATGTTTAATAATTGTGTTTAGAGTATGATATTATGGTTTGGGGGAATGTCTTTAAAAATGTTTACCTCAGAACTTGACTTGGACAGTCACCTGCTTTGCCAACTTAAACAGGCTCTGCTACCCACCTTGCTGGTACTCTTTTCAGCTGAACCATAGGGAAGATATATGTATGTCTCCTCAGTTCTTCCTTCCCCTCTCCACAAGAAGTATATTTATCAGGAGTCTTTTGGATACATCTGGCTCTATCACTGCATCAATCACTGATGGGTGACTGCTGTGGCCAAACTGTGTTCCTTGGACCAGTCTCTCAGTCCATCTGGTGAATCATGTACAGCCACCAATGATGGACAGTTAATCTTGTCTTCTGCAGCAATTCGTTAGCCATTACTGGGAGAAGTGTCGGATAAAGGTTTTCCTCTTTGTTCTCCTCTGCCATATGTTGGTCTTTTTTTTCAGAGAGATTCCCAGGAAAATAAAATCAGTGGGGTATGTGACTTCTGCTTTCTCTCTGTCTCGGTCTCTCTTTTGAACAGAAAATACTTAATTGGGATTACAAACAAGGAATGTTTGTACCCTTAAATATTTTCCTTTCTGTTTCTCCACTCACTATCAATAGGAAAAGAAAAGGATTTCCCTCTATTCTGTCTATTTCTCTCTCTTCAAAAGACAAAGTCAAGAGAAAGTGTAGAAAACCTGCACAAGGCCAAGAGGAGGAGCAATGAAGAGGCTTTGACATCAAGTTAAAAAGTAAGAGGAAATACACCGAGACATGGGAGAAGAAGCTTGGAAGAGAAAGAAAAATAAATAAGGAAGATTACTGTTAATTTATTTCTTTGTTCATTTGTTTCTTGGTTACAATGTGTTGCATAATTTTTCAGAAATGAAAAAATGGACTGTAAATGGACACTCTTGCAAATGTAAGTAAATGGAGACTGAGAGAGAAGGGAGGCGTCACCAGAACTACACACAGGAAGGACATAAACACACAGCATAACTTAAATGAACATAATGATGGGGGTGGGGTGAAGTCTTAAAATAAAGGAAAAAGCCTGTGAAAATTATATGGAATAGAAGTACATACAAAAAAGAAAAAAAGGAAAGATAGTTAAGAACTCATAAGAAAATCTGGTTTCAACTATCATTCAGAATCAAATAAGATATAGGCTGCATCACCTGCTGGAAAACATGATGGGAAGGGATATATGAAGTATAAATACGAGAAAGGGAAGGAATTAGACAAGGAAGGGAAAGCAAGAACAGGCGTAGTATTCATACAACTCCCCCCCTCCCCGAGAGTAAATAACCATGAGTAGGAGAATGAACTCAAGCAGTGATAAAAACAACAAGATGTGAAGGTTAGGATAACATAAGCAGGGGCAGAGTGGATAAGGCTAGCTATGAATTCATATAATGAAAAAGACACTATGACTAAGTAGTGGAAGTCAGCTCAATAAGTGCAAGGATCTTGTGTATAATGAAGTAAGCAGGAAAGGGAGGAAGTAATAGGACTGAGAGGATTCTGTATAAAAAGGAAACAATATGTAAAGAAGAATGCACCTAGGGAGTGTTTAGTCAAAAGCACAAATGGAAGGATTATATGTGTGAACAACACTGAAAACGGGGGGAAAAAGGTAATTCAAATAGTGAGGATAGAAGAAATATAGTACATTGTGAAAAGTTATGGAAGGAAACTGTAGGAACAGAAGTAAGAAAGTGGGAGAAAGGCTGAGAACACAAAGCGGAGAAGCACTGCCATTATAATGGCAGAAAAATGGGTGGATAGGAGAGGGAGAGAGAGAAATACGAAAGGAGGATAAGAGCAAGAGGAAAAGAGATAAGGAAATAATACAGATCTTATAAATCTGGGAAGATGAGAGAATTTGGTGGAAAAAGGTAGCAATGAAAAATATTTTTGTTCACAATCCAAAAGCAGCAAGGGTCTTAGCAATGAGACTAAGACAGCAAGAAGTGAAGGCTCTTTATTGAAAAGAGGAGAGGAGGATGAAGTAAAAATGCTTTTGGAAATATTGGAGTAATTTAGATGCTGTTACCGGGGATTATATAATGAAGGAGAGGAGCACAAAGAAAGGGAGGAGGACCAAGGACAAAGATGGGAGATAGATGAGGATAGAAGGCTGTTGGAAGAGAAGTATGACTAAGCCAATAGAATGAGAAAAGGTAACAAGAAAGCGTTGGATAGGATGGCAAAATGGGAATCTGCAGGCAGTGATGGTTTACCTTTAGAAGTGTGGGCATTGATTAAGGAGAATATAATTGATGTTTGGTTCGGACTTTTCCTTGGAGTGTTGAAGGGGGATGACTCACCTGACTCATAGATAAAAGTGATAATAGTACATGTTCATCATTAAGGTCATTGCTGCAGTAGCTTTACCTATATGGGTTATATCCTGCTAAGGATATAATAGCTGACCACCTTCCAAAGCTTTCAGTGTACTTCCACACACTCAAACCATTAGTCAGCTTGAGCTGAGCTGACTAAAAAGCCAGGCTTTGGCACCAAGCATTCCTGCCTCTGAACAGCCCTTTTCTTGTAGGCTGTTGAAGATTGGTGGCTAGCTAATGCTGATGTTCTTTGTGTTTCACTGTTGCAGTTATCACATTTGGGTTATCTGCCTGCAGGTAGCCCTCAGCTGGCCTGAATACCAGAGTCTTGGATTTCTGCGTCAGATTCAGTCTCTTCTTCCATGACGTCAGGGGTATAAAAAATGCAGCCGACGCCATTACCCCAGTCTTTCTTGCCGTGCAGTGCCCGAAGTAGAAGCAATTCGCAAGTGCCGGTCGTCCGACTCCTGAAATTTTCTTTTTCGAGTTTCAGAACTGAAGTCTTCAAAAAAAGCGAAGTACCCCGTTGGGGATCCTTTTTCTTGCTCTAACCGATGTCAGTAAAAGTTAACAATTGTCTTACCTGTGGAAAGCAAATACATCATAAAGATTTTCATTCATACTGCATTCCTTGCTTAGGCCCAGACCACAACGTCCCTCGCTGTCAGTTTTGTGCCTTGCTCAACCCCCGAACTATTCGTTGTCTGGCTATCTTTGCAGCAAATTATTTTGGTACTCAGTATCCGTACTCAGAAATGGCTTCGTTAAGCCATCCAACTACCGATCTTCTGAAAAAATGTAAGGATAAAGACAGAGACAGACCGCATAGGTCCAAAACTGCCGACGATGCTTCCGTTAAGCTAGTCATCAGTCTGCCGGTACTCAGTGAGGCGCTTTCGCAGCCCCTGATACCAGCTACTTCAGATTCGCAGGCCTCTACTGAGACCCATTAGAAGTCCGGTATGCCGATAGATGCTTCTTCGACTGTGGAACCTATGGCTGTCTCTACCTTGGATGGGTCCGGAGACACTGTGCACCGGATTCTGAAGGTGTATTCAGGCCTACAGACTTGCATTTTAAACCGATGCCATCTTCTTCATCCCGGCCTAAAACTCGCACTACGCCTAGAAAACCGACGTCCAAACCGCATGCTCAGGCCCATATGCCTAAAAAACAAATGCTTAAAATGGCTGAAGACCTTGTTACTTTAATTAGGGGAAGCCAGCCTTCCCCCTCTAAGAGACCTAGAACTGATTTTCCTTCTGATTCTTCTGATCAGGAATCTGATATTTCTGTTTCTTCTGATTACCAGGATTTGCCCTTATCTAACTATGAGGATTTTGATGCAGAGGATTCCATTCCCTCTGCTTCCCCTCCAGAAGGTTTTTCTTTTGGTGAAACCTTGCACACTCTTAGGGAGCATTTCCGCTGGGAAAGCCAGGATTACTCTAACTCCAAAAAGAGGCTTAGGGAATTCTTACTTCTTCCTCAACACAGGTCTTTAGCTATCCCTCCTGTTCTGGACATTGTAGATGATGCTTTTTGGAATCTAGCCTTTCCCCAGACAGTTTACCTCCAGCTCCCAGAAAAGCTGACAGGTATTACAGAGTACGTGACTCTCACAAGTTCCTCTTCAAGAATCCTACAGCGGATCCAGAGACCATTTCCCAAGGACCAAAAAGCATTAAGGCTACTGCTGCCAAAACTCCTACCCCTTCTGATAGAGATTCTAGAGCCTTGGACAGATGGGGTAAGAAGGTATACACTTCTGCTACTTTGGCCATTAGGGTTTTAAATTGCCAGTTTCATATGTTAAAGTGCCAGCAGCATATTATAGGACTACTTAAACAGAAAATGATGTTGATTCCTGACTGTGGTGAACACAAAGAATTACAGGATTTAATGCATTCTGCAGGACAAGTTGGTAAACACACTTTGCAATGTGGTTTTGACTCTTTAGAAGCATCCTGCAGGGCTGCTGTCACTGGGTCTGTACTTAGAAGGCATGCTTGGCTTGAGCAAAACTTGCCAGATCATGTTAAAGCTAAATTACTGGATGCTCCCTTAAACCAAGACCACCTGTTTGGCAACAGATCAGAAGAAGTCCTCAAAAAGATGTAGAAAAAGCTAAATCTATGCAAACTGTTTAAGATTTCCTACAAGTACAGCCCCCCCAGATTTAGTAGGCATTGGCCTTCAAAGAATTGGTCCTTTCCAGTCTCTTCCAGGCCTTCTCAGTCCAAACCAAGGAACAGCAGACCACCTAGGTTACAGTCTCAGACTACACACAGGCCTGAGCAGTGGGGTCTCCCACTTCCAAAGCAGGGAGTAGTAAGCCACCCCCCCTACGGAAAAATGGCACAATGACTTAACCTTAACCCTTCCAAGCCCCGCTCAACTGCTTGCCCCCTTAGGAGGAAAACTCGCCCTGCATGCAAGAAACTGGGAACTCATTACCCAGGACAAATGGGTTTTCAGTATAGTTTCCCAAGGATACAGATTCCACTTACACATCCTACCAACCCCAAACAGTTGGCCAGACCTACCCCCAAATCAGTGGGTGGAGGCCCAACAGCAGGTTCTCTCTCTTCTAAGTATCAGGGCTATTCAACCTTTCCCAGCAGAACAAAGGGGACAAGGTTTTTATTCAAGACTTCGCCTGGTACCCAGAAAAGACATCTCCTGGTATCCTATCCTGGACTGCTCTATTCTAAACACCTTTCTGGTAATCCCAAAATTCAAAATGCTAACACTTCAACAGCATAGCAAAATTAATTTAAAATGGGTGGCGAAAGCCAAACACACTCTGGCTAGGCTTATAAATGCCCTAGGGCAGATAGCCTAGTATGAACGTATGAACCTATGAACCTATGAACACAAAAAGTACAGATAAGTACTGTACTTTAGTATTTTTTTTTGGTTTGTTTACACACAGCTAATGTATAACTGATGAGGTAAGGTGTATAGCAAGTTGTAGTATTTTAGGAATAGTACAAATTATGAGGTGTGAGAGATGAGAGTGCATGAATGGGGTTGAAGGGATATCTAGAGGTGTAATGTGATGTTAGAGAAAAATATGTGGGAAATAATATGCTAAGAGGATTGTATGAGATTATGGTAAAAAGGAATATTGTTGGAGTGGTAAAAAGTATATTGAGAAGTTGGATGGGATTGTGGAATACAGAATAGTATTGAAGTTAGGTACTATTCTGTATTCCACAATCCCATACAACTTCTCAGCATACTTTTTACCACTCCAATACTATTCCTTTTTACCATAATCTCATGCAATCCTCTCAGCATATTATTTCCCACATATTTTTCATTGGACTTCTTGCAAGATTCCACATGAGAAAAATCCAGTGGTAACTGAAATCTCTATGGTCCCAAAATCAGCATCCCCTGACATTTCAGATTTAAGGTTTGGAATTTGGGTGGAAGCCCAACAGCAGGTTCTCTCTCTTCTAAGTATCAGGGCTATTCAACCTGTCCCAGCAGAACAAAGGGGACAAGGTTTTTATTCAAGACTTCGCCTGGTACCCAGAAAAGACATCTCCTGGTATCCTATCCTGGACTGCTCTATTCTAAACACCTTTCTAGTAATCCCAAAATTCAAAATGCTAACACTTCAACAGCATAGCAAAATTAATTTAAAATGGGTGGCGAAAGCCAAACACACTCTGGCTAGGCTTATAAATGCCCTAGGGCAGATAGCCTAGTATGAACGTATGAACCTATGAACACAAAAAGTACAGATAAGTACTGTACTTTAGTATTTTTTGTTTGGTTTGTTTACACACAGCTAATGTATAACTGATGTGGTAAGGTGTATAGCAAGTTGTAGTATTTTAGGAATAGTACAAATTATGAGGTGTGAGAGATGAGAGTGCATGAATGGGGTTGAAGGGATATCTAGAGGTGTAATGTGATGTTAGAGAAAAATATGTGGGAAATAATATGCTAAGAGGATTGTATGAGATTATGGTAAAAAGGAATAGTGTTGGAGTGGTAAAAAGTATATTGAGAAGTTGGATGGGATTGTGAAATACAGAATAGTATTGAAGTTAGGTACTATTCTGTATTCCACAATCCCATACAACTTCTCAGCATACTTTTTACCACTCCAATACTATTCCTTTTTACCATAATCTCATGCAATCCTCTCAGCATATTATTTCCCACATATTTTTCATTGGACTTCTTGCAAGATTCCACATGAGAAAAATCCAGTGGTAACTGAAATCTCTATGGTCCCAAAATCAACATCCCCTGACATTTCAGATTTAAGGTTT
Source organism: Protopterus annectens (assembly GCF_019279795.1). Taxonomy (NCBI): domain Eukaryota; kingdom Metazoa; phylum Chordata; order Ceratodontiformes; family Protopteridae; genus Protopterus; species Protopterus annectens. The sequence goes on along the minus strand of NC_056737.1, from coordinate 806,757,178 downwards.
GGAATTTGTGAAAAGGGAAATTTTTTGGTAGAGATACCAAATTTCTCAGAATCCATGTCTCCCATTTTCCTTTTCAGTTCCAGCAGTCAGTCACAAAAGATGTCTCAGACTTTGGGGATAAAAGTGCAGAGTCTTTGGAACAGAAACAATAGACCAAAACACGCAAATGCAAAAGAGATGCTGGCAGTTACAAATGCTCCCAAGTCTCTTAGTCATCTCTGGTCTCCAAGACCTTTTCAAGTGTTTTCAGATAACACCACAATGTTGCAGTACATAAACAAGCAAAGGGGAACCAGATATTACCCTCTGTGCAGACTAGCCATGATAGCCTGGGATGTAGCTTTTTAGTGCAATTTCACTCTACAGTGTAGCAGACAGTCTTGAGTAGGACTAGGATAGACCCTAACAAATGTAAATTGAATCACAGAGGTCTTCCGGGAAATGGTGCAACTGTGGGGAATTCCCAAAATAGATCTTTTTGCCTGACTCACAACAGTCTACAAAATTCTGCTGTGGGACTCCATGCAGGAAAGCTTGGAAGACAGATACTTTTTATTTTCCATTGACAGGAATATTCCTGCATGCTTTACACCCTTTTCATTAATATTCAGGGTACTGGTTAAGATTCGGGACTCCCCTCCTGTCCGGGCAACCGTGTTTTTTTTCTTTTTTTGGCAGTTATTCAGAGGCAGTTATCACAAGCTCCATCACAGAATGGATCCACTCACACAAGACTAAGGGTGTTTGATACATCCTGACCCCAAACAATTGTAGCTGACTGCCTGGATGACAGAATCTTAACTTTTAGGCACCTTTTTATGAGGACATGCAGCAGATATTAAAGGAGGCAGTAAAACTGGCTACTAGAAAATCATACATTAGTGAAGAGAATTTTTTTTTTTAGTTGGTGCCAGGAAAAGAACCAGCATCCATTCAATTGTAGTTTTTCTCTGGTTCTATGTTATTTGTGAGAGCAACAATCCCTTGGCATGTCTTACTCCTCAATCTAAGTAAATTTTCATCCATTTCAGCATGTCTTTCCATGGATTCCCCTCATTCAATGTAACCTCAGGTGAAAATGTTTTTGAAAGTGGTGTTGCATATGAAACCTCGTAGAAAACAGGCAGCTCCTCCTTGGGAACTTAATTTTGTGTTAGAGGATCTAACACTTGCTTCATTTGAATCAGCCCATCAGGCTGACTTGAGGTTCTTAACATGGAAAACAGTGTTGCTGATTGCTCTGACCTATGCAAAAAGAGTATCTGAATTGCAAGCTCTTATGGTGGGGCAGTTTTGTCTCATCTTCCACAAAGATAGGGTTTTCTTGAGAACTAATACTACTTTTATGCTTAAAGTAGTATCCGTATCCATTAAGCCTAGCTATCCATCACCTTGTCTTCTTTCCAGAACCTAAAAATCCGGGCGAAATGATATTTTATACCTTGGATGTCCACAGACAGGTCAGGTACTGTCTTCACAGAAAGTAAGAAAAAAGGACAACCTGTGTCAAAGCAGACTACTTCCAAATGGTTGTCTCATGCTATTATCTTGTATTATAGCCACCACAATGTATCCATTCTAGGCAAGGTTCAAGGCTCATTCTACTAGGGCCTTGACTTCATCTGTTGTTTTTTTGGAAATTATTGGATTCTAGAAGTATTTTACAGACAATAACTTGGTCCTAAATAGCCACTGGATAAAGTCCAACTAATAAAACCACAGAAAACAGCCGACAGCCTTCACAGAAAAGAATATTTATTCCCTCTAGTGCCTCGGCCAAATAGCCTTCAAAGAGTACAAGACAAAATAGCAAACATCACATAAATACACCCATCAATTAAACTATTAACACATAAATTAAATAATTAAATATTTCCAATTAAATTCAGTATTTAACCATTTAGGGGTTAAAGTATCATATTTTAAAATAAAAGTGCCTCTTTATATAATAACATATCCTTTAAAAGTGTTAACTCGCCCAAATATACCTTCACTTGTTCCAGAATACAACCTTTAAGCAATTTAAAATCACTTGCATGATGTATCCTAAAATGAACTGCTAATGGATTTTCACAATTACCATTTATAATATCCGTAATATGTTCCTGAAAATGAACCTTAAACTTCCTCATTCTTTCACCAACATAGAACTTGTTACATGGGCATTTTAAACTATAAACACTTTCCTCTGTATTGCATGTAAAACATTGGTTAGGTTTAAATACTACACCATTAATAGAGGGAAAACTGTCCACCTCATAAAAGCAAATGGAACATTTCCCACAAATAAATGTACCCATGTTAGGGGGACCCCATGATTAAATTGAATTTCAGGCATTTGAAACCTATCATGTCAGCTATAGTATGACCTTTCTTAAATGACACTTAAGACCTGTCTTGTAAAAGATTAGCTAACTTAAAATCCTTAAATAACATTGGCCAAAAATAATGACAACATTTGTGTAATCTGTTCACTAATTAAAAATTGAAACAAAATACATCCTCTTCTTTTCGCTACTTGAATCTGGTTATCATTCACCCTCCACATCTCAGAAAAAGTAAATTTCTTTAATCTTTAGTATATTCAATGTGTTTTTTCTGCTATCTTTTATCCTTAAATCAATTCCATTATAACATTTTTGTATAACCCTATTCATAGCATATTCTACAGCTTTAGTATTATACCCCCTTTAGATAAACATTTCAGCTATCATATTTTTCCTTCAAAGTCCATATCCAATTTACAAAGTTTATTCAATCATAAGAGCTCACTGTATGGCAAAGAAGAGATTAAATGTGGGGGGTGACAGCTAGTCCCATGTAAAAACTGTGAGCCTTTCAAATTTTCTATGAACCTTCCTCCTAACAAAGCCATCTTCCATACCCCACAAATCCAGATCCAAAAAGTTCACATGATCACCCTCCTCCAAACCATTACACTTTAAACCAAATCTGCTTTGATGCAATGAGCCACAAATAAATGAACCTCATTCAAACCACTCTTACAAACAAATATCACATCATCGATGTATCTAAAATATTTACAAACATAATTTCTAAAAAACATATTCTGAAACAAATATTCTAATTAAAAAAAGCCATCATTAAATTTGCATACATGGGGGCAAATGGCTCCCCTATGGCCGTGCCTTGTTTCTGATGAAATATTTCATTATTAAATAGTATAATTGGATAGTGGAGTATCCCCTAAAAATATTTTAATGCTTGAATCCCATATTCATGTAATATGTTCGTATGTAAACTCTGCACATCAGGCACTATCCAGTACATTCCGTGTTCCCATTTTAAATCAGAAATTTTAATAATAAAATTTTGAGTATCCTTAATATACAACAATGTTTTCTCAACAAATGGAAATAAATATTCATGTAAAATAATCTCATATTGTGTAAAAAAAAATAATTATGGGCAGAAATAATCCACCATCCTTGCAACTTATCCAAACCCTTGTGGATTTTAAGTTGGCAATAAAAATCTGCTAGATGTTCTTCGTGTTTCACTGTTGCAGTCATTACATTTGGGTAATCTGCTGGCAGGTTGCCCTCAGTCGGCCTGAATATCAAAGTCTTGGGTCCTGCGTCAGTTGCTGTCTCCTCTTCCATGACGTCAGGTCGTCAGGGGTATAAAACATGCAGCCGACGCCATTTTCTTCAGTCTATCTTGCCACGCGGTGCCCAAATCAGAAGCAGTTCGCAAGTGCCGGTCGGCCGACTCCTGAAATTTTCACATTCGAGTTTCAGAACCGAAGTCTTCAATTAAAGCTAAGTACCCCATTGAGGAAACATTTTCTTGCTCCTTACCGATGTCAGTAAAAGTTATTAATTACATTACTTGTGGGAAACAAATACCTCATAACGATTTTCATTTGTACTGTATTCCTTGCCTAGGCCCAGATCATAACGTGCCTTGCTGTCGGTTTTGTGCTAGATTTAACCAACGCACTATTAAGCGTCGGTATATCTTTGCTTCAAAATATTTTGGAAACAGATTTAATTACCCTGAAATGTCGTCGGATAGCAATCTGACTACCGGAGTTTACAAAAAACACAAATAAAAGGACAGAGACACAGACCGTTGAGGTCCAAAACCGATGACGAAGCTTCTCCTAAGCCATTTGCAGGTTTGCCGGTACTCAGTGAGGCGCTTTCGCAGCTCCTGATACCCGCTACTTTTGAGTTGCAGGCCTCTACTGAGACCCATGCAGAGTCCAGCATGCCGCAAGATTCTCAGAGTATTGTACCCGCGGATGTCTCTTCCTCGGATGGGTCTGGAGCCGCTGAGCAGGCACCGGCTTCTGAGGGTGTTTTCAGGCCTCAACATTTCTATATAAAACCGACACCAGCTTCAAAAACAACTTCTAAGGCTAAAAAACTGATGCATGAGCCACATGCACAGGCCCCTATGCCTAAAAAACAGATGATCAAAATGGCTGAGGACTTAATTACCTTGATCAGGGGTTCCCAACCCCCTCCAGATAAGAGGCCTAGGCAAGACACTGATTATGAATCTACAGATTAGGTTTCTATTTCTTCTGATTCCTCTTCTGATCAGGAATTTTCTGTACCATCCTTTGAGGATTCAGATGCAGAAGAATCCATCCCATCTGCATCTCCTCCTGTGGATTATTCTTTTGGCGAAACCTTGCATACTTTAAGGAAACATTTTCATTGGGAGAGTCAGGATTTCTCGGAATCAAAAAAGTGGCTTAGGGATTTCCTTCTTCTTCCTCAGCATAAGCCTTTGGCTATATTTCCTGTATTAGACATTGTTGATGTGTTTTCGGAATCAAGCATGGCTCCTGATTCCCTACCTCCGGCTCCTAGTAAGCCAAACCAATATTACAGGGTTCCCGACTCCCACAAAGTTTTATTCAAAAATCCTGCTGCTGACCCTGAAACCATCTCACAGGGTCCCAAAGGTGTAAAGGCCTCTAAAGTCAAGAATCTTACCCCCTCTGATAGAGATTCCAGGGCACTGGATAGATGGGGAAAGAAGGTTTATAAGTCTGCAACCTTGGCAATTAGGGCCTTAAACTGCCAGTTTCATATGCTTAAATATCAACAACATGTTATGGGATTATTGAAACAGAAAAATATGTTGATTTCTGAATGTGTGGAAAATAAAGAATTACAGGAATTATTGCATGCAGCAGAACAGGTTGAAAAGCATACTTTGCAATGTGGTTTTGATCATTGGAGGCCTCTTGCAGGGCCGCAGTTACTGGATCTGTGATTAGAAGGCATGCCTGGCTCAAGGAGCAAAATCTGCCTGATCATGTTAAAGCTAAATTGTTGGATGCACCTTTACAGCATGATACTCTGTTTGGTAATAAGGCAGAAGAGGTTTTAAATAAAATGGAAGACAAAACTAAATCTATGCAAACTGTAAAAGATTTCTTACAAGTGCAGCCACCCAGATTCAGTAGACACTGGCCTACAAAAAATTGGTCCTTTCCTGTGTCCAACAGAGCCTCACAAGGCAAATCCAGGTGCTCAAAAGTCTCTAGATACCAATCACAGGGTTCTTACAGGTCAAAGCAATGGGGTGCCTCTACCTCCAAATCTGGAGGGAACAAAGCACAACCCTTCAGTAAGCAGTCTCAATGACTTCCCTCTGCCATCACCAAGCACTTATCTTTCGGCAGCCCCCTTAGGGGGTAAATTAGCACTTCATGCTCAAAATTGGCAGTTAATAACCCAGGACAAGTGGGTATTAAACATAGTATTGAAAAATGCTGAAGGCGATTGAAACACGATAAGAGAGGCTGATAGTTCCACAAATTTATTTTCCAATATGTGTTAGCGCTTTCGGCAAGTTAAATAACTCGCCTTCATCAGACAAACAAACAGTGGGATGACTTTACACTGCTGTTTAAATATACACTACCAATGCACTTTAACCAATCATAGGAGTTAACATTCCGTTCCAATTAAAAACCATAGGAACTTAAAAATAAATGTAAAACACCACATCCTATAATGTGAGATGATGTTACTACGTGTTGCTAGCCGTTAAGTATACACTCTATGTAAAATTACACACAATAAAGCTTCATTTTAAAAAATTAACTACTAAAAAGTATATGTAATATACTTACATGTAGTTTAACAAGTGAAAATAGATGAATGTATGGATAAACAAGAAACATCTTACTAGAATCTTGCTAATGTTCCTTGTTATTATATTTACTAAAAAATCCCGTTTTTTTAAAAATTTTTTGTTACAATTGTTGAACACATGTCATTGTTTTTCAAATACTGACAATCTTGTTGAGTCGTGCTGAAAGGCGCCCTCCCCACTTACACATACCTTGTTAAATATTATACAACCAACCCCACTACTAAATTAATCTAGCAGGTTGTTTACTATATTAATGTGTACCAAATTCTGAACGAATTTCTTGACACGTTAAGTATGGAACTGTGGTACAGTTGACCAAAGGAATCAACTTGGTATTGTTCTAGACATGACAGCAATGTATGACACAGTTGCATTCCCCTCTAAAAACTTATATCATGAAAAACAAGTTAGGATAAACTATCTATTATAGGAAAGCCATTTGAGAACGCATTTAATTGACTGTGCTTCATTGATACCTGGAAACAGGTGAGCTCTTGTGCGGATCTGCCACAAAAGCTCATCTATTTCCAATCGTGTTTGCCATGGACCCCTTCTAATGTCCGCTTCCCTGTGTTGCAAGATTAGGTAGTTAAAAGTATGACCACTAAATTCCATACAATGCCTGGCCAAGGCATTGTTGGAATCGTTCTTTTTTATGGCAAGTTGGTGTTCATATATTCTATGTTTGAGCATCCTCTCGGTTTTACCGATGTAGAATGCCTTGCAATGATTACACAGGGCAGCGTCCACTACAGATTTCGTTTCACAATTGAAGCGTCCTTTGATCTTATAATCTTTGTCGTTAATGTTACAGCTATTAGTGACTTTAATGTGTTTACACTGGATGCAAAAGCCACACTTGAACATCCCTTGGGGTTTATTGGAACTAACACGAGGTTTTACTTTTTCTAAAATAGACTTCATGTTTTTACCTCATCTGTATGTAATTTTTGGACGTTCACCTAAAAGAAAGCACAGGCTTCTATCATTTTTAATGATGTCCCAGTTTTTGTGAACTATTTCCCTTATTTGTGTAGAGTCTAGGGAATAAGTGTGCAAAAAACTAGTTGTAAACTTGTCTTTTCCTGTTTCTATTGTGGTGGTCAAACTTGAATCAGTGGTCACCTGGTCATCATTGATGACAATAGAGACCATCCCTGATCCTGAAAGTAAAGGAAAAAAGTGGCCTACTTCTCGTTTTTGGGTCACTTCTGCAACTATATTTGTTATCAAAGAAGACGGATATCCTCTAGACTCAAACATGTTGGTAAGCTTGTTGCACTCATTGACAAAATCTTGTATATCTGTTGTCATACGTGCAGCTCTTACTATCTGTCCTTTGATGACCGCCCTCTTTTGGTGATATGGATGATTGCTTGTAAAATGTAAGAGTGAGTTAGAGTAAGTTGGTTTTCTATATATGCAACTTTTAAATCTCTTATTAGTTCTATCTTTAATAAGCAAAATGTCCAAATAATTGATCTCAGTGTCACTTATACTATGTGTAAACTCTAAAAAGTCAGTTGTCGTGTTTATTCTGTCCATGAATAGCGGAATCATGTCCATCTTGCCATCCCAAATACAAAAAATGTCATCCTGGTATCGAGTATACCAGGTGACATGTTTAAGAAATAATTCATCCTTAAACAGTACAGTGGACTCCCAATATGCCATGACTGCATTTGCAAATGAACCCCCACAAGGTGAGTCCATGGCTACACCTGATGTTTGCACATAAAATTGGTTTTCAAAAATGAAAAAGTTGTTAGCCAGAATTAGTTCTAAGAGGGTCTCAGTTAAATTTATAGAGTCATCTCCTATATTTTTGGCCACCATGTATTCTCTAATCCAGGCAATGCCAACCGACTGTGGTATGACGGTATATAGGTCTTTGACATCTATTGTCAAAAACAAAACATGCTCATTGTAAGTGAGTTTGTTGATATTCTCCAAAAAGGACCATGAATCCTTACAGATGTGCTTCTCGCTTTGAAGCAAAGGTTTTAAAATGCTATCAACGTTTAGCACATGCTTGAGTCACTGATCCCTCCGTCGATAATAGGCCTAAATGGGGTGCATTCAACCGTTTGTGTAACTTAGGTGTTCCAAAAAATGAAGGAATTTTTGGGGCAGGCATCAAAAGATATTTATGTGTGTCAGTATCAATCAATCCTTCCAAAAATAGGTCATTTAGGATGTTGTTGATTTTCTTATATGCACCATGGATCTCGTTTTTAGTGACCAATTTATAAGCAGTTGAATCTAGATGTTCAAGCATATATTCAACATACTTACAATGGTCCATAAAAACGATGCCCCCACCTTTGTCTGGTTTCATGGCTCGAATATGACAATCATGCAAGAGATGAATGAAATCACGTTCTAACGAGGTGATATTACTTAGATGTTTTTGATTGTTGTAAATAACCTGGTTCTTAATAGCCCATAGATCCATCTCACAAATTTTCTCAAATGTATGCAAGGTGGGATGTAGAGGTGGGTTATAAGAACTAGCTACTCTAAGTAATTTAACTGTAGATGAATCATTACCCATCAAATGGTTCAGGTTTAGTTTTCGTGTAAACACTTTTAGATCTATAATTGTTTTACCAATGTCCATGTGGTTTCCAGGGACAAAGCTAAAGTCCTTTGCTAGAAAGTCTACAATGTCCTGCTGGATGTCTATAGTTGTATAATTGTAAACAGTAAAATCACCGTTGGTACTTTTGTACAATCTTGGTTTTACACCAAAGTCCAATATATCATTCATCTCCTGCGTCCACGACGTTTGTTCCTCGTGTTGTTCTTTATTGGAGCCCGGGGACGATTGTTCCCCGAAGGACAGGTCACCAAAGGAAAATCCTGATTGTTATTAAAGTTATTGGCACCCTGACATTCAAAGGATGTAGTTGGCATTGCTTGTTGTTGAAAATTTTCAACTCTCCCCTCCCCTAAGAAGTTGGTTTGATTTGACCCATTGTTGTAGTTGTTATTTAATCTGGGACTCCTTCTAGGGGCCTGTCTTTGTTCAGGTTGATTGTTATTATTATTTGCAGGAAATACGGTTGTAGAAAAAGAATTGTACTGGTCATTGTCCCCATTAACATTTGGGTTAGGTTGTCCTTTGCGTGGAAGTTTGGGATAGGCACATTTGTTGGCATAGTCCCTGATATCTCTAGCCAATTTCTTTTTCTTAGTATTGATGAGTTTTTCAATGGTAGCATCAATACTAGAAAAGATCCTGCAATACTCGTACTTGTATCGTGGAAACTCGACATGGTTTTTGATTTCAGTTTCCAATTTTCCAAGTTCTGTCTTTAATTTAGTGATGTCACTCGTATAAAACGCTATTAAAGCCTGTAAAAAGTCAGTCCCCTGTCTATCAAACAGATGTGAGATGTGAGATGGATCTATGGGCTATTAAGAACCAGGTTATTTACAACAATCAAAAACATCTAAGTAATATCACCTCGCTAGAACGTGATTTCATTCATCTCTTGCATGATTGTCATATTCGAGCCATGAAACCAGACAAAGGTGGGGGCATCGTTTTTATGGACCATTGTAAGTATGTTGAATATATGCTTGAACATCTAGATTCAACTGCTTATAAATTGGTCACTAAAAACGAGATCCATGGTGCATATAAGAAAATCAACAACATCCTAAATGACCTATTTTTGGAAGGATTGATTGATACTGACACACATAAATATCTTTTGATGCCTGCCCCAAAAATTCCTTCATTTTTTGGAACACCTAAGTTACACAAACGGTTGAATGCACCCCCATTTAGGCCTATTATCGACGGGAGGGGATCAGTGACTCAAGCATGTGCTAAACTCGTTGATAGCATTTTAAAACCTTTGCTTCAAAACGAGAAGCACATCTGTAAGGATTCATGGTCCTTTTTGGAGAATATCAACAAACTCACTTACAATGAGCATGTTTTGTTTTTGACAATAGATGTCAAAGACCTATATACCGTCATACCACAGTCGGTTGGCATTGCCTGGATTAGAGAATATATGGTGGCCAAAAATATAGGAGATGACTCTATAAATTTAACTGAGACCCTCTTAGAACTAATTTTGGCTAACAACTTTTTCATTTTTGAAAACCAATTTTATGTGCAAACATCAGGTGTAGCCATGGGCTCACCTTGTGGGGGTTCATTTGCAAATGCAGTCATGGCATATTGGGAGTCCACTGTACTGTTTAAGGATGAATTATTTCTTAAACATGTCACCTGGTATACTCGATACCAGGATGACATTTTTTGTATTTGGGATGGCAAGATGGACATGATTCCGCTATTCATGGACAGAATAAACACGACAACTGACTTTTTAGAGTTTACACATAGTATAAGTGACACTGAGATCAATTATTTGGACATTTTGCTTATTAAAGATAGAACTAATAAGAGATTTAAAAGTTGCATATATAGAAAACCAACTTACTCTAACTCACTCTTACATTTTACAAGCAATCATCCATATCACCAAAAGAGGGCGGTCATCAAAGGACAGATAGTAAGAGCTGCACGTATGACAACAGATATACAAGATTTTGTCAATGAGTGCAACAAGCTTACCAACATGTTTGAGTCTAGAGGATATCCGTCTTCTTTGATAACAAATATAGTTGCAGAAGTGACCCAAAAACGAGAAGTAGGCCACTTTTTTCCTTTACTTTCAGGATCAGGGATGGTCTCTATTGTCATCAATGATGACCAGGTGACCATTGATTCAAGTTTGATCACCACAATAGAAACAGGAAAAGACAAGTTTACAACTAGTTTTTTGCACACTTATTCCCTAGACTCTACACAAATAAGGGAAATAGTTCACAAAAACTGGGACATCATTAAAAATGATAGAAGCCTGTGCTTTCTTTTAGGTGAACGTCCAAAAATTACATACAGACGAGGTAAAAACATGAAGTCTATTTTAGAAAAAGTAAAACCTCGTGTTAGTTCCAATAAACCCCAAGGGATGTTCAAGTGTGGCTTTTGCATCCAGTGTAAACACATTAAAGTCACTAATAGCTGTAACATTAACGACAAAGATTATAAGATCAAAGGACGCTTCAATTGTGAAACGAAATCTGTAGTGGACGCTGCCCTGTGTAATCATTGCAAGGCATTCTACATCGGTAAAACCGAGAGGATGCTCAAACACAGAATATATGAACACCAACTTGCCATAAAAAAGAACGATTCCAACAATGCCTTGGCCAGGCATTGTATGGAATTTAGTGGTCATACTTTTAACTACCTAATCTTGCAACACAGGGAAGTGGACATTAGAGGGGGTCCATGGCAAACACGATTGGAAATAGATGAGCTTTTGTGGCAGATCCAAGACAAGAGCTCACCTGTTTCCAGGTATCAATGAAGCACAGTCAATTAAATGCGTTCTCAAATGGCTTTCCTATAATAGATAGTTTATCCTAACTTGTTTTTCATGATATAAGTTTTTAGAGGGGAATGCAACTGTGTCATACATTGCTGTCATGTCTAGAACAATACCAAGTTGATTCCTTTGGTCAACTGTACCACAGTTCCATACTTAACGTGTCAAGAAATTCGTTCAGAATTTGGTACACATTAATATAGTAAACAACCTGCTAGATTAATTTAGTAGTGGGGTTGGTTGTATAATATTTAACAAGGTATGTGTAAGTGGGGAGGGCGCCTTTCAGCACGACTCAACAAGATTGTCAGTATTTGAAAAACAATGACGTGTTCAACAATTGTAACAAAAAATTTTTTTTAAAAAAACGGGATTTTTTAGTAAATATAATAACAAGGAACATTAGCAAGATTCTAGTAAGATGTTTCTTGTTTATCCATACATTCATCTATTTTCACTTGTTAAACTACATGTAAGTATATTACATATACTTTTTAGTAGTTAATTTTTTAAAATGAAGCTTTATTGTGTGTAATTTTACATAGAGTGTATACTTAACGGCTAGCAACACGTAGTAACATCATCTCACATTATAGGATGTGGTGTTTTACATTTATTTTTAAGTTCCTATGGTTTTTAATTGGAACGGAATGTTAACTCCTATGATTGGTTAAAGTGCATTGGTAGTGTATATTTAAACAGCAGTGTAAAGTCATCCCACTGTTTGTTTGTCTGATGAAGGCGAGTTATTTAACTTGCCGAAAGCGCTAACACATATTGGAAAATAAATCTGTGGAACTATCAGCCTCTCTTATCATGTTTCAATCGCCTTCAGCATTTTTCAGTGGTTTGTGGATATTTTGTCTTATATTAAACATAGTATCCCAGGGGTACAGATTTCATTTCCATACCTTGCCAATTCCAAACGGTTGGCCAGATCTGCCACAAAATCAATGGGCAGAGGCACAGAAACAAGTTACGTCCCTCATGGATATGGGGGCTATTCAACCAGTACCAGAACAGGAAAAAGGGCAAGGGTTTTATTCAAGACTGTTCCTGGTACCTAGAAAAGACAATGCCTGGCGTCCAATACTGGATTTATCGATTTCGAACACATTCTTGGACATCCCAAAATTCAAAATGCTGACTTTGCAACAGCTTCTGCCCATGCTGGGCAAGAACGCTTGGTTAGTGACTCTAGACTTAAAAGAGGCATACCTGCATATCCCAGTAAGGAAATCGTGCAGAAGATACCTCCGCTTCAAGGCTGGTTTTATGCATTACCAATTCTCTGCACTGCCCTTTGGCTTATCTACTGCGCCCAGTGTCTTTACAAAGTGCCTGGCACCAGTAATTGCATTTTGCAGACAAAGAAGCATACAAATCTATCCTTACTTGGACGACTGTCTCATTCAAGCAGAAAACAAGGACATTCTTCTTCAGCATCTGGCGTTTGTAAAAAGGCTTCTAACATGCCTAGGGTACACAATAAACGAAAAGAAATCACAACTGGTACCCTCTCAAACAAATTACATTCCTGGGTGCAAGCTTGAATACAACTGCCCAGATGGCTTACCTGACGCCAGACAAACAAAGGCAACTGACTATTTACTTCAAACAGATGGCAACAAATACCCAGTTATTTGCAAGACAAATTCTGCAGGCTTTGGGGTTCATGGCATCCTGCATTCAACTAATTCCATATGCAAGACTGCATATGAGAAAACTACAGTGGTATGTAAAAAGTTTATGTAGTCAACATTGTCACAGTCTGGAAACAATGATTCCTCTCATTCCCTGCCTACAACAGGAGTTTCTTTGGTGGGCAGAGGCATGTCACCAGAACATGGGATGGTCTTTCACTCTACCCCCTGCCTCCCAAACCCTAACTACAGATGCATCAGACTATGCTTGGAGAGCCCACCTGGTGGGGAGATGCATTCAGGGCATATGGAGCCCAAAACAAATGCATCTGCATATCAACCAGAGGGAGATGTTAGCTGTTCAGAATGCCCTGACAGCCTTCAAGGATTTACTTCATCCAGGACAACTATTGATAAAGACACGGTTATGTGGTACATAAACAAGCAGGGGGGTACACATTCCTACCCCCTTTGCAGACTAGCCATGGCATTGTGGAACACAGCCCTGACTTACCAAGTACATCTTCAAGCTCAATTCCTGCCAGGAAAACAAAATACTCTGGCAGATGATCTGAGCAGAAATATTATGGACCCTCACAAGTGGAAACTGGACCCACAAGTCTTCAGCATGATAACAGAGAAATGGGGGAGTCCAGCCATAGATCTATTTGCCTCTCCCCAAAATTATCAACTGGACAAATTCTGCACAAGGACTTATCACAGACAAGCATGGAAAGTGGATGCCCTATCCTTCAGTTGGAAAAACCTATTAGTCTACGCCTTTCCTCCTCTGCCTCTTCTCCCCAAGGTCTTACTAAAGGTCAGACAGGAAAAAAAAAATGATCCTAATTGCCCCGGACTGGCCTCGCCAGCACTGGTACTCAATTCTAAGGAATATGTCTCAACTCCCTCCTTGGTACTTGCCTCAAATACCTCATCTACTGTCTCAGCAGAGCAATCAAATTCTGCACAATCAGCTCCAAACTCTGAACCTGGCAGCGTGGCTGATCATGTAATTATTCAAACAACACCTCTCAGTAAATCTGCGATGGATGTCATTTTGGAAGCCAGAAGGCCTAGTACTAGAAAATCATATGCTGATAAATGGAAGAGATTCTGTGCTTGGAACCAAGCACAAGAAACGGACACAGCAAAGCCAAATATTCCTTAGATTTTACAATACTTGACTGAGATACTTGACAAGGGCCTATCTTTTTCATCAATAAAAATACATGCCTCTGCCATCTCGGCTCATTACAACACAGAGCCTCCCATATTTTCTCAATCTCTGCTAAAACAGTATCTTAGAGGGGCCAAAAATTTAAGGCCTCCCAAAAGATCACCAACTCCTGCACAGGACCTCAATTTTGTGCTGGAAAAGCTCACCCTGCCGCCTTTTGAACCAGCAGCTACTGCGGATATAAAGTTTTTATCTTGGAAAACAGCTTTCCTTCTGGCAATCACTTCAGTAAGAAGGGTTTCAGAACTATAGGCTCTCATGGCTGTGGAGCATTTTATTACATTTCATCTGGACAGGGTGTCCCTCAGGACCAATCCTTCCTTTATGCCTAAGGTGGTATCCAGTGTGGCTATTAACCAAACTATTCACCTGCCAACTTTTTACCCAAATCCGCAGAACAAGGGGGACTGGATTCTGCATTCCTTGGACATACACAGACAACTAAGATTCTACTTAAACAGGACCAAATCTCTAAGAAAGTCTGAGCAACTACTAGTGGCATTTGCTGCAGGATCAGAAGAAAAGGCTATTTCAAAGCAGACTATTTCAAAGTGGATAAGCCACTGCATTTGTTTCTGCTATTTACATCATGGTAAACCAGTGCCCAAGGAAATCAGGTCACATTCCACCAGGGCTGTATCTACCTCAGCAGCTTTTCTCAGAGGAGTTCCAACCAAAGACATTGTAGAAGCTGCTACTTGGAGCTCTGTTCATACATTTACAAAGCATTATCATTTGCCTCTCTTCTCTAAGTCCAGGGCAGGCTTTGCCACTGCAGTTTTGCAGGGCCTTATAGCCACTCCTAATGCTATTTTGCTCCATCCTCCCATCCATAGCTTTGGGATTCTACCCAAATGTAATGACTGCAACAGTGAAACACGAAGAACATAGTACAGTTGTGTACACTTACCATAAATGTAGATGTTCGAGTGTATTCACTGTTGCAGTCCAAGTTACCCACCCGCCATCCCCCTTTTTTCTAGAACTTCTCTTTCCTTCACTATATTCTACAGCCTTTGTGGTGTATTTGCTTTTAGATGAAGGTAAAGTTTATGTTGTTACAATTGCATTTATATATAGATATACAGATATATTTTTGCTCCCCATTTGAGGGGCACCTGACATCTGGGGCAAGAAAAACTGAAGAAAATGACGTTGGCTGCATGTTCCATACCCCTGACGACCTGACGTCATGGAAAAGGAGACAGCAACTGACGCAGGACCCAAGACTTTGATATTCAGGCCAACTGAGGGCAACCTGCCAGCAGATAACCCAAATGTAATGACTGCAACAGTGAATACACAGCTGTACTTTCACATCCCTTAGTAGAAAACTTCTTATCTACATTATCCTGGCTAAAGTAACCCAATCTAAAACCTTTATGCAGTAATAATTCATATTTATCAATTGATTGCTTTTAAATAAATATATTACTTCTTTCATAAACTTCAGTATAATTTAAAAGTTCATAACACATCTTGGCATACTGTTTAAAGTTCATAATCACAATTTTACTTACTTTATCTGTAGGTTTAATAATTAATTGGGTATTTCTACTTATGCCTTTCAGAGCCTGCCATCGGTCAAAAGTCAAACTGAATTTTATGTTAGATCTGGATTGCAAATAATTATTAAACAAGTATAAAAATAGAGAAGTTTACAGCAGAAGACAATTGTTGAATAAAATTATTATCAAACAGCGGGATAAACAAACTTTTACCTAAAATGTTAGAAGCATTTAACAAACAATAAGCATTAGACATAACATCATCATTATCAAAAACATTGAAAATGCATGAATAAAATCTCTCATCAGAACTCATACTTTGAATTTCCTCAGTCAGTCCTTTTAAAAAAATACATCAAATGTAACTTTTTGACTAGACAAAATATTTCACACTTTAAATTTTAAAGACGAGGAAGTACCATTGGTACAAATTTCAAACCTAAATTAAGAACAGATTCTACAGCACTCAGTAAAACATGCCTAGAAATAGTCACAGTAAGGGAACTTTTAGTCAAAACTATCTCATTATTACAGTTATCGTCATCTAACTTTTTTGTATTGGTATTTATTCTGTCCATCATTAAATTGTTGCCCTTGACTTGGTCTGCTCCTTTTCCTCTCATTCTGAAAGTCGCTCTGTTACTCGTATTCCAAAACCTCTCATTATGAGCAGCTGGGTCTTGTGGTGGTGACAAAGAGGGATAACCATTTCCATAACACTCATAATCAATCAAAGTGCCCATCTCATCCAACGAAGCAAACAGCACTGCTAGAGCCTTCCTTTGACTTCTGTTCGTATTCTCCAACTGAGCATGCACCTTGGTCTTCCAAAGAAACACCTTCCCACTTCTGTAATCTCTGAGATCGCTTCACAATTTTCCCTTGTTCTTTTCAGATTAAGTCCTGCTCATAGGACTTGAGCTTTTCATTTATTTCTGCTAGCAAAGCATCAAATTTAGAAGTGAATAGTTTACTAGTTAATTCAGAACATACTGATTGTACATCACTCTTCAGTTGGCGTTATTAACCAGGTCACGTTCTACCAAAATGCGGACCCATTCTGAAGCACATTTATGGGCTGCAGCAATCCATCTGTCTTAAAAAGCCTGATCCTCCTCATTGTCATTTTCAGAGGGAGTACTAGGGCTCTTTAAAGCACGCAGCCCCCTGTGTGTGATATCTAATTCGAGGTACCTTCTCAGACTCAGGATATTAAAGTGTGTATTTGTTTTCACAAAAAGTAAATCTTCTAATTTCTTACATAGTTCTTGGAGTTCATTAGACAAATTAGAAGTGGAATTAGCACCAGTTAATAAAAATGGATTGTCCATACGTCGGTTTGTCTCATCAAAATGCTTATCCCAGAATTTGGCTGCTGAATCAACATTATAACTTGTTCTATTCTCCATATGGAAAATGTACTGTTCCATAGAGCGTTGAGATAAATCAGCAGTCTCCTCTCGAAAAATTCTAGGAACATTTACTGAAGAATCTGTGGCCATAATAACCAGGCAGGTGTACCCATCTCCCCCCTGCTATTTGCTATGTATATAGAGCCATTAGCGGTGGAGTTTAGGAGATCAAAACTGAGAGGGTATAAGTCAGGGGAGGGGGGGTAAGTAAAGGAAAAAAATCTTGTTGTATGCAGATGATGTATTAATAGCAGTGACAGTGATGGATCTGGAGGATGATCTGAAGTTTCTTTGGGAAATAGAATGGTTTGGGAAGGCCTCATGATGTATAATAAACCAATTGAATACTCAAGTGTTAGAATAAGTACAGTTGTGGAGAAAATGGAGAGAATGTAGACCACAGAAATGAAATATCTAGGAATTCTGCTGGGGGTGTGGGGTGAAAGAATTGTTAGGAATTACTTGTAAAAACCTACATGAAAAGACAAAGGATCAACTGCAGAAACAGAAAGGAATAGTGATGGATATAGACCGGAGAAATAAAATATTGAAAATGTGTTGTGCAATCTCTATATGAGAAATAGTTTTTTTGTGAGTTGCCCAGAAATCGACTAATGAAAAAAATAAAGCAGTTAGGGAGAAGGTTATATATTGGGAAGCCAGTAAGCCTAGATTGTGATGGTAGGAGCTGTCATATCCAGTAGAGGAAGGAGGATTGAGATTCCCACATCTTAAAACAGAATTACAAGCTTGTGGGATACAGGGTAGACTGGAAGGGTATGATTTGGTAAAAAGAGGAGGAATGGTGACAGAGGAGACATTTTAGAAACAATATCGGAAGCTACTGAGAGGAATTTGAGATTATAGTGAATGAGGGGAATCTAAAAGTTACTTAATACCAGAAGTCCAGAGAGGAAAAAATGGAAGGATATACTGACATGAATGTGGGGGCAGAGGAGGACGAGGAAAGGGAAACTGTGGTTTGGAGATGTAGGAGAAGGCAGGATAAGATTGAAGTATTGGCACCAAATACAGGAGGGGCATAAAATAATTGGTTGGGCAGAGATGCAAGAAGAATATCACTAGACTAGAAGTTGGGATGGGAATATAAGGATGTTGTAGCAAAATGCAATACAATTAATAAAAAGGAGAAGCACAGGAAAAGATGAGAAAACTGGTACAACAAATTGAAGTAAGAAGAGTAGAGGGCAGAATGACAAATGGGTTTTTGAGAGTAGGAAAACATTGGATAAATGGGATGGAAAATCCTAAACAGGAACTAAGGCAGCAGAGATGGGAAAGGTATTAAAGAAGAGAATAGGAGGGAGGAATGGAGACAAATAGTAAGACTACCAAGATATGTAACTAAAGCATGTAAATATAGGATTTTTGTATGGAAGTGCCTACATAAATATTTTTATACTCCTTTAAAGGTAGCTGGGTTGCTTTCAGGGGTAACTGATATTGTTGCAGGTGTTAAGAACCCACAGGCACATAGGAGCACATCTTTTAGAGCAGCACCAAACTATCTACATTTAAGAGAGAGATGCAAGAGACATTGTGTACTTTTCCCTCTAAGTGAAATAACAAACTTTCTCCTATGGTATGAGAGTAAAGTCAGAGAGAAAGAGAAAGATAGTAGGATTAGTAATGACAGTTGGGGAAAAGGGCTACATACAAGCGATGGAAGAAGCAGGAGTCAAGCAACAGGAGAGGAAGAGAGCAGAATGGTAGAGCACATTTATGTAGGAGAGCTATCAGATGTAAACGGGAAAGGGGTACATTTTAGGAAGAAGTGGCAGAGGTGGAAGGAAAGGAAAGGAGTCCAGGATGTAGAATAGTAATAAAAAGATAGATGCAGACATTTTGCAAATGAAACTTGAAGGAGGACAGCAGTTGCAAAGGGAAAAAAAACGGAGGTTTGCACCAGGGGAGATGTAGATGGTGGTTTAGAAAGAGAAGCTAAATGGTAGGGAGGGAGATACGGTAAAGAAAGTGAAGCTAATTGGGAGCAGGAAACGTGTCAGAAAGATTTATAGTATGCAAACCCAAAAGAAGATACTGCATAGACAAATGGGGAAACAGTATAAATACTGATACAGAAGTCTTGGGAGGAAACAATGGGTAAATGGAGATGGAAACATTAAAAGGAAATGCTCACAAAAGGGGAGACAGACAAGGTTTTATTTATGTAGCCCTCAACATTAGGTCATATCCTGCGAATAACATGCTAGAAGTGTAAGTTGGAAAAAGAAAAAGACTCACCATCTCTGGGGTGATAATGATCTTGTAGCTTGCATGACAGCAATAAACTACTTTGTGTTATTAAAGAAAAGTAAAAATATCAAAGTCATGTCATTCATGTGAGCCCTAGTTTTGGGGTGTAACCAGCTGTATAGGTGAAAAGAAAGGATTAAACTTTGAAACAGGTAACTAATTTGCCAGTAGGGTAGTGACAAGGTGCACCATATATGGGGTATGCACACAGAATGTAATATAGAATGTAATATTTGATGAGATGTTAATGTTGATTAAAAAAAAAGTAGAATAGACAAAAACACACAAATTTCAATGAGATGTTTACAGCTATCAATGCTCTTTAGGGTTTAAATCTTCTCTGGACCTCAGGACCTTTGCTTGTTAACACATCATGTTAAGTTGTCCATCTCGCCTTCGTTCTTGCTGTTTGGGTTCAGAGCCGATCCTCGGCTCTGACTCAGCCATCTTCTGTAGCTGTTTACTGGCTCGAGGCTACCCCTTATCCCAGAATGCCCAGCGTCAGCTACCCAGATCTTGTTTGCCGCTTCAGCTGCGAGGTTGCTTCCTTACTGGCTCAGGCTTAGTATAATCTTTTATCTGTTATATATTGTTGTTTATTCTTGAAAGTTTGTCAAGTATTTGTCTATTTTTTGTCTAGAAAATATTCCTTTATCCCTTATTGCGTTCTGGTGTATTTTAGCTTTGTTGGCCATCGCTCCATAACTCCCAGGCCTTCTGTTCCCTTGAACTCATTTAAATTAGAGAGTCGTCCCCCCCAGGATAGCCGTTTAAATTAGAGGCTTTCCTTCTATTCCTTAACTGTAACAAAAAAAAAAAGTCTATTTGTTCTTGTTTTTTGTAGTATAGCTTTTCATTAATGTTGTTGTAGTTGTTGTTACTGTAATGTCTAAAGATACCAAGGTATCTGGCTTCAAAAAGTGTGATTCATGCTGTCAGAAAATGCCTCTGACAGATGGGCACACTAGTTGTGTATATTGTTTGGGCGCTGTTCACCTGCAGGACTCCTGTTCTATATGTCACGCTTTTAGTCCAAGGGTCCTGCAGGAGAGCAGAAAACAAATTAATCCTTCGGGGATTATTGAAGCCACAGGATTCTCCAGCTAAAAATACTCAGCCAGCGAAATCCACTAAGTCTGTCAAGCCATCGGCTCCACCTTCGGAGCCGACTTCCTTTACTTGACCAACCAAGTATATCGGTACCGGCTGGCACCGACAAGACAGCTCCTCTATAGGCTCCATCTACTATTTTGGAGCCATCTCAGAGCCATAAGAGACTGAGGTCTCCATCCTTGGAGTCCATCCACTCGGCACCTCAGTCACCTTTGTTACACGGTGAACGTAGCCATCATTCTACCCACTCCTCTCGATCCTCTAGATTATCGGATCATGATGTGGAGGGAATAGTAAGTAGGTTGCTTAAGTCACAGGCACTGGCAAAAATTCTGTCCAGCCCACCTCAACCGGTATCAGCTCCAACCACCTCTATTTCTATTCCTCCTCCGATTACTTTTAGCTCGGAGCCGGAGACCATGGATCCGCAGGTAGTAGAACCGTCGGCGCCGATCATCATCTCTCCTTCGGTTCAGATGTCGGCTCCGATTACCTCATTTGTACCTTCTATCGAGGGATCTGGGTGCCAAGGCTGTCTAGTTTGCTCCGAGGGGGGGGAGTGGCATCAGACCCTTGTCCGACCCCATTCTCCCCCTCGGAGCTTCGAAGCAGGTAAGCTCGGCTCCAACATCGGCCTCGGAGCTGTCACCCTCGACACAGAGAAAGACTTCTGTTTCTTCGGAGCCGGAGCTTTCTCTGCCTAGAGGTCGGGATGCCTTCGAGGTCATGCAGAGTGTGCTGTCCCCTGAGACAGCTCTACTGCCAGCTCCCTCGGCTTCTCCACCCATGGTGCCTGTGCCAACCTCTACTCCTCCTCCAGACCCCAAGCATAGGGAACCTATGCCCTAGGACACCCCATTAGGTGATCCCTCTTCTTCTAAAGCCTCCCCTGATCACTCGGAGGAGCCTCCCCGGAAGAAGAAGGGCAAGAGGAAGCACATAGACTCCCCTGAGTCTGTCACTTCAGATACAGACATGGATGAATCGGAAGGGTCCCCAAGGTCTCCCTCTGAAGATGTTTTCTTTTCGGACATCCTTGAAATGCTTAGACAGAGGAGGGACTGGACTTCCCTAGCCCCTACCGAGGACGAGTCTGTATACCTGGACACATTCGGTTCCCGACCTTCCACCTCCTGGCTATCTCCTCCTTTCGATCCACTCATGTCTGTAGTGGCTCAAAAGGCTTGGTCAGCTCCAGATTCTGTGGAACCTACTCCAAGGAGACCAAACAAATTTATTACAGCCCCCCAGGACAAGCAGTTCCTCTCCAAAGGTGTGCCCATTGATGCCATGGTGGTAGCAGCAGCCACCAAGAAAGAGTTAGCAGAGACCTCTTCATCTTAGGTTCATAGGTTCATACTAGGCTATCTGCCCTAGGGCATTTATAAGCCTAGCCAGAGTGTGTTTGGCTTTCGCCACCCATTTTAAATTAATTTTGCTATGCCTTTTTTTGAGGTTAGTATACTGTTCCTCTGTCTAACAGTGACACAGAAGTGATAGCCGGGGTAAACCTACGATCTCCCATCCACTCATCAAGATTCCTCTTGAAGAGAGTCAATGTGGGACTCTGCCTAACTTGGACTGGGATTCTATTCCAGAGTGAAGGGAGCCTCTGGGTTATGAATCTGTCCCTCCAGCATGTCCTATTTATTTCAGTGCTGAGGTTCAAGTCTCGAGCGTAGCTCGATAGGATTTGGATTTTCTGAGGTGCAGCATGTCCATTAATTCCGGGTTGGACATGGCTTTATACGTCAGGCACAGATCGCCTCTGAGCAGGCGGTATGCCACTGAGTAGAGCTGGAGTTTCTTTAACTGGGCAGCATATGGCATCTGTTTGAGCCCTTTGATCCTCTTGGTGAGGTACTTTTGGGGTCTTTCCAGTTGCTGCAGGTGTCTGGTAAGGTACATCCCAAAAGGGGCATTGTACTCAATTATGGGCCTGATGAGGGATGAGTAAAGAGGTACGATGACCTCCACTGATCTAGATGTGAATCCCTTCATGATTAGGTGGGCTATATAAAATGTTTTTCCAACCACTTTGGCCACGTGGTTGTCAAATGAGAGATTGCTATCAACTTGGGTCCCCAGGTCCCTAATGACTTCTTCTGTACTTAATGGATTACCACCTATGTGGTAATTTGTGGGCACTTTGTTTTGCCAAAGGGGATGACTATACACTTTTGGCGTTTAGCTTGAGGCCATGGCTCTGGCACCAGTTGTCTGTTTCTATGAGGCCCTTTTGGAGGATGCTTGTGTCGGCTGGAGAGTTGATTATGGCGCCCAGTTTGCAGTCATCTGCGAACTTGGTCAGCCACAGTCCTTCCGTGTTGGCCTGTACTGCCGAGAAATATATACCGAACAAGAGAGGTCCCAGGACTGAGCCTTGTGGGATGCCACTTGTAACTGGTTTGGAGTCTGACATGGCTCCAGCAATTCTAACCATGTGGGTTCTGTGCTTGAGCCAGTTTGCAACCCATCTAGTGACATAGGGGTTTATATTTAAGCTGGTGAGCTTATCTATAATGCCCGAGTGGGGTATTGTATCGAAGGCTTTTGCGAGGTCCAGGTAGGCTGTGTGGACCACCTTCCCCTCGTCAATGGCCTTGGTGACTGTTTCAAAGAAATCGACCAGGTTTAAGAGGCAGGATCTGACCTTAACAAAGCCAAACTGGGTAGGATCCAGTGGCTGTAGGTCCCCAATATCTTTATTTATGAGGTCCATGATGATCCTTTCCATAGCTTTGCAGACCAAGCTAGTCAGGCTTATGGGGCGATAGTTTCCAGGATCCGTTGAGGCACCACCTTTGTGGAGAGGGACCACTGTTGCTGTACGCCACTCTTTGGGTAGATATCCTGTAGTAAGGCTAAGATTGAACAGTAGTTTTATGTTTGGGTTTAGCTCTTCTTGGAGTTCATGTAGGACGCAGCCCGGGACACCATCTGGTCCCATTGATGCTGTGTTTTTTCGCTTTGGAGAGGGCGGCTCTTACCTGAGCATCTGAGATGCCAGGGGGGCAGCACTCTGTTGGGATAGATTTTTGCCCTTTGGTGGGGAGGGGGGGAGAAGTTTGCACTGAACCTGTCAGCTAGGATGTTGGCAATGTCTGTGGGCTCGGTGTATTTTTGTCATTTTGGACTAATTCTGAGCATATCTGGGAATTCCCACCCAGGTTCCTAACATAACTAAAGAAAGCCTTGTGATTATCCTTAGTGTCCTGTGCAATTTTTCTCTCGAAGCTGGCCTTAGACGATTTTATGAGTGCCCGTAGTTTTTGCTAATACTGATCAGAGATGCCTTCCCTTTTGGGATTTTGCTCTATCATGTAGTAGCTTCCTCCTTCTATTGTATAGTTTGTTTATGGCTGGGGTCCACCAGACAGGACGCCTGCCTTTGGAGGATTGGGTCTTGGTTTTATTTGGGATTGCATGATCCATGCATTCCTGAATGTGTTCATAGAATGCTTTATAAAGGATTCTGCGGTCTGGGCGTATTTTCCACAGGCCGGGGCTTTGAAGGATTTCACTCGGTTTTGAGGCATGTGAAATTTGCTTTAGAGAAGTTTTTCACTGTGGTTTTCTGGGCAGGGGTGGGGTCGGGATGTGAATATCCAGTGAGATTAGTTTATGGTCTGATCTTACCAGTGAGGGATACACTTCTGGTCTGGAGCATAGTGTCCCCATGTTGGTGATGATCAGGTCCAGTATGTTTTCCCCTCTTGTGGGAGTGGTAACAAGTTGTTCCATAGCATTTGAGTTTATAAATTCTAGGAACCTTTGGGCTAGGGTGTTGGAGCTAGAGTAATGCTCCCAGTCTATGTTTGGGTAGTTGAAGTCGCCCAATATAATGGTGTTTGGAGAGACCTTCATATTTTCCAGTATTCTCAGGAAGGCCAAGTGGGGTTCCTGACTTTGGGAGGGTGGTCTGTAGCAGGCTATAAACTGGAAGGCAGTTTTACCCACAGTTAGTTGCACATGGATAGTCTCTGATGCTTCGTGCTGTGCCACCAACCTGGAGGTGTGGGTATCTTTGACTAATATTGATACTCCCCCTCCTTTTGTGGTTCGGTCCAAGTTTTGGGGCCGAAAAGCATGGTATGAGGTATAACCTGGTAGTGCTGGGGTGCTCTCGGGAGCCTTGAACCAGGTTTCTGTTACTGCACAGATATCGATGTTCTCTATGCTAAGGAGAGTTTCGAGTGTGTGCATCTTGAGGTTTAGACTTCTGGCGTTGAGTAGCATTACTCTTAGTTTCTTATCCCTTGTGATACCTATGGAGGTGGGTTTGTCTTTTGAGCTTTGCCTAAAAAGGCACTATGGGGGTAGCAAGAGCCTTTGCCAATATCCGAAAGCCCAGGGTGACAGGTGCAAGCCATCCATAGCGAAGAATCGTGGCTTGTCGAGCATGTCATCCCAGGCTGACAGGCATTGGATCCCCTTTGAATGACACCAACACTTAAGCCAATTGTTGAAATTGATCATCTTGTCTTCATATTGTGGCATCATTCTTGGTGAGGGTAAGATGCTACTCAAGGTCAGGGTCATACCGCCTGAGCTACATGCTCAGAGAGCTCCTCTATGTCTCTTTTCATGTAGTCCAGGGAGGTACATCTCAGGTCATTCACACCAGCATGGACAATGACTGAGTCATATTTGTACTTGCCTTGGAGTGACCTGAGTGCTTGTGTTATGTGGCGGATCCTAGCGCCGACAGGCAGCTCACCGTGACCTTCTCCTTGTACAGCCTGGTGAGCAGGACGCCAGTGTGCCTGACGATAGAGTCACCTATTACAAGTGTATCAGGTGTGTTGTTTAGCCTTAAGGGCTGTGACTGTTTGGCACACTGGCTTTGTGAGCTATGTGTTGCATGTGTTTTGTTTTGGGGTAGCGTTGCTTGGGTGTCTGCTTTGGAGGTCTCTGCTGCTTAGGCAGATTTTTATTTAGAGCCTCGAGTATGTTTTTGTGTGTTTATGTGTTTGGTTTGTTGTCGTGGTAGGTCTATGTGAGACTGGAATTGTAGTGAGTGTGGTTTCCTTCTCCTCCTGACTGGTTACGCCAGTACTGAGTTGAGAGAGCTTAGCCTCCAGTTTGGCTATATGGTTGCATCTCTCACATGTGTTGGAATTTGTTGGGAGGAGGAGAGGGTTGTCTGTGTACATGAGGCAGTTGTAACATTGCCTCAAGATTCCCAGATTCACCAGCTGGACCGGAGAGGAGATTGACAACTGACCTTTGGACATGCTAGAATAGTATTGGGAATTCCTTTATAATTGAAAAAAGGGCCAGTGGGGAACAAGGTAATCAAGGGAGTTTGTGAGGGTGTAGTGCTTTTAATTTTTAGAGCTGACTTATATAATTGCTTTAGTGAGCAAGTGCCAGGTAACTTAAATGCAATGTGTTACAGGTAACTTAAATGCAAAAACGACAAACAGTAACTTTCTTTCAAGTGAAACAAGGAAATAAGTACAGTAAGCAATGCAGATATCACTAGGGATCCACATAAGTGCTAAAAGGCCGCGTTTTAGGTGGAATTAGCATTTCAGGGAAATAAACAAACAACAAGCATACAAATAAAGCTAGATTCAGCAGGCCTGGATCTAGTCTATGCTACAGCAAACAAGGTGTACCAATTTCAGTAAGAAACAGTTAGAATATGCAGGCACTATAAGCCTCTAACCAGAAATTCCCTGCTCAGAAGGGCAGAGTCCAGCCTCTCCTCCCACAAGAGTGCAGACCGCAATCCTTCTTAACGTAAAATAACTGGCCTGAAGCCCAAGTGCTTAAACCAGAACTAATACACTTTTAGAATAACATCCTCTGAACAAAGAGTCTCGGACGATGGACAGATATGGAAAATGAATGTTCGCTTCAGCGACCTTTTCTATGAGGTCCCTGAATTATCTATGCCATTTTACACATCTTCAAAGGGATCTCCTGAAAGAGCTTGGAGATACCCTTCATGATCCTACAGCTGAGGGAGCACCAGCCAAAGTAGCTTCTCAGCTTGTGACTCTTAGTTCCATAGTTAACTCCTCCATGAGGCTGATTTCCTATGCAGTCGCTGGAGCGAGAAGAGCTGCAGGGACAGGTGTTGCTCTCAGGAGACATGCTTGGATGCAGCTGTGCCAGTTTGCAGAACCCTTTCGAGCGTCCTTCACCAATACTCCCTTTGATGGCTCCTTTCTCTTTGGGCCTCAGGTGAAAGACACATTGACCAGGTGTGAGCAGGAAGGCAAGACTTTCTCTGCCGTGGGAGTCCGTTTTTCCATTCCTTCCAGACCTTATCCCAAGGGTCAGAAGAGTGGAAAGATGTGGTTCCGAAAATCCCAGGGACCCTTGCCTGACACACGTGGTGATTTTTTCCCCCCAGGGGGAGAGGGGGAAACAACAATAACAGACACCGCCCTCGTGGCAGAGGGGGACCGCAAAACCAGGGTGACAGAGAAACTTTCTCTGCCAAACCCTTCCAGTATCCCTGAAGGGATGCCCGACTGCTCACCTCTGGAGGCAGTCGGGGGACGACTTTTGCTGTACCCAAAAGCCTGGCAAAATATAACAAGAGACAGATGGGTACTATCCATCATATCCGGAGGTTACAAAATTCCCTTCCATCAATCCCCCATAGAATCGAAAATTCCCATCCCAGATGTCCCACCCAATCTAAGGGATCAAGCAGTTACAGAAGTTTCAAGACTGCTAGAAAAAAGAGCCATTCAAGAAGTCCCCGCAGACCAACTAGGATCCGGAACTTACTCAAGATTCTTTTTAGTACCAAAAATGACAGGGGAATGGAGACCAATACTGGATCTCAGCAGATTAAACAAATCTGTACAAAAAGAAAAGTTCCGGATGGTGTCACTGCAGTGTATTTTCCCTTTTCTGGGTCAGGACAATTGTGCTTGATAGATCTTCAGGACGCGTACTACCATATCAAGATGGACAGACGCTCCAGGAGATTTCTTCGCTTCTGGGTAGGGGCCAGTCAATACCAGTTCAGAGCTCTGCCCTTTGGTCTCACCTCAGCCCCCAGGGTGTTCACCAAGTGTATGGCAGTAGTCACGGCTCACCTGAGGCATCAGGGATTCCAGGTGTTTCCCCATCTAGACAACTGGCTCCTGACTGCTACCACCAGGCGTCAACTCTTAGAGGCACGGGATTATACAATCACATCATGCACTCAACTAGGCATTACAGTAAATTTCGAAAAATCTGCCTTGTTGCCCTGTCAGTCTATTACATACATAGGAGCAGAATTAAACACAAAAGAAATGTTTGCAAGATTACCACAGGAAAGAGTTTCCACTATTCGTCAACAAGTGTTAATTCTAATGCAGAGCAAAAGGGTTCAAGTCAGACATGTCCTCCAAGCTCTAGGCTCCATGGCAGCTGCCATTCTTCTTGTTCCATTAGCATGTTTCCACATGCAAATCCTTCAGTGGCTTCTTTTCACGCAGTGGTCTTTCCAGGAACTACCCATGTTTCACATGATCCTGATCACAGAAACATGCAAAAGGCACCTTTCTTGGTGGATGGTCTCCCCACTAGTAATTCAGGGCAGACCTTTCATACAATCCTCTCCGGTAGCCACAGTGACCACAGACTCCTCCATGATAGGGTGGATGGGCATTATCTAGGCAGGACAGTCCAAGGCAGTTGGCAACCTCATGAGTACCATCTGCATATCAATGTTGTAGAAATGAGAGCTGTTCTCCTAGCATTGCCAGCCCTTCAAGACTCTTTTCCTTCCGGGACCATTGCAATCGAAATGAACAACATGTCAGTGGTGTGGTACATCAACAAACAGGGTGGGACCAGGTCTTACCCCCTGTGTAGAGAAGAACTCAGACTGTGGCAATGGGCGATTTCCTCCCAACGTTTTCTGATAGCAATGCACATCCCTGGGAAATCCAACATTATAGCAGATAGGCTCAGCAGAGCTATCCTCATGCCTCACGAGTGGTCTCTGAATCAGGAAGTTGCGGATCTTATCTTCCACAAATGGGGACAGCCTTGCTGCGACCTGTTTGTCACTCCTCTCAACAACAAATGCAGCAGCTACTTCTCCCTACTTCCTCTTCCAGGTCATATACCTAGAGATGCTCTAGTCCACAGTTGGCCTCAGGGACTCCTTTACGCTTTTCCTCTAATTCCAAGACTCGTACAGAAAGCAAAAACATTGGGTTGCAAAATGATCCTCATTGCCCCATATTGGCCTCGACAAATATGGTTCCCGTTCCTACACCTCCATCTTCTGGATCAACCGTGGATTCTGGACCCGGTTCCATATCTTCTGATTCACCAATCAGGTGGGTTGCACCAATCCCTTCAAACTCTCCAGCTCACAGCTTGGTTACTCCACTTCCAACCTTAGCCAGGCTTTCCAATATCTCCCCAGCAGTCTGTGATATTATTGTTTCCTCACATAAGTCTACTACGAGGAAAACGTATGCTAGTAAATGGAAACGGTTTTCTTACTGGGCAGAATCTAGAAATTTGGATCCTTTCTCAGCCCCAGTCCATGAAATTCTTGAATTTCTAGCACAGCTTTTTCATTCTGGTGCGGCTTCCACTACCATTAGAGTACAACTGACTGCCATTTCTAATTTTCATATCGGTATGTTTAATTCTACCATAATGTCTCATAAGCTCTGCAAAGCCTTTATGAAAGGAACATCTCTTCTTAGACCCCCAGTTAGAGACCCCCCCCCCTCCTTGGGATCTCAATTTAGTTTTAGCCTTCTTAATTTTGCCTCCTTTTGAACCGGAAGCATCATGCTCTTTAAAATTTCTTTCTTAGAAGATACTTTTTCTGGTTGTTATCACTTCAGCTAGACGTGTCTCAGAACTTCAAGCACTATGTGTTCATCCTCCTTACCTGGTGTTTCACAAGGACAGAGTTTCTCTGAGGACCAATCCATCCTTTATTCCTAAAGTCTGCTCAGAGAACAGTTTAAATCAATCCATAGATCTCCCAGTTTTCTTTCCTAATCACAGCAACAAGGCAGAATACAAGCTCCACCAATTGGATGCACACAGACAATTGTATTTTTACCTCCATAGAACTTAGGAACTAAGAAAGTCAGACCAGTTATTTCTTTCTTATGCTTTCAACAAGCAAAACCTTCCAGTTTCTAAAGTGACCATATCCAGATGGTTATCTGATACTATTGCCTTTATTTATCAGTTACGAAATAAAGAGCTACCAGCTAAACTAAAAGGTCATTCCACTAGAGCATTAGCCACCTCTGTAGCTTTTCAGTCTAGGTTGCCCATAGACTCAATCTGTGCAGCTGCCACTTGGGCAAACCCCCACACCTTTATCTCTCATTACAAGGTAGATATGGTCTCCCGGAGCAGAGCTTCCTTTGGTTCTACTGTTCTGAAGAGTTTGTTCCAATGAGCCACCCGGGTTTTTAGGTGCTAGGGACGCTGTCCCAAACAGCAAAAATGAAGGCGAGATGGACAACATAACATAAAGAAGTTATGTACCTACCATAACGTTCCATGTTAGTTGTCTTCATCTCGCCTTCCTTCTTGCGTCCCTCCCTCCTTCCCCCTTCCTAGAGGATTGTGAGGAGTTCCCTTTTGTTTTCACTGGCTGAGCATCTTTTATTACTTCACATGCAAGTTAATTTATAACTCTTTCCTTGTTTAGGTGTATTGGACAACCAGTTTTAGTAACTGGTTACTCTACTTATGTCTAGTGTGTGCTATCACAAATGAGATCTGGGTAGCTGATGCTGGGCATTCTGGGATAAGGGTAGCCTTGAGCCAGTAAACAGCTCTTGAGCTATAGAAGATGGCCGAGATGGAGCCGAGGATCGGCTCCGAACCCAAACATCAAGAAGGAAGGCGAGATGAAGACAACTAATATGGAACGTTATGTTAGGTACATAACTTCTTTTTATCACATTTGCACAATTGTCATAATTGCCTGGGAGATAGCATCCCAGCATGCTTGGCTGTTCATAATTCATGCATTCAGTCAGAGCAAGACATTAAAGCAGACAAGCTGGTCAGGACCAGGAATGACTCACATCAATGAGAACCAGTACCAGGAGTCTTGCAGAAATGGCTCCAGCTGTTGGGAACACTTAATGTAGCTCTTGTTGCCTCCTTTCAAAACAGACAGTTAAAGAAGTTCTGCTACAAGATTCCATGCCAGAGGCCTGGAATTCAGATGCTTTCTCATTTCCATGGGTGGTAATATTCTTTTATGCTTTTCTGCCTTTTCCATTGGTACCAATATTTCTTCTAAAAGTCCAGAAGGATTTCCCAAAGATAATGGTGATGACTCCCTTTTGGCTAAGGCATTTGTGTTTCTCCCTTAATTTGATATGGACCAAGGGTAATTACCACATATTCCCCACTCTCTGGATTTACTTACACAAGACAGGAGTTGTTTGACACCCAACCTGAATTTACTTCATTTGATTGCTTGGACTGTAACTTTTGAAATTGTTTGGGCACCTTCTTTCTGAGGACTCACAGTTTTTAGCATAAAATCTGACCATACAGGGTGTATTTTACAGATGTATGTTAGAAGAATACCATAGTTTGAAATGCCATTGATTTTTCTACCTACAGAGTAGATGGGTTTCTGCATACTGAGTACTGAAGAGCTACTGGGGAAAGAGAATGACCTAAATTTGTGTATTTGTAGTTTGCTGATAACAGAATAGTGACACAGATAAATGTGGCATGCAACATTAAGAAGATACATGCATTTGAAGAAAACTTCAAGAAGGAGATGTGAACACTACAGTAATGCTGGTTCAAGTAATAAATAGAAAGGGAAATGATGTTTTTACATTTAGAGCCAGAAAGGGAAAAAGAGAATGAAGGCAATAATATACTTTGTATTCGAATTTTCATTTTTTCGTAGTCTACTGGCATGGCATGCTAGAATAGTAAAATGTGTGTGTAGTTTGATTAATGGTTTCATTTTGAGTTGTTTAAGTTTTAATAAAACAATGCTTTTGTTTTCCTTTGTTTTAAAGAGTTGTTGCAATTTTTTTACTTACTTTTTTTTGAATCGTGCTTGTTTCAGGAAACTTCACATCAGCCTGCATATCAGCTTTTGGCTCTGCACAAAGATCGAGCTGTTCAACTGGAAACAAAATTAGAGATGCCAAAACTAATAAAGCCATCCACCTTTTCTACAGGCATAAAAATGGTAAGTGAATATTTCCTTGTCTCCCTTCTTAACTTGCAAAATTGTTTTTATGTTATTAGTATTGGTTAAGTTATGTGCAGTCTACCCAATCCATTACCATCCTAGCTCATTCATTCTTAGTGGCCAGACTAGCTCAGTGTTTGTCAGTGGCCTTTTTTAATGTCTCCATGTGATGTTGAACTGAATGGCTAGTAAACCGTTGACATGGGACTTAGTGTCTCATATTAGATAACAGTGCTGTTTTGTCTGAATCATCTAATGCCTTCTTTTCCATATAATGACTGTAGAGGTACCAGTTTATATGTCAGTTATCATGCTGACTCAGATACTACCAACAGATAGCACTGTAATATTAATTTTAAGAGTTGTGGCTGACAGTAGTACTAAATGTGGTTGTGATTGTCTTTATATGCTGCCATTTACCTTGTGATTAAGTAAATAAATTCTGCCATTTCCTTGTTCTGCTTCTGCAAATGTAGACAAGTAAATTAACACTGAGTGATGTAACCCCAAATTATATAAACTCATATATCCTTAACTAAACATGTTGTGCAACAAGGGCTAGCAACTGTTTTCTGTTCCACATGATCCTACAAATGCATTCCACAGCAGTAATCCCTACAGGTCTAGTTGATGATTTCTTTATTGAATATGGTGAATGTTGCCTTTGTCCTTTCCTTGAGATGCACATTGAAAATAAGTTAATGTTGCATTTAATTTACTCATACGATATAGGCAAACAGAATAATGTTGGATTATATAATCACATGTTCATAACTGAATTTTCTGTTTAGGAAAGGAGAAATATTATTCTCTTTTCCAGGTATTAACAGTGCCTTCAGCTGGTGATACAGATGAGTGGAACACATAACATATTAACAGTGTGTTTCTGAGACAGTTTTTTACACACTGATACAAATTAACTATCGTTGAGATTTACTAGACCATTTACATCTGCTGAATTTTTACTAACTTTACTGATTATCTTGTATTTCTGAACAGAAAACCTGTACCACCTCAAACTTTAGTACTTGTATTGTAAATGCTTTGTTTAATTTGCTGGAACTTTTATTTATTTATTTATTTTACATTTGTTGACCGGGATAGTCCGACTGGATGCATGTCCATTTTCAGCAGAGACCCGAGGAGAAAAGCTCCAAGGGTAAGCAGATACAGCATTACATAATACCAGCATTACATATTACAAACAGACTATTTACAATGATTACATAAGTAAGCAAGTAAAACAAGGTCCACAGGTTAGAGTTAATCCCGAGTGTAAGTCAGGATTAAAATTAAATTACACAGTAAGCTGGTTAACAGATTTTTACACATTCTAGAGAGAGTTAGCCAGGCTTGATACATTGACATAGCCAGTTAAGTGCCAAATGTTGTTTGAGTCTAGTTTTAAATTGACCTAAGGTAGAAAGTAAGCTAATATCAGCTGGAAGAGGGTTCCAGGGTCTACTTACAGAGTTTGCAAAGAGAGAGTCACCGGCTGTGTTATTCATTTTGCTAGTCTGAATTAGTAGTTTGTTAGAGGATTGAAGTGGTCTAGGATTGTTATAGGGGGTGATAATATTTTTAAGTGCAGGAGTATTGTACGGATTATAGAGGATTTTATAGGCCATAATCAGTTGGTTATACTGGATTAGGCTGGGTAGTTCAAGCCACCCAAGCTGATTTAGATTGATGCAATGATGTGTCCTGAAAGGCAGCCCAGTGGCAAACCTGGCAATGTGGTTGTAGCAGATTGAGAGTTTGTTAAGGACAGTCTTGTTTAAATTTGAGAGTAGAGGGGATGCATACAGAAGGGTTGAAAGAAGGTGAGAGCGAGCTATGGCAATTTTAGCTGGAGGGGTTAGGAAGGCTTTTATTCTGTAAAGTGACCCTAGATTTTTATTGATGGTTTTGATAGTTTGGTTAACATGTAGGTCAAATTTTAGATTATTATCTGTGATAACACCTAATAGTTTTGTAGAGGCAGCAGGGGAGATTATTGTGCCATCATTTGAATTTATGGTAAAGGTGAAAGCGGTAGACCTACGTGTTGGTGAAAATAACAGCATTTTAGTTTTTTGGGGATTTAGGATCAGACAACACTCAGAAAGACAGTTTTCTATTGTATTAAAGGTGGTCTGGGGTAGCTGACCATAACTCTATTGGAGATGTGGCTGAGCAAATCAGAGTAGAGTCATCAGCATATTGGATACAGCTGACTTTTGGGATGACAGTATAAAGGTCGTTAATGAAGATGGAGAACAGCATGGGCCCTAGTATAGAGCCTTGTGGTACTCCAAGGGTGTTAGGTAGAAGATTAGAGAGTTTGTTCTGCCAGAGGTCAGCCTGCTGTCGACCATTCAGGTAGGATTGAAACCATTGAAGGGCTCTAGTATCTAGACAGAATGTTTGCAGGGTGTGGATTAAAAGTTGATGATCAACCATAGTGAATGCCTTGGAAAGATCCAAGAAGAGGGCTGAGGATATATTATTATTGTTGCGATTATGGTTTATGATGTTGGTAAAGGCTAGGAGGGCTGAAGTAGTGCTGTGATGAGGACGGAAGCCATGCTGAGTGTCTGCCATAAGGTGATTCTGGATTAGGTGATGCATGAGTTGTCTATGAATACATTTTTCCATAATCTTTGCAAGTGGAGAGAGTATAGCTATTGGCCTATAATTGGAGAATTCAGTAGAGCTGCCTCCTTTGTGAAGTGGGATTACATAGGATATTTTCCAGATGGTGGGAATTTTAGCTTGTACTATGGTTCGATTGATTAGTATTGAGACGGGGTAAGCAATAGCATCAGCTGATTTTTGTAGGTACTCAGCAGGGAGTTGATCAGCAGAAAGTGTAGTGGGTTTTAATTTTTTGATCACGGTACGGATAAGTGAAGTGGCGACTGGTTGGAAGCTGAATGCGAGTAGGTTTCTAGGGGTGGTACTTTCAGGATCAGGGGAGCTAGGAGATAGTTGGCTAGTTAGGGCTTGAATTGTCTCAGTAAAGAATCAGTTAAAACTGTCAGAAACATCTTCAGGGGTTTTATCAATAGTAGCAACAGGGATTGGGGTTGAAGTTTGTAGTAGATTATTTAAACCTGCCCAAAACTTCTGAGGTTTATTTTGATTTACTGTCTGTAAATTACAGTAGTATTGTTTTTTGTCCTGTAAAGTGGATTTTTTAGTTTTGTTCCTGGATTGCCTGTATTTAATGTGATCTTGGAGGTCTTTAGAAGAATGCCATAAAGCCCATGCCTTGTTTCTAAGGGTAATTTTGAGTTTAGACTCTTTAGAAAGCCATGGCGCAGTTTTTGCCTTTGTTCTCTTTGAACGAACAGGTGCATGCAAATCAAGGATCTCAAGGAATTTGTTGTTAAAGTATGCTACTGCTTCCTCTAAGGAGAGGTGTTTTAGAATGGACCAATTACATGAGTTTAGTTCTTGCTGGAATTTGGCAGGGTCAAAGTTTTTATTGTTTCTAACCTTTCTGAGTAAGGGTTGTTGGGAATTAATGGCTTTGTGCTTAATTACATATGTGAGAAGGTGATCGCTTGGGCCATCAGGGAGGGTACCACAGGTGTACAGTTGGGGGTGACTATTTATGAGTTCCCAGTCAAGTATGCTTTTTTTTTGGTTGGGTTTACCTATCCTGGTAGGGGTGGATATGATTTGTGTAAATGCATGCAGGTTAATATGGGCGGTTGAGGATTCTGAGGAACAGGTGCCCTAGTCTATGTTAAAGTCTCCAAGTAGTAGGGTTTCTTGGGGGTAGTGACATGATAGCCAGTGCAGAATATCTTCAAGTGTAGATATATTGTTACCTGGGGGAATGTACATACAGATGATATTAATGCATTTATTTTTATTAAGTTGCAATTTGGTGGCAAGAATCTCTGGGTTATTAATCTGAGGTGGTTGTATTACATCTATGGTGACATTCAACTCAGATTTATAGAGTACAACTACCCCACCCCCCTTCCTGGAAGCACGATCCAGCCTGTGTATGTTGTACCCAGGTGGTAACACTTCATTGTCTGTAGTGTTAGGTTTTAACCAGGTTTCAGATAAACAGAGAATCTCGGGGGAGTGGACATCCAGAAGTGTATGCAATTCATGTACCTTGTTATTAATGCTTCTAATATTGAGATGACAGGCTAGGAGAGAGTTAGTTGGCCTATTAATTGTAGGTTTGTAGCGTAGATTGCAAGTAGAGGGGGTATGTGTATCTGAAGTGGGTGGGCCAGGGTTGGGATGAATATCACCACCAAGTATTAGGTTAAATCTATAGTTGGTGATGAACTTCAGGAATTTGTTTATTAGTTTGTGGTAGTGTTTGGATCTAGAGCTAATGTGCCTGGGGTTGAGATGTTGATAGACTGAACAAGATGTTTGATAGGACCTGGTATTGTAAGTGTGGTTGAAGGTGGGAGGATTTACAGCTGGGGTGATAGCATGGCCTTTCGGGACCTGAAATCCTGAGAGAAACTGGTTTTCATACAAGGTAAGGAGGTATGGTGCGAACAAGAGGGGTAGTAAAGAGGAGTATATCATTATTTGTGATTCAGCTAGTGAGTTAAGGAACTGTTTTACCTGGTGATGCAACACCAGAAGGTAGAGTGGTGAGGTAACAGTATGGGAAGGGGGATGGGAGAATGCCAGATGAAAGCTAATAGGTGCTATTAAAATGTAGGTAGAAGAATGGGGGTGGGAGAAATTATCCCAGATGACAGCAGATAGGATCTAGAAAGTGGGGGAGTGGCTATAGTACTTTAAATTTAGAGGTACTGGGGGCGGGAGGGGTGCGAGGAGAGCCCGAACGTAGCGGGGCTATTGCAGTTTACAAGGTTTCCTAAGGTGTCCTAAAGCTATAAGGTAAGTATTATAGCTCTTAATGTAAGGGTCAGTTTACTTAAGTTACAGGGGAAGAAGGCAAACACTCAAGTAGAAAAAAGAGCCCTATGGCTGACCAAAATGGTGACATGCTTAATTACTCAGCACTGTAAGTGAAAGCTTAACAAATGCTTTTTGTGTGCAACCTACTCTGCTTAAATGCTGAGAGAAACTGATTTTGTTATGGTGACCAATTGCAGTCCTGTAGACTCTGTTTTCTAGGTAAATGTAGAGTTCAACTAGGAAAAGAGAAAAGCAGAGATTCTAGGGTAAGCATGAAGGCAACAACAGGCAGTTATTTTATAATAATACATTCAGAAAGGTTTGATGGGGGGGGTAAAGTAGCACACTTCAGAATGAACTAAGATTTATAGCTAAGAAACCTAAGCAAGAGAGCAATGCAGTAAATAAACACTTGCCAGATTTTAAAGATATATACCAGAAAAACTAAATCAATTGTTCACAATTGTACAACTGGAAAATTGCCAGTAAAAGCACTTCATGTATAGCTAACTCAAGTTATTCAGGTCATAAAAGCACGTCTTCAATGTGTGTGTGCAGTTTAAACATTAAAAACACATGCAGCAAGTAGGAGCTCTGATTATACACTTTCTCTAGGTACAGGTTCAGATTAAACACAAATATTACCACAGACATTCAGTAAAGTCACTAGCTACTTATAGAGCCTCTGCAAAAAAATAGAGCAGTCTGTGCAGAATCAAAATTTAGCAGCAGGTCATTCAGTTACACAAAAAACAGTAAAAGATCCATACAATGAAGAAACTTACACTAAGTCACACCAGGTCAGCCAATGGGGGAAGAGAGAGGGAAATCCTAAGCACCTAGATTTGAAAATGATGCCTGTACTGAATTGTAGCAGTTTAACCTGTTTGAGGAAAGCGGGGGGTGGGGGAAAAGAGAAGGCAGTAGGAGTGGTTACAGGGAATACCCTGATTGACTCAAGACACCACACCAGAGGTAAGTTGAATGTAAGGGCCAAAGTCTGCACTCAGCAATTTAATGTTATTTGCACTCAGCACTTCAATTTTAATGTTACTTGCACTCAGCACCGTAATTTCACATGTTTAGCAGGAAAGACAGACCAACAGTATACAATTTGGGGAATTTTTACAAGGGTTACTTGTTCAAATGTCAGGCTATTGCAGTTTACAAGGTTTCCTAAGGTGTTCTAAAGCTATAAGGTAAGTATTATAGCTCTTAATGTAAGAGTCAGTTTACTTGAGTTACAGGGGAAGGAGGCAAACACTCAAGCAGAAAAAAGAGCCCTATGGCTGACCAAAATGGTGACCTGCTTAATTACACAGCACTGTAAGTGAAAGCTTAACAAATGCTTTTTGTGTGCAACCTACTCTGCTTAAATGCTGAGAAACTGATTTTGCTATGGTGACCAATTGCAGTCCTGTAGACTCTGTTTTGTAGGTAAATGTAGAGTTCAATCTGTTTAAATGCTGAGAGAAACTGATTTTGTTATGGTGACCAATTGCAGTCCTGTAGACTCCGTTTTGTAGGTAAATGTAGAGTTCAATCTGCTTAAATGCTGAGAGAAACTGATTTTGTTATGGTGACCAATTGCAATCCTGTAGACTCCATTTTGTAGGTAAATGTAGAGTTCAGTCTGCTTAAATGCTGAGAGAAACTGATTTTGTTATGGTGACCAATTGCAGTCCTGTAGACTCTGTTTTGTAGGTAAATGTAGAGTTCAATCTGCTTAAATGCTGAGAGAAACTGATTTTGTTATGGTGACCAATTGCAGTCCTGTAGACTCCGTTTTGTAGGTAAATGTAGAGTTCAGTCTGCTTAAATGCTGAGAGAAACTGATTTTGTTATGGTGACCAATTGCAGTCCTGTAGACTCCATTTTGTAGGTAAATGTAGAGTTCAATCTGCTTAAATGCTGAGAGAAACTGATTTTGTTATGGTGACCAATTGCAGTCCTGTAGACTCCATTTTGTAGGTAAATGTAGAGTTCAAACTAAGTCACACCAGGTCAGCCAAGGGGAGAAGAGAGAGGGAAATCCTAAGCACCTAGATTTGAAAAACTTTTTCTCCCCAGGCTTCTGCTTTTATAACCTAGTCAGACTTTCCCAGCAAACACCTGTAAGTAAATACACTTTTCATATCACTTGCAACCCTATTCTAACTCCACTACTGGTTAATGCTGTCAATAGGTGATATTTGTATTTATAAATGGAACAGGATGGTTTCTTTGGCCAAGTCTAAAGAAGACAATCATTGAGTTAAACCTTTGCAAAAGCTCCAGTAATTAAGCAACACATCAGTCAATTTACAACTGAATCCCTTTTAAGTTAACATCTTCAAATTGAACATGTTTTGTGATGAATAACTACAACAGCAGAGTTAATGTAATCTGTCCTGCTTGACTACTTCACTAAGCCTGCAAAAGCACTCTGATAGTGTAAATAAGGTATCAGTTGCACATTTGCTGAAATGATGAGTTTGATTGTTTGCTGATAACTAATTCATTGTTGTTGTACTGATAGTCTCATTTGTTTCCAAGTGATTACTTACAGTGTATAATCCATGGGAGTTGCTAGCCACAGATATAAACAGGAAATGTCTGTTCTGAATCTCAAGCAGTAGTTGATGGAAGCTGAAAAATGAAAACTTTCCATTCCTGTCAAAAAGTGTGAAGCCCCACTTCTTGATATTGCTAAGATCACTGAGTTAATGGTATTCCTTCTTAGATATATATATATATATATATATATATATAGAGAGAGAGAGAGAGAAATAGATATACATATATAGATCTAGATATGTAGAAATGCCTGTTAATACTTTTTAGTGGAGGCCTAGGTCTAGGGTTACCACCTGTCCCACTTTGCGAGGGACAGTCCCTCTTTGGGCAGTTTGTGTCCTGCAAAAAAATTGAAAAAATGGCAAATGTCCTGAGATTTTAGGACAAAAATATTTCTTGTGTTTTATTTAATACTTGCACAAAACAGTTATTTTGTATCTGAAACACCTAAATGTTCTAAAGAACAGAATAAGCAACTCAAATGCTACAAGAATAAGCTTTTATTTTGGCAAAAAAGTGAAGTTCTGTCCTTTGTACTGGCCGTGGGTATGTTTTGCCCTGCAAAATCTGTTTCTACAAAAAATGTCCCACTTTGGGCATTTGAAAAGGTGGCAACCCTACCCAGGTCTCTTTGCTAACTAGATCATATTACAGGGCAGTGGCCATTAATAATAGGAGGATGTAATTGCAAATACAATTTTTTGTGACCAGTTTGTAGCAACAGTATCTTGTAAGGCATGTTTCCCTGTCAGATGGTTTGTTTTGTCCAGAACCAAGTTTTATTTAATCAGTTTCTGTAAACAAGAGTTAAAGAAACCACTGGTAGGGACCACTTGAATAAAATAAAACAAATAACTTTATTAAATTAAGAAATAAAAAAGTTCTTTGTTTTATTTTATTCGAGTGGTTCCTGTCAGTGGTTTCTTTAATTGTTGCTTTTGCTGCTTTTGTGGTTTTATTCTCTAAACAAGGGTGTCTGAATCAATAAAATTGTTGGTCCCCACAGTCATTTACCAAAATCTACAACCTTTATAGTCTTTGTATGTTACTCTATGCCATACCTCTCAACTGTCCCTGATTTTGACTCAAATTTTAGCTCTGTCCCTCTTAATCCCTCCTAAAAACTAGTGCTTTTGGAGGAAAGGTGGTGAATTACACTTAATGAATAAAGACAATAATTAAGAGTTACAGAATTATTTTACTTCAGAAAATGTATATTAATTCATATGCTCTGACTCTGTCAATGTCTCAAGTTAATAACACTAATATTTTAAAAGTGTCCCTGCTTTCTTCTGGATTTGTCCCTGATTCTTTTGAAATTTCTCCCT
Source organism: Protopterus annectens (assembly GCF_019279795.1). Lineage (NCBI taxonomy): Eukaryota > Metazoa > Chordata > Ceratodontiformes > Protopteridae > Protopterus > Protopterus annectens. Next base: position 806,716,477 of record NC_056737.1, on the reverse strand, counting down.
GACTGATTGAGAGCTATGCTCTATGCCACAGTAAGATTCATATTCTTGATCATAACTTTTTTTCCGTGGAGAGGCAAGCCACCTTGCCACCTCCCACATGGAGGGCATTACCCCCACAACCCCTTTACTTTAAAATGCATTTGATGTTGCAAAACAGAGAAAGAACAAAGGCCACCTACATGGAATGCCCATCGCAGTGCAGCAGACACATGGTATGCTCAAATCTCAACTCAAATAGTGACCCAGCAGCAGCTCAACAACCTAACATGACCCATCACAAACCTAGTAAACATTGACTCTTCAGGCTGCACACACACTTCACTTTGATGCTTGAAAGACCAGAAGAATGTGGGCTTCAAGCCCCCACCCCCCAGGTATTTGGATTAATGTTTACTGACACAGCAGTGCATCAGGAGTTGCACTTTTGAGTTGTTATCTTTTAGAAGACACATTAAGCTGAAGTCCTGTCTGCCTGAGTTGGTGGTAGCTTAGGAGGATGTTAAAGTCCCATGGCACATATTGGAAAGAAGATTGGGATAATTTCCCCAATCTGTATGTATAGCACCTTAGGTCTCCTGAAAATAAACAACAAAATTAGTGGAATTATCATTAGCAAAAGTAAGAAAGTAAGGCTGCTTAGTTGATGACTTCTATAACCTTATTCTCCTACTGAGCAAGATGCTAATGTATGTAACAGAACATACTTTTTAGTTATGTTTTGTTAATCACGTTGTCCAACTGAGTTGTGTTTTAATTTCATTGAAGTCCCAAAAGTCTTTGATACTGATCAGGGCAAACCAAATAACTGCTTATATGTCAAAACTGTAAATGCAATGTAGTCAGTACACTAATACACTGCTTGGAAAAAAAAATGGAATGATGGCCAGAGTAGAGCAAGTATGCAGTAAGTCATTCAAGGGGGTATATTGTATAAATATATTACTGCACTCCCAGATTGGTCTCTCCAGTGTGTGGTATTGCACATATGAAATGAACAGATATTTGTTGTTATACATTGAATTTTAAAGTACTTTTTAAAAATAAAATTATACATTTAATGTTGTATTTTGATGTGAAGTAGTGCCTCCACCAAAAGTTATATAAAATTGGTACCATATGCACGGGGTCACAAAAATGTGAAAAAGTGCTCTACCTCAGTTCACCTGTAAGTATCAATATTGTTTAAAATATTCATCCAGATTTATGAGCTCCCTTTGAGGTGTGTGTGTGTGTGTGTGTGTGTGTGTGTGTGTGTGTGTGTGTGTGTGTGTGTGTGTGTGTGTGTGTGTGTGTGTGTATACATTCCTTGCATGCATTTGTTTCTGAAGTGGTGTGTTGGAATAGATTACCTTTCACAAGTTAATGTGATAAAACCGGTCCATCTCAATTCATTTATCACCATCAGTGTTGTTTAAACATTCTTCAATTCTTCTGAGCTCTGTTTGAGAGAGAGTGTGAGTGTTTGTGTGTGTGTCTGTGTGTGTGTGTGGGTATATGGATGCTTGTGCACACGGGCACCTATACATTAGCAAAATCTAAAGAGAGAAAGGTGTCTCAAAAATGCAGGGCTCTAATCTTTTTTTTAATCACATGTAACAATATATTATACAACACAAATTATGTTTTAGCTTTTTTTAATGTTACTCATGTATTTAGAGGTAATAGTGAAGAACAAACTTCTCTGTCTTCTGACTTTAAGCACATAACATGCTATGCTTATTTTTCAGTAGAGTTTCTTAAAGCATTTACATAACAGTGCAACATTGTAAGAGAAGCAGAAATCCTCTAAATTCTTCTTTTAAGAGTCTTTGAAATGGGCATTTTGGGTATGTACAAGACTGACCTGTTTACGTGTATAGTCTCAGTTTCCACATTACCTTATTAAATATTCTTTAAAGCTAGTCCATTAGTTGCAGATGTCAGGGCTTATCTGATGGAATTAATGGATAATGAATGCATGGTCTGTTCAACTTCTGTGTATTTGATTTCCCTCTCTTGTTCAGTGTATTCTAAAAGTATTATGACTGTGTAATTACCACCTACTGATTCTGTTACGTTTGATTCTGGGTATTTGTTCATTGTATCACCTATGAAGTACTGACTTCTGCATATTTGGATTTGTGAATTATTTTGGTGCTTGTGTTTATGAAACTTTTGCTTATATTATTTCATTTCAGGAAATGTCCTTCAAAAAATGCAACCAATTAGCTGAGGAAGACAAAAGTGGCAATTTAAAGGGTTACAGATATTCAGTTACCTGATATGGAAGCTTGCTAAGCCAGATTTATAAACTGGATAAAGTAGTGTATGTGAGTGGATGCCAGTTTTCTTTTACTGTGTGTGTGCACGTGTTGGGGGAGCACTGTTGAACACTGGGAAAGGAAAATGGTAGCAATTTGCTTTTACTCTTAAAGATTCTATTCCAGTAGTTATTTTTATGTTTTGTGGTTTGGCCACAGCCTACATTACTCTTTAAAATGCATAATGCACATTTTGTACACACTCAGTAGCCAATCATATTCTTTTCTTTTTTAATCTACTTTTATAATATTTCTTATTGTTTAGATAGAAGAAAAATAAGGTAGGAAAACATTTAAAGGAGAGAAAAAAAATAATATACAGTATATGTGACCATTATTTTTGACATTCTTATAAGATGTATGGTGCCTGTAATATAAAACCAGCAGCTATGAACAATAACAACAGTGTTTCATGGGTAAAAGGTTCTGTAGGAGCTAAAGGAGGAGGATAGTCGGTGGAACGATTGCAGTGAATGGGTTCGGAGTGTTGCTGTGGGTGGGGGTGGTAAAGGAGGAAAAGGAGTTGTAAACAACATAAATATCTAACCATCTTATTTTTATTCCGCACAAGCGGCGGTGGTGCAGTGGTAGCGTTGTCGCCTCACAGCAAGAGGTTCTCCCGTACGATTCTCAGCTGGAGCACCTTCTGTGTGGAGTCTGCATGTCCTCCCTGCGGTCGAGTGGCGTTCGAAAGACATGCGTGAATGGGCGTGCCTTCGTTGAAGGTTGGGCATCGGGCTGGCACCTCGGCACCATAAAAATCAACTGCCAATCATTAGCAGACCAGTGTTCCGCTGTGGGGACCCCTAACTGGGAAAAGCCGAAAGAAAAACAACAACAACAACTTATAGGACCCCTGTATGGCTTCAGTCCCATACACAAAGTGAGCACAGATTGATCGACTACACTACATTTATCCAAAAGTCCACAAATCTGGTCCAGTACATTACAGAGCTATTATCTTGACCTTTTCAAAGCTTTTTGTACTGTCAGCCACTGCCTTCTCCTATAGAAACCCGCAGAACTGTCATGGTTCCAAGACTAGTTTAGAATCCATAATGTAACAAGGAAAACAAAAATCTCTCATATCAAAACCATCATTACTACAGTGGACAAGTCTTAATGTTCATAAAAGTGTATACGCAGAAACATACTGTGTTGAGCCAGTACAAAATGCAGATAACGCCACCCTTTTTTACACTGGACTGAATGTTTTCCTAAATGAATCCTGTCTCCACCTAGCTTTTAACACCCATTATTTTGGGAAGAAAGACTCAATCCTAATTTTGAAGTCATCAGAAGCTAAGGGCTTATTGCTGTCCCCCATAAAAAAAAAATTGATCACAGTAACTCACTACAGACTTTAACAGGTACTGGTCACCAGAGAGACATTCACTGACTTAAGGTACCACGGAGTCGTAGCAAATGAAAATATCACCTTCTAAATGTGCTGTTAAACTTTCTCAAAAAAGAAGATAAATGTAGCCAGCCATCAGGCAAGTTATATGGGCTGAAAGCACTCCTCACTTTTCAATTTAGGGTAAAAGTTTCCTTTATAGTTGTATTTGACTTAATTGTAAGGAAAGGTTATACTAATTATTTGTAAACTGTATTTGGCTTAGTTTGGCCTCCTCAAGCTCCACAGCAGTTAGGGCATGTGAAAGGTGGCCTGAAGCATTGAATGCTGGCCAGTGGTCTGATTATTGGTAAAATATAATCCATACAATTTAGGCTATTGCAACAGTGGTATTTTAGAAGATGTACTGTTACGGTAGGTTTACTTATACAACTGTACTTTCTTACATAAAGCAGAACACATTTCTTTTAAGGCTTGCATGTTTTGTAATATATTTACATGTGTTAATGTTATTTGATTAACCATTGAATTGTTCTGACCTATTGTCACCTGACATAGTACTTAGGAGTTCCTCTGCTTAGGCAGCTCTTGAAAATGGTTGGTCTAGCCCTGTGGGAACATCATGACTGACAAAGATGAACAAATAAATGAATAGTAAATAAAATGCATCTGATTTTTGTTTTAATCCTTGTCAGGTTTTACAGAAATCTGGAGGCAAGTATGTCTTAAAATGGATTTCTTCTTTTTAATCAAAAATTTAACTGAATGCACTATTAATAGTAACTTGTGACCAAAGTTGCATTCGATGAGTTAGTTATACTAGTGTTTCCTAGTAGAAAGCAAAACACCCTAAAATGACTATGCAGTGGCAAAATGTGTTTACTTAAGCATCAGGAAGTCGAAGTTATATATACAAATCACAAGATGATGAAAGAAATAGTATGCAACAATATGACACTTTCTGTCATAATTTAAAATACATATTATAAAAAGAAGCCCCAGCAAAAGCTCGAAGGTAAAAGATAATGTATTTATAACGTAAGGGAAAATTAAACACTCAAATCATTCTCTTATTTTTCATTTTGAATCTGCAAATTAAGCTGCATAAAAAAGTAGTTGCTCAGTCCTAGCCTCCCAGCACTTGGGGCATACCCTAATTTATGTCATCTTTTTCCAACTGCACACCTGAGCTGGATAATGACCCATTTAACCAGTCATCATTCTGTGAATTGGCTAAAAAAACATGAGCCAAGCACATGCATACTTCTTAACCATCTAGCTAGATATCTGTCTGTCTGTCTATCAGTCTGCCTGTCTCTCATTTTGTTTACTAGGTAAGTGATGTAGTACAAAAACCTTTTCATCCATGATCTAAGCCAGAAGGCCAATGACACATAGTATACTTGAGTATATTTAGTGATGTACAAAGAATAACAGTGAATAAATGTTATATGTTTTTAAAATCTCTATAGGTTTACGCATCATAAATTTGGTAATACCTTGAAAGAAGTGGTACATTTATAGTTCTTTTCCTGTCTGCATAATACTGTAACATGAACTTTGTAGAAAAAGTCACAATTTCTGTAATTATATTTGAAGTTAGGTGCGCCATTTTCAATGTCTTTTAAACAAGTACGTTAATAGTCTTTCCTCACTTATTTTAAAAGATTTTTCTTAAAACATGGAAGATTTCCAGCTGATGTAGTATTAGTTGGAAGTATGTGCTATGATGTCAGAACAAGTTTATTGAAGACGTTTTCACATGCAGCAAAGGAAAGTGTTATTATCAAGTAAAGAATAAGGTGTGTGATGCATCATAAACTTATTTTCTAAAGGTAAAGTATATCCTTCATTAAGTAGTTTATCGGTTGGGGTGTTTTGAAGACATGAAGATCTGGCAGTAATGGAAAGCCATTTGACCATTTAATATGTATAATTAGCAAGATGACTGGGCCTTAATATTTTATTTTCAGCACTATGAAAGAGCTGAAGGAGGGGCAATAATTGGTAATGTATTTTAACCTTTGTATTTGTACGCTGGTAACAATTGCTTTAGTGAGTAAATTTGTGATTATATAAGCAACTGCGGTGGTGGTGCTGTGGTAGCATTGTCGCCTCACAGTAAGACGTTGTCCTGTTTGATTCTCAGCTAGAGCGTCTTCTGTGTGGAGACATGCGTGAATGGGCATTCCGTTGAAGGTTGTGCGTCAGGGCCGGCAACTCGGCACGTAAAAATCTACTGCCAATCATTAGTGGACCGGAGTTCCACTGTGGCGATCCCTAACCGGGAAAAGCCAAAAGACACAACAACAACAACATAAGCAACCTTATGTGTAATATCTTAATTGTCATAAATTCAGTGTGAGCTGGAGTGATAGAATCTGGCCAGCAGCAGTTCTAAATATTTTTGCTGAGTTGTGACTGCAAGAAGTTTGCCAAAAGATGGTTAATACAAAGAGGTAGTTATTTGTATAACCTTTAGAAGTACTGAAGGTCAGAATGGTTGATTCTGGATCATTAATAGCTATACTGTTAGCAGTGTAGCTGTTCCAAATTAGTTTAAAATATTTCAGTAGAACAGAATAAAGGCCAGTTGTTTTACGCGCTTTAGTTCATAGGAAGGTACTAGGCTATCGGCCCAAGGGCCTACGTAAGCCTAGCCAACAAGGTTCCCTGGCTTACGCCACCCAAGAAAGTTATTTTCTTGTGCCACTGTCGAGCAGAGACACAGAAGTGATCCCCGGGGTGTATTTCTTATTTCCCATCCACTCATCAAGATTTTTCTTGAAGAGTGCTAATGAAGAACTTTGCTTGACATAGATGGGTAGCCTGTTCCACAGTATTGGGAAGTCTCTGGGACAGGACTCTATCCCTCCAGCATGTCCTGTTTATTGTGGTGACAAGGTTTAGGTCCCTAGAGCATGTAGCTCAGAGGGATTGGGATTTCTTTAGGTGTAGCATGTCCAACAGCTCTGGGTTTGACATAGCTTTATTTGTTAGGCACTGATCACCTCGGAGTAGGCGATATGCTACGGAGTAAAGCCGGAGTTTTTTGAGGCGGTCAGTGTCGGGCATTTATTTGAGGCCAGTAATCCTCTTTGTGAGGTACTTCTGTGGCCTTTCCATCTGCTGCAGATGTCTTGTGAGGTACATTCCAAAAGGGGCGTTGTACTCTATAATGGGTCTAATGAGTGTCGAGTAGAGGGGAACAATGACCTCTTTTTTCCTGGATGAGAACCCTTTTATGATGGTGTGTGCCACGTAGAAGGACTTCCTGACTACTGTGGTGATGTGACTATCAAAGGAGAGACTACTGTCCACCTGGGTCCCAAGGTGTCTTATCACACATTCAGTGTTAAGTAGATTGCTGCCTATGTGGTAGTTCATGGGTACAGAGTTTTTACCAAAGGGGATGACACTGCACTTTTTGGCATTGAGCTTGAGGCCATAGCTCTGACACCAGGCATCTGTCTCAATGCCTCAGCAAGGCCCTTCTGTAGGATGTCCACATCATTTGGGGACTTGACTATGGCTCCTAGTTTGCAGTCATCTGCAAACTTCATTAGCCAGAGGCCTTCTGTGTTAGCCTGTACTTCAGAGAAGTAGATACCAAACAGGAGAGGTCCTGGGACGGAACCCTGTGGTACTCCATTTGTCACTGCTTTGAAGTCAGATTTGGAATCTGCACCTTTTACAGTGTGGGTTCTGTCAGTGAGCCAGTTGGCAACCCATCTTCTGACATATGGATTTATACCTAGTTTAGTGAGTTTAACTATAATTCCAGAATGGTGGATGGTGTCGAAAGCCTTAGCCAAGTCAAGATAGGCTGCATGAACCACCTTACCCTCATCTACGGCTTTGGTGACCGCCTCAAAGAAGTCAATCAGGTTTGGGAGGCATGATCTGCCTTTCACAAACCCGAACTGGGTGGGATTCAGAGTTTGGAGGTTACCAATGTCTTTGTTTATGAGTTCCATGATGATACATTCCATGGCCTTGCAGACCAGGCTCGTCAGGCTAATAGGGCGATCGTTCCTGGGATCAGTGGTGGCTCCCCCCTTTGTGGAGTGGGATAACTGTTGCTGTGCACCACTCAGTGGGCACAAAGCCTGATGCAAGGCTATTATTGAACATGGTGCTTAAGTGGGGAGCCAGTTCGTTTTGAAGTTTGTGTAAAACGCAGCCTGGGATGTTGTCCAATCCCATGGATGCTGTGTTTTTGGCTTTAGCGAGTGCATCTTTTACCTGCGTAGTTGTGATTGCAGGGACTCTGCATTCTTCCTGTATAGATATGGGCCCTTTAGGGGGTGAGGGGGAGGGTAAAGTTAGCACTGAACCTATTTGCCAGGATGTAAGTAACATCAGTTGGTTCTGTAATTTTCGTGCCGTTGTGCTGTAACTCAGAGCAGATCTGGGTGTTGCCATTGAGATTCTTGACATAGCTATAGAATGCTTTGTGGTTGTACTTAGAATTAGTGGCAATTTTGTTTTCGTAGCTAGCTTTGGAGGATCTTATAAGGGATCTCAGCTTCTTACTGAGGCTGACCAGGGAGCTCCTCCACTCATGGGATTTTACTCTCTTTTGCAACAGTTTCTTCCTTCTGTTATACAGTTTGTTTATGGCAGGGGACCACCAGATTGGCTTCCTGTTTTTGGAGGATAGCATCTTAGTTCTGTTTGGGATAGCACTATCCATGCACTCGTGTAAGTGCTTAGAGAGTGCATTTGTGTAGGATTCAGCAGTTGTAACTGTATTGTCCATCTGCATGGGTGTCATGAAGTTCACCACTTCTGTCTTAAGAAGCATGAAGTTAGCTTTCGAGAAAGGTTTTACCGTGGTTTCCTTAATGGGGGGCGGGATGTGGGTATCAAGGGTGATTAGCTTATGGTAGGATCGGACAAACGAGGAGTTGACTTCAGGTGTGGAACACCGGTCACTCATGTTGGTAATGACTAGGTCTAGGATATTGTTGCCCCTGGTGTGGGTGTGGATACGTTAATCTTGAAATCACTCTTCTCCTTAAAACTTCTTTTTGCAGGGAGGGAAACCCCTGCATCCCCATGACTCTGAAATTGTCATACCATGGATAAAAGGGAATATTCAGAGAAATGGCATACAGTACTATGTATATGTAAGTCCATTCTTTTGGCCGTTCAGTCCCCTTATATCAGGACTCACTCCTCCAGGTCCGGACTAAGATGTCTCTTCATTTGGGTGATGTCTCTGGCATGAGTTGGGCTGCTTCTACAGATATTCCTATCAAAAATAAGCAAATAGTTAAACATTTATCTGTTCCTTTCTCTATTACTTTAGATAAGGAACTACATTTGTCTTAGCTCAGGGCTTAGTTCATGCTCTTAACCCTTCATATTCTGAAAAAGGATGTCTTCAGTTTCTGAAGATTTCCAGTGCAATGAACAGGAAATAGAATCTGAGGTAACAAATTCAGTTACACTGAATTCTCATGAAACTACAGATTATGATTATGAGGTGAGTACGGCTTCTTGTTTTCCCTTGGAACATTTTTCCTCTTCTGATGATATATCTAGGATGAATCAATATTTTAAGTTGGAACAAAAAATGATATTCCAGTTTCTACGATTACAACTGGAATTTCCTCAGCTTGCTGCTGTTCCATGTGTTCTTCCAACTTTAGAGGATGTTTTTATAACAGCCTGCAGCTCCTAAGAAAGCAGATTGTATAAGGTTCCTCAAACTTAATCTGACCCTGCAGTGATTTCCTTGTCAAATCCTTCTGCAGCTAAACACTTAGTAAATGCTTTTCCTGCCCCCTCTGACCAGAATAGGAAAGCTTTTAATAGAGTTGTGAAAAAGGTATATTCCTCTGCCACGCTTATTTTTAGATTTCTTAATTATCAAGTTCACATGATAAAATATTTTGCTTGCTTCATTTGAAAATATGAGGAACATTTCTGCCACTTTTCCATCTTCTAAGGATAAATCTTCTCTAAGTGCTCTTACTGATTCTGTTTCTCAAGTAACCAAACATTCTTTAACGTGTTCTTATGTCTAAGTTGATCCCTCTTCCAGTGCAGCAGCTACTGGTCTGCGATGAGAAGGTTACATGACTACATTCTCAAAATTTGCTTGAAGATGATAAAGCTGAAATGTTGAATTCTCCCCGTGATAGGTAGGTTTTATTTGGACCATCTGCTGCTGAGGTCCTGAAAAACGTGATGAGAGAGGGAAACTGATTCAAGAGGTGACTCAAAGTTTTCAGCCTTCCTTCTCCAAGTTTGTTAAAGGTTTCACCCCTATATTAGGATCTTGTCATGAAAAGTAAAATAAACAGACTCTGTAATCTTCAGATATAACACAAACAACTCTGACCCAAAAGAAACCACCGACTGTGGTAAACAAAAAGTCAAACAGCAAAGCAAGATTTCTGTTTTTTATTCTAGCGCTTCGGTGTCTCCACCTTCAAGGAATAACAAATACTCAACAAAATACACACATTTTTATATACCACATAGTTAATTACATTCAGTTAATAATTAAGCAATAAATTACTCCCTTAAAGTAAACACTTCCAATTAAACTCATTATTTAAGCCTTTAGGCACCATTGTTTTATATTTTAAAATATACTTTCCTTATACAATAACTTATGCTTCAAAACATCTTCATCATTATGTAAACATTCCACTCTTTCTAAAATTGTACCCTGTAATAAAGTAATATCACTATTATGTAGCATTTTAAAATGTAAAGCAATCATTTTGTCTTCCCTTATATTCTTTATATCCCTCAAATGCTCCATGAATCTGATACGAAATTCACGTTTTGTTTCCCCTATATAATATAACTGTCATGGGCACTTCAGGGCATATATAACTCACTTACTTCTACATGAATAGGTGCCCCTAGGTTCAAACTTAACTCCATTCATATTATGGAACACATTTACAATACGTGTACATATGCTGCATTTGTTACAACATAATGTTCCTCTGACTGGTGGTGTATCTGGTATATCCACAGCTGGCATACAAAATCTGCCATGTACTACCATGTCTCTCAAACTTTTCCCCTCTTATAGGAGAAAAAAGGTTTCCTAGGCAAAATATTCGCCAAACACCTGTCCTCCATCAAATATTTCCAGTAGTACTCTATTAGCGTCCTCACCTCTTCACTTTTTATATTGTAAATAGACACATAATAGATTGGATCCACTACATTTTTATTGCTTATTTTATTTTCATAGATATATATATATATATATATATATATATATATATAATTAATATCATTATATTTATACTTATTAATACTACCTCTCACATTTTTACCTATGCTTATTTCATCCCATACTTTGGTCTGGGCTCCTTGCATAATGTCTGGATCGTATCCCCTTCTCAAAAACATATTCTTAGTCTGTCCTATGTCACTTAATAATAAATTCTTATCACTACATAATCTCGAAATACGTAGTAATTCCCCAAAGGGTAAAGCCTTCAAAACATGGGGTGGATGACAACTAGTAGCATGTAAATATTGGTTACCATCAACACATTTTCTATGTATATTTGATGAAATATCTCCATTTCCCTTTCCCATCAAAACGAGGTCCAAATATATCACTTTACTCCCTTTCTGAAGCCCATCAAATGACAAGCCAAAAGGATTCTTATGTATTTCCAACATAAATTCATCAACTTCATCCCTACCACCCTCACAAACAAATATCAAATCATCAATGTAACGAAAATAAGAATTAACATATTTTTTCATAAAATTCAAATTAAATAAAAACTTAATCTCAAAAAAAGACATAAAAAGATTAGCATACACGGGGGCAAACACTGCCCCCATTGCAGTGCCTTGTTTCCGTCTATACAGCACATCATCAAAATAAAAATAATTATTCTTAAGGCAAAAATTTACCAAATCAATTACAAAATTCGAGAAGGGGCTATCGCCCAAAAAATATGCAATAGCCTCCAAACCATCTCTGTGCTTTATAGTGGTATACAAACTTTTAACATCAACCACCAGCCAATATTTATTCTTATTCCAAGTTAAAGAGGAAACTTTCCTTAAAAAATCAAAGCTGTCCTGTATGTATGCCGGGGATCTCTGAACATATGGTAGCAGTATTTTATGTAATACCAGGCCAACATTATGTAAAAAATATTTGCAAGCCGAGATAATAGGTCTACCAGGAGGATTCTCCATACTTTTGTGCACCTTAGGCAAACAAAAGAAAACAGCTATCTCACTGTTACGGTTAAACAACCTATCCCTAACATCCTTCTCAGTGAAATAGCCTAACCTAACACTTAATATTTTCTCATATTCAATTACTGCTTGCTCATATTTGGTCCTATCACATTTGTCATACACATCAACATTTTCCAAGTGCTCCATACACATTTTATAATATTGTAACGTGTTCATAATCACTATTTTGTTTCCTTTATCCGAAGGTTTTATTATTATATCCTTCCTTCTTCTCAACACTTTTAAAGCTTGCCACTCTTTTAAAGTTAAATTGTAAGGTATCGCATGTTTGTTTAACAAAACGCTATCACAAATATTTTCTCCTCCAAATCCTATCATGGAGCCAAACTGAGAAATACGTATATTTTCAAAGGGTGGCATACATTTGTTAAACACTGGTATAGTTGATACATCAGTTTTACAGTATGCATTGGGAGACATAGTTTCATCATTGCCACCATCAGACATTTCCCCAGCTTTTTCATAACAGGAGAAAAAACTTTCATCAGATTCACAAAGCAAAGAATTATTATTTACATTATTATTTTTTGAATGCATAGTAAAATGATATTTCAGATACACTTTACGTATAAATCTAAAAATCTCTTGCTTAACTATATGTCCTCTAGGTAACACAGTAGGCACAAATTTAAACCCCAAATTCAGTATTGACACTTGTTCCTGTGTTAAATTACATCATAGGTGCATAGGTTGGTACTGGGCTATCTGCCCGAAGGCATATATTAGCCCAGCCACATTGTGCGTTATTCACCGCCCCTTTAGTTGTTCCCTAGACCCTTGTACTAGCAGCTAGTACCCTTGGCCCCTATCTAGTAGTGCTGTTGGTGTGATCCCCGGTGTTAACTTTCTGTTACCCATCCACTCATCAAGGTTCCTCTTGAAGAGTGATACTGAGGGGCTCTGTCTTATGTAGATCGGGATCCTGTTCCATAGTAAGGGAAGTCTCTGCGAAGGGAATCTATCCCTCCAGCTATCCCTCCATGATAAATTCAACAACAAACTTGGTTCAGTACATACCTCAACGTCTGAACCTCTTGTTGTAGTAATGTCCATTACTATGTCCCTGCTTAAAGTCTGTTTTGTAACCTCCTTCTGGGTTACCGCCGTTAGCCCCATAATTCATGTTCCATTTCTGCCCTTGCCGATAATGTTGCTGGCATTGTTGCTGGTCTCCCTGGCTCCGAAATGTATGCCAATGTTCTTCCTGACGTTGCGGCTGGGGTAACTCAGGAAATTCCTCACTTCCATCCGTCTCATAATGACTCTCCCCTTCTGAAGATGCAAACGAAGTTGAGGCAGCATTTTTAAACCAAACATGCTGACGTCGCCGATTTCCTGCTTTCCGATTGGAAGAAAATAAAAAGGCATGCCCTGCTTCATACTCATTGCTGTCTCTTGTTAATTTAGTTTTTTTCTGTTCAACAAGATCAGATTCTAAAGAGAGCAACTTTTTATTAGTTCTCTCCAGAAAAGCATTAATATTCTGTATGTTCATAGAGCTGCTGATAGTTTGCGAAAGAGCCGCCAGTTCCTGCCTCAGTTTTTTGTGCTTTACTTGATCGCTCTCCAACAAAATATGCACCCATTCTATTACACATTTATGTGAAGCCTTTAACCAGCGCTCTTTAAACTGTTTATCTACAGGGCAGTTCAAGTCAAAAGGGGTGCTAGGATTTTTAATGAACCAGAGACCTTTAGGTATAATATCAAGGTCAATATAACGTTGTAGTCCCAAAATATTGAAATAAGTTCTTGTTTCTTTTTCCAAGAGCTTCTCATATTTATCACATAATTCCCTCTTATCAGAAGGTATTACATTCAGCATCTGCCCCACTGAATTAAAAGGGTCAGATACTATTTTCGCCCTTTCCTTAATAAATGTCTCAAACAAGGGACCAGTACCTGTACTGACTTGCCGGTTCTCCATAGTTGGTCCCAATATTTGCACCGAACCATTTAGGTAGTGTTCCATAGTCCTCTGGGAGCCCACCTGGGATCCCAAACCTCCAGCTGCTCCCAGCAAAGACACAGATTCTTCTCGAAATACACGAGGGACATCCACATTTGAGTCAGAAACCATACCCCGCAATGGAAATTACAAAAACAGCAGCTACTGGTCTGCGATGAGAAGGTTACATGACTACATTCTCAAAATTTGCTTGAAGATGATAAAGCTGAAATGCTGAAGTCTCTCCTTGATAGGTAGGTTGTATTTGGACCATCTGCTGTTGAGGTCCTGAAAAACGTGATGAGAGAGGGAAACTGATTCGAGAGGTGACTCAAAGTTTTCAGCCTTCCTTCTCCAAGTTTGTTAAAGGTTTCATCCCTATATTAGGATCTTGTCATGAAAAGTAAAACAAACAGACTCTGTAATCTTCATGTCTACAGACATTCAAAAACAATGGCAGGTAGGATCTAAAAAAATGGGGATGCCTCCCAAAAACAAGGACAATCCAATGAGTCTTTAATTCTTCCCTAAAATCTACCTCTCCATTTTTCTCTTTGGTAGTAGATAATCTCAGTCAAATGGGAGCTATGAGTTGTCCGTCAGGGAGTACAGATGGCAGTGAGAGACTCTACCTCATTCCTGGGAATTCCACCTCATTCTCCAGTCAGACTTCTGTATATACTCCTTATCATTTGGCATCTGCTGGCTCAATGTGTATTAGCCCATATCCCACTATCCCTTTCAGGGAAAGGTTTTTATTCAAGAATGTTTCTAGTACCAAGAGAAACTTCATGGAGACCAGTTCTAGATCTTACCTTTCCCAACAAGTTTGTGAAAGTTCCAAATTTGAGAATGCCGTCCCTTCACAACCTCTTACCTCTTATTCCCACTTTCAAATTTTTTGGTAACTGCTGAATAAAGGAAAACTTGTAAAAATGTAAACACTGCACGAAATTCCAAAAACTTCAAAGCAGTGCAAGTCAAATCGCCCAAAACACGACCTCTTTCCACACAGATGCAGGAAACAATTTTATTAAGCTTTAACAATGCTTTTCGTTGTTTACAAAAAACAACTTCTTCGGATAAAAACATTTTAAAACACTGGGGTTTAAATTCCCCTCCTTCCTATCACATGTTTAAAAACAGTAATATGAGTGGCTGTCCATTTCTTGCTTAGAAAGCAAACTCCACCTCCCTTCAAATAAAACAAACAGTTCTACTATATTGTAAACATCAAGGAACATTAGTTGCATACATAAGCCTACCTAATGAATAAATAAAAACATTTCTAAAAAATGTTTACAAAAAAAATTTTCTTTAAAAATATTGTATTGTGAAGCGTATATTTATATACATCTGTACAAAATATGTTTTAAAGCATGTGTTTGTAGGTATCCAAGCAGTATAAGAAATATTAATGAAAATAAAAAGAAACATTTTTTTTTACTACTGGCTTAAGCTTCTTAGTTTTAAAATACACATAATGGAACTTAGTTAATTTATCCCTGGGTAATGGCAAGCGTCCAGCCTCAGTTGCCACATAAGTTCATTTTTCTCTAAAATCAATGAATCTGGTCCCTCTCTCCCCTCATTCTTAACTTGATTTATCACCCGAAATGTAAACTGGTGTTGTGGGTACTCCATGATGTGTCTTGCAAGTGCATTCTCCGCTTTGTGTCTCTCCATGGCATGCACTTGTTCGTATACCCGTTCGCAGAGTTTTCTGTCGGTTTTTCCAATATAGAATACTGGACAGCATGTGCACTTTGCTAGGTATACTACCTGCTTGCTTTGACAGTCAAGTTTGTCCCTTGTTTTGTATCTCTTGCCCCTAATCTCAAATGTTTGACCAGTGTCCATGTATTTACAGTATCTACACATGTTACATTTAAACATACCCATTGTGTTTACCTGCCTATTTGGTTTCCTTTCCAGTATTTTTTTCAAGTTGTTTCCCCATTTAAAAACAATCCCAGGTTTTTCTTGGAATTTGTTTCTCAATACACCATCGTTCATTAATATGTCCCAGTTCTTTTGGATTATGAATACCACACTTTTAGCATCTAGGCTGTATGTAATAATAAAGCTGTAAGGGCTAATAGTTTGTCTGACAACTGGTAGTTCCGTAATGTGTCCACTGTGTTGGTTCAAGATGGGTAAATAAATTCCCCTTTCCCTTTTTGACTGGACTTCTTCAATTATGTCCTGAATTAGGGTGACGGGGTAGCCTCTTTTCAAGAATAAATCTCTCATAAAACCACATTTTTCCAGAAAATCGTGGTCTTTAGTGACCATCCTCACTCTAACTAGTTGGCCCATTATTACAGATTTCTTTTGTGTAAAGGGATGACAGCTAGAGTACTGCAAGAAAGAGTTAGAGTTTGTGTCCTTACGAAATATTTTTGCTACGAAGCATGCATTGCTCGTGTCTTATTAGATCTACATCAAAGTATGCTATTCTATCTTGTGCAAAACATGATGTAAATTTGAGGAATTCTGATGTAGAGTTGAAAAATTCAACCATCTCTTGTGCAACTTGTATGTCCCCCCTTAACCAAAATAAATATGTCGTCCAAGAAACGTGTGTACAATTGAATTTTCTATTGGATGTGTGAGTTAGACATAACGTACTCCCTGTCCTAAAATGCCATTACCAAATTGGCCACGCTGGCTCCACAAGGGGAGCCCATGGGCACACCTATTTTTTGAAGGTAGTACTTGTTAAATGTTACATAGTTGCATGACAGGATTATGTCCAAGAGTTCCTCAACCAACTTAATCTCGTGACATGGTGATTCTTTTTGTCTCATTATAGAGGCCACCCATTCAATTGCTTCCACATGGGGAATGGAGGAATAACATGTCATTGATGTAAGACCTAATCCTAGAGTATCCAATATTTAATTCATTCTTAGATACTTCCACATAAGTGTCAGTGTTAACTATATCCATCATCTTGTTATTATAATCTTCATAGGTCATCACCACTAGGCCACCCCCCACCCCTTGTCTGGTTCCATAATTCTTATTGGAAAATTTTGTAAAGATTCCAACATGTCTTTTTCTTCTTTGTTAATGTTGAATACACTTGTATTTCCTAATAAGGACTTTCCTGTAACATAACGTATGTCTAGTTCACAAAGTTGGTCAAACAGTGCTATTGTGGGGTGTAAGGGCGGGTGATAAGTACTAGGGATATAATATTCCCCCCTCGCACTTATTTGTTGTCCCATTAGTGCACATAAATTCAATTTCCTCACAAACATTTTTAGTTCAACCAAAGTTTTTGCTAAATTAGCTCGTGTGGAAGGTACAAAGGTGAATCCCTTAGCCAATAACTCCACTAATTCAGTGGAAAAAACAAACTCAGAGTAGTTAAATATTTTAAAGTCCAAACTAGAATTATAGATTACCTTAGATTCATGTGTGGTATCTAGTTCTATGTCCATACTGTCCAGGTTTAGTTCTACCTGTTCTTGGTTTTGCTCCAGGCTTTCCGACCCATTGCAGGTGCATGGTTCAAAGCTCTGTTCTGAAAATTTGAGCTATTAGTTTTCTGAGGTTGTTGTTTCTCATGTTGTTGGCTAGGCATTCACTCCGACGTACAGAGTCTGACAAGTTGCCCCCACTACCAGCACTTGTCGAACTCGTATCTTCTGCTACTTCTTCACTCCTTTCTTCCCCCCACAGTCTCAAATGGGCTCGCTAAGAAATTTCCTTGAGATTCTGGTGGTTTTGGATAAGCTGTTCCATTATTGTAATCCTTAATATCACGGTTCAACTTTTTAATTTTAGTTGCATTTATTTTTGACACATACTGGTCTATACTGCTATAGATCCGCTCATATTCAAAGCGGTATCTCTGAAAATCTATGTCTTTTTTAATATCATTGTCCAGCTTGCTTGTCTCTTTTAACAAGCCGTTCACTGCCTCTTGGTAGTGTTTACACATCAACTCCAAAAGTTCAAACCCATGCTTGTCAAATAATTTAATAAGGTCATGGTGAAAGGGAGACCCTTCGGCAAGCCCAGTCAGCTATTGCCATGATCTAAGCTCCTTTGGTATGACCTTCAGACGTGAACATTCTTGAAAATACGCTATTTCAAGTTGAATTTTCCTTAGTTTCACTAACTTCTGGTCAAACAGATGTAATTTTGTTGTAAAATCGACTCTGTCTTCACACAGTTGTTCCTGTATATTATTTGTAGTTCATTGGGCAAAGTGGAATGGCCTCTCTATCCATAATGCAAAGTCTGGAACCCCTATAGGCTCCAAGGGGCCAGACTGGCAGTTCTGTTATTGCCCTAAACCATTACCAGTATTAACAGATGTATTACTGAGTTGTGCAACATTGTTGGCCCTATTTGGTCTGTTAGTACATCTTCCCTGGTCCATTTGTTCTGTCATAGTCGTCCCACTCCCCCCTGTGGGCTGCTCCAAGTTCTCCAGTCCGTTCCTGACAGATAAAATAATGGAACTTACACTGTCCGTTGAGGTAGAGTTTTGCATAGATTGTTGTGACTCGGCCACCCTGTAGAGTCTTTGTGATAAACTAGCCACTTTTTGTGTAAGCATCTCGATCAGTATTGACAAGTTACCCATATTGTCCGGTTGAGTAGATGTGGGCAATAGACTGGCGGTTACTTCAGCATCCATCCACCACAAAAGACAAACTTGTAAAAATGTAAACCCTGCAAGAAATTCCAAAAACGCCAAAGCAGTGCAAATCAAATCGCCCAAAACACGACCTCTTTCCACACAGATGCAGGAAACAATTTTATTAAGCTTTAACAATGCTTTTCGTTGTTTACAAAACCAACTTCTTCAGATAAAAGCATTTTAAAACACTGGGGTTTAAATTCCCCTCCTTCCTATCACATGTTTAAAAACAGTAATATGAGTGCTGGGGGCCACTGATGAAGTCCCTAGGAAGAGACTGTGCATGAGGAGGCACTTGGATTGCCCTCAGTAATCCCTGTCATCAGACACCGGCTTAGAGGAATCAGAAGGATCCCCACGGGTCCCCCTCAGAGGATGTCTCATTTGCAGACATCCTAGAAATACTTAAGCAGAGGGGTGACTGGCAATTCCTTACCCCTACTGAGGATCAGTCGGTGCTCCTGAAGGCCTTTGGGTCTCAGCCTTCCACCTCCTGGGTTACTCCGCCTTTCGACGAATTAATGGACTTGATCGCTCAAAAGGCATGGGAGTCTCCTGATTCCATGGAACCGGTCCCTCAGAGGCCCAACAAATTTATCACCTCCCCTCAGGATAAGTCTTTTCTTACAAAGAGAGTCCCCGTTGATGCCATGGTGGTGGCGGCGGCCACCAAGAAAGAAATGTCAGAGACCTCTTCTTCTGTCCATCCTCCTAATAGAGATTCCAGGACGATGGACAGATATGGGAAATGCATCTTTAGTTCTGCGACATTTGCAATGAGATCACTTAACTATTTAACACTCTTTGCCCGTCTTCAACGAGATCTCCTCAAAGAGCTTGGAGATACTCTGCAGGGCAACACAGATGATGCTGTCTCTGAGAAAGTGACGGCACAGCTTAACACCCTTAATTCCATTGTAAACTCATCCATGTGGCTCATTTCTTATGCAGCCAAGGGATCGAGCTGGCCAGCAGGTTTAGCTATAGCTCTGCGGAGACTATCCTGGATGTGCTTATGCTCCTTTGTGGAAGCCTTCAAGTCTTCCTTTGTTAATACCCCATTTGATGGCTCTTCCTTGTTTGGGTCTAAAGTCAAGGAGACACTCACTAGGTGTGAGCAGGAAGGAAAGACTCTGTCTGCCGTAGGAGTCAGTTTTTCCACCCCCACTAGACCAAACCCCAAAGGGCAGAATGGTGGAAAAATGTGGTTCCGGAAGTCCCAAAGAGCTTTCCAGAACACACGTGGTGAACCCCCCTCCAGGGGCAGAGGAGGGGGGTATAATGGTAGACGCCGCCCAAGGTGGCATAGGGGGTCCACAGAACCAGGGTGACAGGGAGCAGTTCCTTGGCAAGCCCTATCAGCGCTCCTGAGAGGAGGCCCGACCGTTTTGCTCTGGAGGCAGTCGGGGGCCACTTAGCTTCATACCCAGATGTCTGGCTAGGAATTACATCAGATTCCTGGGTAAAAAGCATAATTACCAGAGGTTACATCATTCCCTTTTCAGAATCCCCTTCCATTTGTGCAAGAATCCCAGACGTTCCACCCAGTCTGCAGAATCTAGCAGCCATAGAAATTCAAAGGCTACTGGAAAAAAGAGTCATCCAGCCAGTCCCGGCGGACCAAATAGGGTCCGGAACTTACTCCAGGTTCTTTTTAGTTCCAAAGAAAACAGGGGATTGGAGGCCCATCTTAGACCTCAGCAAACTAAATACCTTTGTCAAAAAGGAAAAGTTCCAGATGGTCACGCTTCAATAGATACTTCCGTTTCTCGAAACGGTCGATTGGATGTGCTCGATAGATCTCAAGGATGCGTACTACCACATCAAAATGGCCAGGCTATCCAGAGATCCCTTGTGTTTCTGGCTGGGGGCCAGTCACTACCAATTCCGAGCTCTTCCCTTTGGTCTCATCACAGCCCCCAGAGTGTTCACCAAATGCATGGCAGTGGTCACAGCTCACCTGAGACATTTAGGATTCCAGGTGTTTCCATATCTCGATGACTGGCTCCTCACCGCCACCACCAGGCATCAACTGATTCATGCCAGGGATTACACTATCAGCCTGTGCTCCCAGTTGGGCATAACCTTAAATTTTGAAAAATCTGCTTTATCGCTGTTGCAGCATATTTCCTTTATAGGAGCAGATCTAGACACCACCACTGCCCTGATCAGATTGCCTCAAGAATGTGTAATCTCTTTATGAAACCAAGTATCCCTTTTGTTGATGGAAAAGAAAGTCCCTGCATTCCAATTTCTGAAGCTTTTAGGCACCATGGCAGCGACTCTCATAGCGGTTCCTCTGGGGCGTATGCACATGAGGATACTCCAATGGTTACTCTTCACACAGTGGTCTTATCAACAACTTCCAATGTCACACAAGATTCTGCTGACAAATACTTGCAAAAAGGACCTCCTTTGGTGGTTGAACAGCCACCAAGTTACTGTAGGTCGTCCGTTTGTACCCCCCCCCACAACCACAGTGACCACAGATGCTTCCTGATGGGGGGGGCTGTGTCAGGGAAGAACTGTCCAAGGTACTTGGTCAGAAATGGAATCCAGTTTGCACATCAATGTCTTGGAGTTGAGAGTGGTGTTCCTAGCGTGGCAACACTTTCATGACTCTCTACCTCGAGAGACGATTGCAATACAGACAGACAACATGTTGGTAGCCTGGTACGTCAGCAAGCAAGGGGGAACCAGATATTACCCCTTATGCTGAGAGGCCCTGAGAATTTGGCAGTGGGCTGTATCCACTGGGCACTTCCTGATAGCAACGCATATCCCGGGGTCATCCAACGTGATAGCGGAAAAATTGAGCAGAGCCATTCTGTTGCCTCACGAGTGGTCCCTCAAAGAACGAGTGGCGGAAAGGATATTCCGCAAATGGGGCCAGCCTTGCTGCGACCTTTTTACATCCCCGATGAATGCCAAATGCAGAAGCTACTTTGCCCTGTACCCTCCACCGGGGGACATCCCAAGGGACACCCTCGTACACGATTGGCCCTCGGGTCTCCTGTATGCCTTTCCTCCATCCCCGCTGATCCCCAGATTTTTACAGAAAGCCATAAGCCTGGGAAGGACTGTTATTCTGATAGCCCCATTTTGGCCTCGGCAGATATGGTTCCCCTTCCTTCAACAATACCAAGTGGAAGAACCTTGGGTTCTGGACCCAGTGCCAGACCTTCTGACTCGTTCGTTGGGAGTTCTTCACCCCTCTGTTATATCCCTCAAACTGACAGGTTGGCTGCTGCACTTCCCAACCTAGCCAGGTCTCATGATTTGTCTCCCTCGGTTCAGCATATTCTGGTTCCATCTCATAAAGTCTCCACCAGGAAACTATATAACAGCAAATGGAAATGATTTGGTCATTGGGCTTCTCAATATGGTAATGATCCCTTTATCGCCTCTATTCATAGCATTCTGGAATTTTTTACTTCCATTTTCCATGGTGGTGCGGCAGCCGCTACTATAAGGGTTCAATTGGCTGCCATATCTAACTTCTGTGTGGGATGTGGAGGTTCTAACATTATGTCCCACAGATTATGTAAAGCCTTTTTGAAGGGGACTCATCACCTTTGACCCCCCTATCAGACATCTGATTACTCCCTGGAGTCTAAATTTGGTGCTGTCTCAACTCATGTTTCCCCCTTTTGGGTCCGCATCTTCTTGTCCTTTAAAGTTCCTTCCTTGGAAGACAATTTTCTTCGTGGCCATTACTTCGGCGCGTAGAGTTTCTGAACTTCAAGCACTCTCTATTAGGCCCCCATATTTGGTTTTTCTCCCCGACAGGGTGCCTCTAAGAACAAATCCATCCTTCCTCCCGAAGGTCTGTTCCGAAGCGAACTTGAACCAGTCCATTGAACTTCCCACTTTTTTCAGGCATCTTGCCAGTAAATTGGAATACATGCTGCATAAGCTTGATGTTCACAGACAATTGAGAATTTATTTGGACAGAACAAAAGAATTCAGAAAATCAGGTCAACTATTTGTTTCCCATGCAGACAATAAGAAGGGCCTTTCGGTATCCAAAGTTACGTTGTCCAAATGGCTTTCTGATTGTATAAAGTTTGCATATTCGTCATCCCATCAACCTTTAGAATGTGAAGTGAAAGCTCATTCTACCAGGGCTGTTTCTACATCCTTAGCTCACGCAGCTCGTTTACCTTTGGACACCATTTCTGCAGCTGCTACTTGGTCCAAACCTCATACGTTTATTACTCATTACAAAGTGGACAGGGCCTCCTTTGGTTCTACCATTCTCAGGAATGTACTCCCGTGAGCCACCCAGGATTAGGGTGCTTGGGACACTACCCACGTGTAAGAACAAATAGCGAGATTGAACAACTTCACATAAAGAAGTTATGTTCTTACCATAACGTTCCATGTGAGTTGTTCATCTCTCTTTTGTTCTTACACTCCCTCCCACCTTCCCCCTCCATGTTCTGGAAGAACAGGTATGGCTGGTGGTCTGATTAATCTTATTAGTATCCTCTTGTCAGCCAGGTTATCTTTTAACTAATTGTAAATAGTTACTTTGTTATATTGGGTTGCTTAGTTGTGTTTCTTGCTGGGTTCAGCAAACTAGATCTGGGGTTTGGCAGCAGAGCACACGTGTAAGAACAAAGGTGAGATGAACAACTCACATGGAATGTTATGGTAAGAACATAACTTCTTTTTTTCCCTTTGTTTGGAAATGGCCAAGGATAATTACCACAAGCTTCTGCACAGACTGGACTCACTTACACAAGACATGGGTTGTTTGATACACCCCCAACTTGAAACAACTTCAGCTAACTGCCTGGATGACAAAGTTTTCATACCTTTTAAGCACCTATTTTCTGAGAATATGCAGCAGGTATTAAAGGAGGCAAAGAAGCCTGCTGTTAGGAAATCGTATATTGGCAAATGGAAGAGATTTTGTACTTGGTACCACACAAAGAACCACAACCCTTTCAAGGCTACCATTTTCTGGTTCTACAATATTTGTTATTATTCTTTGGCCTTTTCTTATACCTCTGTAAAGGCCCATTTTTTCACGATTTCATCATGTCTGCCCATGGATCCCCCTCTTTTAATGCACTCCCATGTTAAGATGTTTTTGAAAGGGGTTCTGCATATCTTTCTGCCTAGAAAGCAGATGGCCCCACCTTCCCCCTTGAGATTTTTTTTTTTTTTGGAAAAATTAACTCTTGTACCATTTAAACCAACTCATCGCGCTGATTTCAGGTTCTTAACATAGAAAACAGTTTTTCTGATTCCTCTGATAACTACAAGATGAGTGCCAGATTCAGAAGCTCTTATGGTTTGTCAAACCTATTTAGTTTTTCAGAAAGAGAGAGTTTCTTTGAGAACAAATCCTTCATTTTTGCCTAAAGTGGTATCCAGACTTGCTTTGAACCAAGATATTCATTTTCTCTTCTTTCCAGAACTTAAAAATGAGGGAGAAAGCATTCTTCATGCTCTGGATGTCTACAGACAGCTCTGGTACTATCTTTACAGAACTAAAACCTTCAGAAATGTTAATCAATTATTCTTTCCTTTTCTTATGAAGGTAAAAAACAGGATAACCATTGTCAAAGCAGACAGTTTCCAAATGGTTGTCTCTAAAATAGGTCTCATGCTTAGGAATTTGAGTTAATTTGCTGTCCCCATGAACATTAGGCCCTTCTCATGCAAGGTGCAATCCAGTTCTCATATGCTGTCCCTGTGCTCAGGCCTTCAGGCTTTCCTTTCTTATCACTGAATTTAGGTAATAGATTCTGTGAGTACCAGCAGTTAGGTAAGACTGCACAGGAGAGCAGCATTTAGCATATAGCTCAGGTGTTGCAACCACTGCTGGGCCCAACATCAGACACTTTTGGCACTCTGCCACTTTTTACTGTACACCTGTATGTCACATACAAGTCTGTATTAGTCAAGTGCATCATATTCACTTCTTCGTTTGCAGGTTTCTTAGCACCAGCAGTGGTAGAAGAATGGCCTGTGCCTCTCTATTTTAGACGCTTTTACCATTGTAGAAATTGAAGAGATGAGATTCCCATCTTGAGGCAGACAGAAATAATGAAACGTGTTGTTTCTCTTATCTTTTTGCAGAGTAGCCTTCCTGTGAGGAGTGTCAGGCTTTTGCCCTCACTGTAGAATGTATTTCTGTTTCTTTTCCTACTTCATATAAGAGTTTAAATATGTGGGTCAGAAGTGAAGCCATGTGTCATATGTGGGTCAGAAGTGTAGCCATGTGTCATATGTGGGTCAGAATTGAAGCCATGTGTCATTCTCCCATTAAGATATGTCATTAAAGATAATGTATCTGTAGCATGGCAGCATCCAGAGTCTATGCTTTCTGTGCACAAAAACATTGATCACTTCTACCACCCCTCCAGCATGTACCTCCTTGCTAATTAGAGAGACTTAGATAACCTCTTGTTTTATCTACTTATTCAGCTTAGGGAGCAGAAGTCCCAACATTTGATCACATAGTCCAAACCTTTAGAAAAAATATCTGTCTATATGTTAGATCTTCTCATTTACAATATTGAATCCTTTAACTGCCATTCCCACACATTCCACATTCAGATCTTATCTGTGGATCAAGCTTTGGAAACCTCTTTCTTCTTAATTCTGATAAGAGGGAATAGAAAAGACCTTGCAGTCAGTCTTGAATGTAAAGCTTCCCCACAACCCATATCTTATGTTTAACATTGCAAATGCAGTACCAGGAGAATGATGTTGGGTCTCTCTGTGTAGAATAGCCTAGGCTAGGAGTTCTGCCAGCAATGTTTGTCTGCTCCTTTACAGAATTAGATCTTTGCAGGCCTCACCAAACAGATAATTAAAGAACTCTGGTGGAGAACATGTACACTGCTGCGCCTAACACCAGTCCTTTTACTTTCTTATGCTGGGAAAGTGTAATGGAGTTCCATAATTAGCAGATAAAGCAGCATGCTACAGTTTCCCTTGCTGGACTTCAAACCATGTATTTCAAGAACTCTTTGAATGATTTGGTGCAGCAGCAGTCTTAAATGTTCCCATTGTATGGCATAACTGGGAGAATAGTTCTCTTAGACTTCTTGAATTTGGTGAATAATCACTTAGGACTCTTTGGCTCTGGATATCATAGAAAGAAAAAAAACATGTAGTTGAATTGGCTGTGAGAAACCATGTAGCTGAATTGGCTGTTCTGCCTACAGTGTATGTTAAGTAAAACTCACCTTTTTAAGTGCATTGCATTTCAGAGTACAGTTTCAGGTCAACAAAGATAGAAAAGGTAATAGCTAGTTTTGTGAAAAAATACATGACTTAAAATACAACTGACTTTTGGTAAAGAGGTAATAAAAACAGTTGTATTTGCATGGTTTATTATAATACTGTTGTAGAAAATTATACATGACACTGAAGTAATTAATATCTCTTGGGTAATGCATAATGAGTGCAAAACTACAGAGTTAAAGTGATGCTTGAAATTCCTTTCTGCAGCCTTGCCAGCAATGCTTCACCTGAAAATCGACATATTTTAGCTTGGTGAGAATACTTTTTTTAATGTATAATTGTATCAGTGAAAGTGTGATTGAAAGGTATACTGATATAGATAGCAGCACTGATGAAATTAAGGTTTATGATTTCAAATTAGGAATGCTTGTAGTCCACATTATAGTAAAAGCTTACATTGAAGAAACACTTTTGTACCTCCATTTGTAAATGAAGCAACTGAGATCTTTTTTTTTTTATTTATAAGGAATTTCTTAAAGAATAAAAAGAATATTAGTTATAACATGACAAAAATGCGGGGCAAGCCTTAGAGTACTTAGCCTAGAATGAAAATATAGTAACTTAGTAAACAAAATGGTGTAATTATGACCCTAGGATGATGGGGTGAAATTCAGTTATAAAATAGTGAAACACATGAAATAGTTGATATCTTTAATTATGACAAGCACAAGAAGAGCTGTATAAATTGCTGCTAAAAGTAGTAAAGCTGGCATATTTGGAACAGAAGAAACTGAATAAGATAGAGTTAAGAATCCCAACATAACATCTTACTGAGTTCCTAAAATTCATAAGAATATTCAAACTCCATAGGCGTGCCAATTATATCTGGTTGCCAAGGCTTACTAGAAAATGTTGGTATTTGTATTTAGCGGCATTTGCATAAATATGTGAAAAAATGTATTGTGTTTCAAAGATAAAACAACAACAAAAGAGTGCATCTCTAAGCGGGTACGAACCTCAATCTCTGTCTCCTTAGGACTTTAATGTTGGGAAATAATCCCCTTTTAATACTTGCAGTAGCTGTTAGTACAGATCTTAGATTGTTCATAGATTGTTCATAGATTTGTACTAGGCTAACTGCCCTTGTGGGCCATTTGAAGCCTAGCTATTTCCCCCATGTGAGACTTAAACCCTGCACCTTGTGTTTATAAGGTAAGCAGCTTAACCATTATGCCACCCCTCCCACCTTAGCAGGCCAAAATCAAGTAAATGCAGAAGAGCTAAACAAATAATCTTATATTACTCATACAGAAACAAAAACATTCTTCTCAAATACTGCCTCCCTTTAACTGCCCTTCCCTCTGCATACAATAGGTCACTCATTCAGTTGGCTGAGAATAAAATACTAAGATTCATACATCAAACTAACAAGCGTGAGATCACTGCTGTACTCCCATATCAAAACAACTGGTTACCCATTAACACCTAGAGCTGCTTTATTGCTCAATGCACTCATCTCTACAAACTATTAAATGATGGTTACCATCCACATATTCTCAGCAGACTGCAGTTTAGAAATAAATCTTATAGTCTTAGAAGTAGTGACAGTATTCAGTTATCCAGCTCCCATGCACACTTAGTATGTGTGATAGAGTTGTTCCCAAAATAATACCAGCTACTTGGATCAATCTCCCAGAAAATATTGGGAATGTAGACCAACTGCTGCCTTTTAAGGAAATGCTCAGAGACCATCAGTTCAATGAAAGTAAATGCAAGAGCTAGCACAATGATATGCTAGTGTTTAGGTTCCACTGTTCTGGTGGTTCCAACAGAATATGAAGCTTTGGTTTGATTAATACTACCATAGAACAACAAGAGTGCTTCAGATATAACTACCCATCCCCCCCTCCCCTTTTTACAGCCATGCTGCATTGGCAAGATAATTCCTAGTCCATTACACTATAGTGGCATCTTACAGTGTTGTGAACTGTGCAGTTTGCTTACATACAGTTCTGCATTTATGAGGTGTAAATTGTAATTTTAAGTATTAATAATGTATGCATTATTCATGGTCACACCTTGGCTATCTATTCTACATGCAGTTATTGTCAAATGCCTTAATAGCATTATTTTTATTTTTTTTTTCATTTGTATTCCTAAGTGCTTTCCTTACTTGTAATATATTGCATTTGCCATTGTGCTGAAAAGGGTCCTTGGACAAGTTCACTTACTCAGTTTACAAAATAAAGTAAATAAATTAAAGTTCAGTTGTATATACTGTGGTTTGCTCCTTTGGCCAATTTTATATAGGAAAGGCTATTAGGAAATGTTAGGTTAAGAATGCAAGAGCATGTAGACAAGAAAAGCCTGTTGCACAACATTTTAGTTTGGTACATCATGGTGATTTAAGCAGATTACCAATAAAGAAAATTCTTTGTATGGCGTAACTTCGTAATAGATATTTGCGAGAACACCTAAAAGTGCCATTGCATTAGCCGAGAACAAACTTTAGCGAGCCAATATGAACTAAAATACTAACGTTTTATTATAAAAACGACAAACCAAATGAAAATGGATACAAGAGTTTAGCGCTTTCGCTCACAATATCAGGGCTTCCTCAGAACTCATAACACAAAATGATGTCAGCACTTAAATAACTTTTTTCGCGCCAAAAAAAACTCAAATATTTAAAGTGACACAACATACAAATGAAATACTACAAATACTAAATACCAAATCTATACAAATAAAACCAATAATACACATAGCTCTTCTTCATTGTAATCTGTTGCTGGAATGATAAATAAATTAATTGTATATTAAAATTTCCTAAGCAAAACATAGCTTGGATAAAAATACATAGATAACGCTTCCATAAACTATGTTTATAGGTACAGATATTAATATCAGAAACACTAAAACCATCATTTTGTATATATATTATAAATATAATATAATATACAATATATGCCTAAATTACAAATTTATATATAGTGTATTAAAAACTTTATTCTAATAATTTATATGGTAAATGACTTAATGTAAATATTATGAAATGTATAACTTGTTAAAGTTAAAACTGATAAAAAGACTAATTGAAAGTAAAAGTTATGTAATAAAATATACTAAAATTATGGGCACTCTCAATACAAATATTAATTTATTAATTGTTGTTAATTCTTTATACTCAACAAAGGTTTAATCGATATGTGGTCATTTAGACCTGGAGGGGTGGTAGCATCAAGATATATTTGCCACCAGACCTCTCTATAACTTAATACATTTTTTACATCTCCACCCTTCGGGTCTATTTTGACCGTTTCCAATATAATAAATTTAAAATTATGATCTTCCCCTTCATTAAAAATGTGTCTCTAAAGTGCATTATTCTTGTCTTTCGTCTTTATGCTGTACATATGATCATAGATTCTCTTCTTGAGATGTCTCTCAGTTTTAACAACATAAAAACTATGACATTTTTTGCAAATACTTAAATAAATAACTAACTTACTATTACAATTGCCTAACTTACTTATAATACAACTTCTTAACTCAT
Organism: Protopterus annectens; assembly: GCF_019279795.1. Classification (NCBI taxonomy): domain Eukaryota; kingdom Metazoa; phylum Chordata; order Ceratodontiformes; family Protopteridae; genus Protopterus; species Protopterus annectens. The sequence continues at coordinate 806,687,188 of NC_056737.1, read as the reverse complement.
TTTTTAAGAAAATCTTCGTCTCGTCAGCCATATATTTGCACTGATTGCAGGCACCACGTTTTAAACTCCTACCTATAGCTAAATTCTTATTAATCTTCACTTCTTTTTTATTATTATTTACTAACATCTGTTTAATATTGGTCCCCATTTTGAAAATGAAATTTGGTTTTGTACCAATAACCTTATTAATTTGGACATCATTAAAAATTACATTCAAAAGTCACCTATAATTTTTTTAACATAACTAACCGCCATATTATATTGAAGAACACAAATTTTTTGAAAATTATAGTTGTTAATACATTTCATATTACTCATAGTTTGTACTGTAGTTACATCCTGTACTAATGATCTAAATTTGCTACCTAATAAAGGTTGAAATCTAGTATCACGTAAATTTAAAATATATTTTATAGTCGTGTCCATCATATTACTAGGATATCCTCTTTGTAGAAATAGCTTCTTAATATACTCTCATTCCACCTTTAAGTCGTCATCATCTGATATCATGCGTGCTAGTCGCACGCGTTGACCTTTGAATACATTATTTTTTAAATTCTCAGGATGACAACTCATATAATGCAAATAACTATTCGAGAATGTATCCTTTCTATAAATAATCGAAGAAAGTTGATATGTTTCATATTTTATTAGAGTATCCAAGTGAGGTACACCTATGTTGTTATAAGAATAAGTAAATCTTAGATAATCACTACTAGTATTGAGAAATTGAATAAATAACTCTAATGTTTTCGTGTCAGCCCCCCATATAATATAAATATCATCTAAAAATCTCGAATAATATTTTATATAGTGATAAAATTCACTCTCAAATAAAAATGTATCTTCCCAATTTAGCATCACCAAATTAGCATAGATTGGGGCGCATGCAGCTCCCATCGCTACACCTCGTATCTGTTTAAAAAGTTCTCCTTGAAAATAAATGAAGTTATTATCAAGAACTATTGACATCATCTCTTGTAATAAACAAGTAGCGTCCCAATCCATTCCAGAATGTTTCCTAATGCTATTACTAAAAGCTTCAAGTCCATCTTCTCTTGGAATGCAAGAGGAGAGATCTATTACATGTATAGTTAAAAATATAAACTTTTCAAAATCTATGTCTATTGGAAAGTTCTTTAAAAAAATCAAGAATCTTTCACCATATGTGGTACTTTTTCATATATAAATTTTAATTTTGAATCAATATATCTTCCTATAGGAAAAGTTTTTGAATAACTTCCTGAAACTATTGGTCTAAATGGTGGGTCTCTTCTATCCTTGTGTACCTTAGGTATACCTACAAAAGAAGCTAATTTGGGAAATTGTACCTTTAAAAAATTATATTCATCATTAGTAATTCTACCTTCAATATAGTATTCCTCTAAATAGGAGTCAGTCCTGTGATATGCTATATTAAGTTCATTAGTTGAAATAGGAATGTAATTACCAGAATGATGTAAAATATTGTACATTTTCATAATATATCTAAAATTATCATATAAAACTATGCCGCCCCCCCTTGTCTGGCTTCATTACCCTAATATTCATATCATTCATTACTGCACTTAATATATTTCTCTCATCAGTAGTTAAATTACTATCATTAGTCATTTCTTTTAAATTTTTATACTCATGATATTTTTTTATAGTAATTTTCTCATATAGATCTATTTTGGGGTTGGCAGGTGGAATAAATAAACTAGCTTTTCTCAAATCTGAAGTATAATTACCTTTCTGTAATGTTTCTTTATTTTCTAATCTAAAAATATTATTAAAATATATATCCAAATTTAATTTTCTAACATATTTTTTAAATTCAATAATAGTGTCCACTAAATCAAATTTTGGATTAGGAATGTATTTCATTCCTTTACTAAACAAATTAAAATGCTTCCTTTCTATATTTAATTCTGTATAATTAAAAATGTCATTTACCAATATTTCTTCTTCATTATTATTAGTGTCCTGACTCATCATAAATACCTGTTTATTATTCAGTCCCTGTTTCTTGCATAATTCTGGTTCCTGTATCGATATGGTTGTGTATATTGTTTCCTTCCCCTCTGAAAATCCTTATTATTAATATGCCTCTTGTTAAAATCATAGCTTAAATTTCTTTCCCTAATCTCAAAATTTCTTTTCCCATCTTTCTGTTGCATATTCTTCTCTGCATATTCGTTACCCAACCTTCTGTTTTCAGTATTCGGCCATATATAGGCCTTATTAAGGTTGTATGCCTCATTATCCCGTTTCAATTTATTTGATTTACGTTTAGTATTATTTGGAATCCATTTTTTTGCTTCATTAAATTGTTTGTTATACAAATTTTCCCATTGAGGGAATAATAAATCACTTAAAATATTATTATTCAAAGTCTCTGCTTCCAATATTAATCTACTAAGTTTTTCATCATTATACTTCATTAATAAATGCATAAATTTGAAGCCACAACCATCAAAAAAATTGTTAAATTCCTTTTTCAAACTCTCAGAATAGTCTAAACCCAAAGGTAATTTAAAAAACCTGAGACCTTTTGGGACTATATTCATTTCTAAATTCTTGCACAGATATGCATTATCAATCTTCATATCGTTTATGATTTTCAAATTTTTACCAAGTTTATATATCATTGTTTTTAGATTATCATCTTCATAATTATCAAGATTGATATTATTATGCTCATCTCTTACATCATCCATTTTACAATTTAAATACATAAAGAAGGAGTATCACAATCTGGTAATATAAATGGAATTTGAGTGAGACGATCAATATCTTACAAACTGTAGACAGAAAGTGCAGTACTCAAGGGGTGGGGTGAAGGAGCATCCACCCCATTCTTAAACTGTTAGGGAGCACAGTCCCCAGATCTCGATCAGTCTTCAGTGCATGCCAGCATTTAAATGCTGATATTGCATTGCGGTCAGAATTGAAGGTCTGTAGTGGCCTATGTGTAGCATAAATTATAGCAGATGCTTGCTATATTTGTAGCAAGCAATTTTCTAGGGTTTAAAAGTAGAAAATAATGTTTCCTCCTCTGAAGTGCTGCAGCGCTCCTTGTGTGACATAAACTGCAAAAGTGGATTTTTTTAATTTGCTCCATCTCTACTTAAAGTTGGAGTGCCAGACTGGGGAGCCACTTGTCTCCCTCAGATTCTCCCACACAACCAGTACACTGCAGCTTGCTTTTAAAATCTGTAGATTCATAAGGTTCAAAAGCCCCAGCGGCATTTCTGTGTTGTGCTGCAGAAGGTTAGTTGTCTCCCCATTACAACTCAGAACACTTTCTTTCCTTACCAGATTAATATTTAAGCTAATTCAATTTAATTTAATTTCAGCTAACTCTCATCCAATTCTGATTATGTCCTGCATGCGAACAGTAAGAAAGCGCTAAACTTGGTTGAAATAAAGGCTGTGTGATTCTATTCAATCGTTGGTGTACTGTGTGGATTGGATTTTTGTACACCTTTTATATTTGAATGTTTTTCACTGAATTTCAGCGATTCCATTATGTTTGAAATCACTGGTAATATGTGTGTGTGTGTGTGTGTGTGTCTGTCTGAAAAAATGTCAAGCTTGCATAAACTAAAGCACTGCTGGTGATTCCCTGCTGGGTGTGAGGAATCCTGTATCTTTTTGGCTGTGACTGATAAAGCCGCTTTCTGTTACCTGCTCAATTTTTTTCTGTTTTTAAGAAATCTGCTTGGCCTGATGTATTTGTGTGAGAGACAGACACTTAAATTATCTAGGCTACACATTTCACATTTTTTCATTGGTTAAATTGTTTCTTGAATTATAATTAAATACTCAGTGAAATACTGGGCCTTTAGCTTTATCTGAAAAGATTTCAAGCCTGCAATAAACTAAAGCACTGCTGGCGATTCCCTGCTGTGTTTTCCACCCAACCTCCCATTTGTTTTCTGCTTTTTAAACCAGTCGATTTTAAACTGTGTGCCCCTACTGTAAATTGGGCTTAATACTCTCCTCCCTTTGTACACTGCTGTTGATATCCTGAATTATTTATTTGCCTTTCCTTGTGCTTATATTGAAAAAGTGCATTTTTCTTCCCATTGTCTGTTCTACTTGATCTGACTTCATTATCTAGCTAGCTGTTGGATAAAGTTGTGTATTTTTACACAATAGCAAACACTTGTTTTTGCATCAAAAGAGGTCAGTGGCTTTTCCATCTAGTGCACTTGGGGGTAGTCTGGTCTGTTTAGGTTGGAGAAATACTTGAGATTTCTGAATGTAGTTTTATTAACTGGACGGCATATTAATCAGCCTATCTTGTTTTAGTGGCTTTATAAATTCTGTACAGTTGAGTGGCTCTTGGCTCGTTTATTCAAAGCGAAGTACTTTTATTGAATAATCACACTTTTATGAGCTGTTTAAAGTACACTGCTATATCCATATCTTTAAGTTTGTTTGGGGGTAGCATTCCACTCCGGACACTCCTTTACTGTGCTTTTACATTAGGAGGAATAGGATTAATTAACTAGTGGCAGCTGGTGTTTGCCTGGTCTGTCTGAGCTGGGAAACACACAAAAGGGTCCTAAGTATTTTTTTGCATTTCTGTGCACTGTTTTTATACCTAAATAGCATAGGCTACATTCTGCCCTGCTAAATCTAGCGTGTTATTGATACACTTGAGAATGAAACCAGACATCTTACATTAAGAAGGGCTCCCTTGCACCCTTGAGACAGAAGGGTGTGAATCCAGCCTTGTCTGAGCTGGGGCTTGCTGGAGGATGGTACATTGTATTCTTTCCTACTGTTAGATTAGCTTAAAAATGTTTAATTTCCCCTGGGCATGGGTTTGAGCTCAATTAACCGTAGCTGCTCTGTATTTAGCATCCTTTGCCAAAGGTCTACAATGTTTCTGCTTTAATCTAAGGCTTCCAAAGCAACAAACAAGAAAATAAGTATATTTTGTAATTCATCTGCATTTCTGAACTGAATTTTATTGAATTGCTGCATCATTTCTGTTTTTTTTTTTTTGGCTGTTTTACTGTTTGTGGCTGCTTCATTCTCTGCACTTGATTTGCACCGTACTGATACCTAGGTAGCATAGACTAGATTCAGACCTGCTGAATCTAGCCTGTTGTTGATGCACTTGAGCACTAAACCAACCATCTTACATTTAGAAGGGCTCTCCTGCATCCTTGTGGCAGAAGTGTGTGAATCTAGCCTTGTCTGAGCCAGGGATTGATGGAGGAAGGGTCATTGTGTGCTTTCCTTTTGGTAGATTAGCTTAAAAGTGTTGTATTTAAGCCCTGCATTTGCAAGTTGGGGTGCCCTGTATGTATGCATATGCCATGAAACTCAATTTTTCCCTAGACATCTGTCAGTGGAACCCTCCTAACCTTCCCTACTGCTCTACAGGCAACTCAGTTGCACACTGGGCAGTGTTGCCACAGTTATCATCCATAGCCTTCAATAGAACAGGCACCCTTGATAGTCCTAGCACAAAAACTGGTCAAACTGGCCCACTCCCTTCCCTAATAGTACATATGGTAAAAACCTGCTGTAATGGACGGGCAGTTTCCCATCATTTCACTGGCCAATGGGCATCCTGAGGCAATCTAGTTATTGCCTCATGTATATTGACAACCACTTACTCCTAAAACAAACAAATACCTTATGAGAGAGAGATAATTGCACTCTGAAATTGGAATCAGCTCTCTCACGTAACAACAAAATGGACATGAAACAGGTTGTCAGCACACACACTTCAACTCTCACACAAAATGAGATAGTGACACATAAACCCACATAAGTGGAGGAACTCACTAGAAGCCTACCAAAAGATCAGAGCCCTCCCAAATGTAAACCATTTGCACACACTGCTATGCAAATAGAAACCACTACACATAATAACACATATACCACTGTCTCAGCAAATAAGTCCCTAAGGCAGAACATCTCAAAACCTAATGTTTTAGTCATAAGGGATTCCATAGTGAGACACACAGATGTCCTCCTCACCAGCCTGGACAAGAAGGTCATGGTCAGCTGCCTGTCAGATGCCAGGATCCATCAGATCACACAAGCACTCAAGTCACTCAACAAGAAGTACCGGTATGACTCTGTCATAGTCCTTGTTGTGGTGAATGACTTGAGACAAACCCTGTCTGGACTATGTGAAGAGAGACATAACTGAAGTCTCAGATTATGTGTGGCAGGCATTCTACCTTTACCTAAGATGATGCAACAATATAAACAAAAAATGATCGACTTCAACAATTGGCTTGGCTTGTGGTGGCAGTCCAGGAGGATCCAGTAACTGTCACCCTGGGAAGACATGGTTGACAGGCCACCCTGCTTTGCCAGAGATGGTCTGCACTTGTCTCCTGTAGGCTTTTGGATACTGGCAAAAGTGCTTGTGTCCCCTGTAGTGCCTTTTGTAGGCAATGTCAAAACAACAAAATTGTTAATGTAACCAAATCCACTCGAGACAAACTCTAGAGTCTAAACATGAAACTGCACTCCCTGGAAGCACTTCTCACCTTGGAAGATGCTGATGTCTGTGCAGTCACTAACGTCTGTGCAGTCACTGAAACATGGTACAAGGCCATAGAGAACACCACAGCCGTGCAAAACTACAATGCCTTCCACATATTCAGACCTCAAAATGAGCATGAAAGAACCAAAGGTAGAGGTGTATCCATTTTCATTAAAGCCAGGTACACCTCGATTCTGGTCAGACAGTATGACTTTGTTGAACTACTCCATGTTCAATTAACTATAGGCAAAATACCCTACCACATCATTGCTAGCTATAGGTCCCCCACCATGAACCAAGAGTAGCACACCTCCTATCTGGACTTACTGGAGTCACTGGCTGTACAGCCCAGCACCTTAGTTATGGGCAATTTCAACTATCTTTCCATTGAGTGGATGAATATATGAGCAAGTATATGCTCACTCAGAGGTTCCTGGACTTTTATCAATACAAATTCTCAGGATCAGATAGTCTGCACCCCCACAAGCGGCTCAAATGTCCTAGACATAGTACTCTCCAACATGGGAGGGGTCATGGCACTCCTCCCTGGTAAGCTTGGATCATAAGTCAGTCTTTTTCAAAGTAACTATTCAACCTGTCACCACCACAGGAGCAAAACAACTATAAAACTTTTCCAGAGCAAACTACAGACTACTAAGCAATGGTATAAAATGTTTTATACCCCCCACAATCACAGACAACAATGACTCCTATGCAGAGGTGTACACAAATGCCCTGTATAAACACTTAAGCAACTATATAGGCTCGGCTGTACCTGACAGGACTAAAACCAGGTCCCCTCAAAAAAAAACAAGCCACCCTGATTGACCTCAAGTATAAACAGGTTATATAACAAAACATAGAAACTGATGCCTAAGAAAAAGAAGGAACTTTCACAGCAGAGGAAGAATTCCCTCCACAGCCTTTACAAGCAAATCAGAAATCTTGTAAAGTCCTCTAAACCTAATTACAAAGCTAAAATAGCATCCCTAGCTAAAGATAATCATAAAGCATTCTTTAACTATGTACAAGAAAGGTAACTTAGGAACCTCAGTGAGCTCAGATGAATTGATTTCGTTGGTAATTAATTCATCAGATTATGGGTTGACATCTACCCAAAAGAGTGTTCTGCAAAGAGGCTTGAGCTTTATACCCTCAATACGTTCTGACCTGAGTGAGTTAGTGACAGACCTAAGGTGCTTTGGCAGGAACATTACGTTGAAATGTCTTTTGGAGAATGAAAATACTGGTACAGACTATATATCGTCTGTGTTGAAAAAACCAAGTTCCTTTGTCCCCAGTAATCATCCCACCGTGGAGATGTTCTTACGGTTATGTGAGAATGAGGTGTTTAAACGGAGGTCAAGAGGAAAAAGTAAACACTATTACAATTTAACACAGGATGAGTTTCAGGCATTAAAAGTATTGCAAACAATGAAAGAAATTATTTTCAGGCCAGATGACAAAGGAGGAGCTTTAATAGTGATGAATTCAATACAGTATGCCCAGAAAATGCAGGATATGTTAAGCCATAGTGATACATACCACAAAATCGAGAAATATCAAGTAGACAGATTGATTTCCTCAGTAAAGGATGTCTTGTATGACAAATTAATGACTAGAGCAATTGATAAAAATCTGTATGACTTTCTTGAAGTGGTATATCCAACTATACCTGTTATCAAAGGGTTGCCTAAGATTCATAAGAACAGTGTTGACCCCCCTCTGAGACCGATAGTTTTGGGGAGAGGTTGGGTCACTGAGCCCCTTTCAATCTATGTGGAAATTGAACTCAAGAAGTTGTTGCCTTTCGCACATACTGTATTGAGGGACACTGGTCAGTTGCTGGAGAGACTGTATGAAAGAATGGAGCAAGAAAGCTCTACAGATAACCTCATTTTGGTGACGATGGACGTCAACAATTTATTCACTTGCATACCCAACGATCTAGGAATCGAAGCAGTAAGGGATTTTGGCTCTCATTTTGAAGTAAGCATGGATGTGAATCTAGTCTCCAGCTTCCTGGAATTGGTCCTGGAGAGCAATGTGTTCCTCTATGGTGAGAGCTACTGTTGGTGGAAATGGGGTGTAGCCATGGGCACCCCCTGTGCAAACAGCTATGCCAATATAGTCCTAGCTGAATGGGAAAGGCAATGGGAAATGCATACGAAAAATAAATGGAAGGAATGCATCATCTTTTACAATAGGTTTGTGGATAATGTTATATTCCTGTGGAAGGGCAGTATGCAACGCCTAAATGATTTCGTCAACTATTTAACAGATATGACTAGCTTTTTAAGATTCAAAGTGAAAACGTCAGCAAGTGAGATCGAGTTCTTAGACGTGAGAATTTCAATGAATAATAGCAAAGGAATTGGCACCACTATATTCAGGAAACCACAATGGAGGAACCATATGCTGTATTATAATAGCGTGCACCCCGAGACATGTTTTTCAGAATATTTTTGAAAATCAAGTGACCAGGATATCCAAGCTCTGTATTGCCGATGATGATTTTCTGCAGGAACAAGACAACCTCTTACAGAAATTTGCTTCAAGAGGCTATAATGAAAAACAATTAGTCATGAGTAAAGGCAAAACAATGTCCATTCGATACAACAAAGGGCAACCGTACTACTCGAAACGGAAGCAGAGTGATGTGAAGAATGGTGGGAACAGCAACACTCTCAGATGCATGATGACCTACAGCACTGACTCCATTGATTTCCGTGAAACCATCACAAAATTTTGGCCAGTCTTAACTGCTGACAGTAAAATTAAGAGACTTGTAGGGGGAAACACCTAAGTTTGGTTATAAAAACAAGAAGAACTTAAAGGATTTACTGTGCAACTATGATGGAATACCTAACAGGCAGAGTACAGAAGGAAGAAATAGGTTAGAAACTTGGAAATGTGGCTTTTGCAAAGCTTGCAGCCACATTAAATGTTCCAACAGTTTTGTTCACCCGGTAAGTAACAAATGCTATAAGTTCTCTGGTTTTGCTAACTGCAACACCAAGAATGTTATATACGTTGGCACTTGTAATTTGTGCCAAGCCTATTATGTAAGAAAGACCAATAGAAAGTTTAAGGAACGGATACTTCGCCACCTGTTAGACATCAAGAATAATGTGGTAACTAATGCCCTATATGGACATGTGTCTGAAAATCCAGGGCATTCATTTAGCTTTATGGTTATCTCGAATGTGACTATTAACCTGTGTGGAAGAGACATTGTCAACAAAACTGAAAAGGAAGAAAGCAAATGGATCATGAACCTCAGAGCTAATTTATTTCCAGGGCTCAACAGAGTAGTTTCTGTTAAACCTATTTTGAAAGAAAGAAGCCTAATTAAGAAATGAAACAGAGGCTTAAAGAAAGCGTGCATCTGATTGCTGTATGTGATTGGTTGAGCAATTAAGGATCTTTATTTAACAACAGTAAGTCAGGACTACACACTAGGATCTGAAGAAGGTTTTTTAACTGAAAGCGCTTATCCTGTTTGACCTGCAACTTGAACAGCACAATTTGTGCTTTTTATTTCTTCGTTTTATTAAAGCCTACATTTTAACAGAATTTCTCAGTGAACTTTTCGTTATGGTGGAAGCCTTTTTTTCATTTTACTCTTTAACTATGTCTGAAATCTTAAATGGAATGTTCACCTTTGTGCCGAACTGGTAGTAGATGGTACCAGTCATACTACAATGGAGGAAATTGCCAACTTGCCAGCTAACAGATTTCACACAACCTGTCCTCCCCAGCCGTACCCCAAAGTAAACTTGATACCAGTCCTCTGCCTAGTATATCTAGAGATCAGGTCATATCTGTACTCTCCAAAGCCAAAAACACAGCCTCAGTGGGACCAGATAACATCCCAGATTGCTTATTAAGCAGTCTAAAACAGGACCTAGCAGACCCACTTGGCGTTCTTTTTAACCATAGCCTGAGAACTGGTTTTGTTCCAGCAGAGTGAAGAACAGCAATCCCCTTGCACAAAGGGGGGCCATCAACTGAGCCTGGGAACTATAGACCCATAAATCTAGCCAGTCTCATCTGCAAGGCCATGGTAAGAATTATCAATGGCCTTATCAACAAGGACATAAGCGACCTTCAAACTCTAGACCCACATTTGGGCCACAATCCAATCCCCCACTAACTCACTCAATAATAACTTATATATCGTTACACAACTAATCAATTCAACTACCAGGCCTTCCAAGAACTCCATTACTGGAAGTACAATAGACTGGATTCTAGTATCTCATCCTCAGTATATCTCTGATAGTGGTATTCTCCCAGACCCACTAGCTGACCACTTCTCCACTTTTGCCCACCGTCTCCCCTTTTCCATACAACTAACTCACACCTATATTTCCACTTGCTGCCTAAAGAACTCCAATTCTGAAACCTTCTCAAATGCACTAAAAAGCACAAACTGGAACCCATTAAAGACTCTTCCCCTAGATAATGCTCTCTCCTAATTTAACTCTACTTTTACAAACCTGCTCAACTCCTTTTCCCCTCTAAAAACAAAATGTATAAAAAGTAACCCTGTACTCTGGTTAACCAAAAACACATTAGCTACCATGTGACTCCGTGGCAAAGCCTGGGCACGTTACCTTAAAAATAAAACCACTATCACCCTAAACAAATATAAAATACTATGAAATAAAGTCAAAAAACGTATTACCTCAGATGGCAAAGCCTATTTCTCCACTCTCCAAACCAACTACAACACCAATCCCAAACTATTTTGGAAAGGAATCTCATCTCTCCTCAACCCAGATAAAAAAGAAAACCCGTGCCACAACCCAGATGCCTCTGATGTGGACTTAGCCACCCAATTTAACTCTTTCGTCACAGAGTCCATAAGCAAGCTAACATCATCCTTCACCAATACCTCTACAACCCCTCCACAGCATGCATCCATCACTTCCTCCCCTAGCATCACTTGCCCCCAACTTCCACCTTTCCTCTATTAATCCCATCTCTATATCCACCATAAAAAAACTTCTCCTAAAATTAAAACCTGGTTCCAATGCCCCTGATGAATTTCCCTCCTACTTCCTAAACATAGTCGCCGAAGCCATTGCTCTCCCTATCAGCATACTAATTAATTGGTCTATCTCAGAAAGCCAGGTTCCCTAGCTCTGGAAGAAAGCCTTTATTATTCCTCTACATAAAGGAGCTAATAATTAATGACATTCCAAACTTCTGCCCTATTGCTATCTTATCCCCTATTTCTAAGATTCTTGAAAAATGTATCCACCAACAACTCTTACCCCCTAGCTCATCAACAACCAGCTTCTTACCCCCACACAGCATGGATTCAGACCCGATAATAGCACATCCACTGCTCTCCTCTCCTTACTTTAAACAATTAACAAAGCCTGTGATTCTGACAATTTCATGTCCATCCTTCTCCTCTACCTCTCCAAGGCATTTGACACTATTTACCACAACCTGCTTCTTAATAAACTCTCCAAACTAAACCTGTCCCCTTCCTGTACCAAGTGGATCTCCAGCTACCTCACAACCAGACAACAAGCAGTCAAATGGAATAAAGCTACTTCACCCTTCCTTAATTCTCCCACAGGTGTCCCCCTACTATTCGACATATTCATTAACGACTACTACCAAGCCATTCCAAACCCCAGCCTCATCCAATATGCCGACGATTCTACCATTATGTGCTCCTCCCCTTCTATCACCACTCTAAATAAGCTAACCCAAACCACCTTCTCCTCTACTGAGCAGTGGATGCTAGACAACCATCTGGCTCTTAATGCAACCTAAACTAAACTTATGTTATTCATCGCTGCCAAAACTTCCTCCCTAGATAAACACTCATTTATAATCACCAGCAAAAATAATACTCTCCTAGAAATAGTCTCTGACACTAAACTACTAGGAGTACTCATAGATCAACTAAAATTCAACAAACATGTACAAGTAAATATAAAAAAAAACACAAAAAACTTGGTATGCTATACCGCCATAATCATTATATCTCTCCTTCCACTAGGCTCATGCTAGCCAATACTTATCTCATCCCATCCCTCCTATACGGTGCATCTATCCTCACCAACCTGCAATCCTCCCTCAAAACAAAAATCTCCTCTTGCTATAACAAGATATCAAAATTTGCAGCAGGTCACAGAGCCATTTCTCACCATTGTAATTCTTTTCACCAACTAAACTGGCTTGAGCTACCCAACTCATCCAAGCACAAAAACTCATTTACAGCCCCTGTCTTTGTCCCTCGGTAGCCACTACCTTTGAAATGTATGAACCAGAATGACTTCTAAGATCTAATTTCCCCAAAATTAATTAAATTGCACAAACCCACATGTCCAGCTGGGAATCACCTAATGTCCTTCTCTCTTGCAAGCCTTTGGAATTCTCTACCATCTCCTATCCACATCACCAGTAGTCTCTCCTCATTTAAAACCTTGCTGCACTCACACCTAACCTTACAATGGAAGTGCTCATGTTCCCATCCTACCTAATCCTTCTAATACCATTTCCTACTCTCCTAGAACTAAATATGCCATCACTGCCTCCTATAATTCCACAGCTCTGTTGAACTATTTGACCAACTACTTAACAGTTACCCTATGCTGCTACTTTTGTGTAAAAAAAAGAAAAGTTTTTTTATTGCTGTTTTACAAACTATTAACCTTTTCTTATTATATTTACTTTGTATTCCTATGAGATAATCTGTATTGTAAATGTGCAATGTGTGCTATGTATTTGTATTTCTCTGGAGCTTTTCTCCCCAGGACTCCATTGAAAATGGGCTCCTTGTGGCCCAATTGGGCTATCCTAGCAAATAAACTGCAAATAAATAAATATAAATAAATAGACCCACCCCATTTTGGCTTTGTTAAGGGAAGATCATGCTTATTAAACTTAGTAGACTTCTTCAAGAAAGTCACCAAAGCCCTGGATGAAGATAAGACTGTGCATACTGCCTATCTTGACCTAGTCAAGACTTTTGACACAATCCCCCCCCACTCAGGCATCATTGAGAAGCTCTTCCAGCTGGGGAATAACCCTTACGTCACTAGATGGATAGCCAATTAGCTCACCGACAGAAAACCTACTGTCAAAGTTAGTGACTTCGCCTCTGCCAGACCTTTCACCAGTGGCATAGCACATGGATCCGTGCTGGGCCCTTTACTGTTTGGAATCTAGTTCTTGAAATTCAGATGACCTTTTGCTTACCAAGTTTGCTGATTATTGCAAATTGGGTGCAATCACTGAGCCCCCCAGTGATGTTAACATATTACAGGAGTGGCTAACACAAGCAAATGACTGGTGCCAAAATGGTGGTCTAAAATTAAACGCAAAAAAGTACATTATTATCCCCTTTGGCAAAGTGAAATTCCCTGCTAATTATAATATTGACAGCACCCCCCCCCCCAAGTTCAAACCCAGTGGTGCGAGATCTGGGAACACAGGTAGATAGCAATTTGAACTCCAACCACCAAATTTCCACAGTGGAAAGGAAAGTCTTCTACTTTGCACAACTCATAAGTAAGGGCATCACATCCAGGTCTAAGGATGTTTTAACACCACTGTACTTGACCTTCATCAGACCATTAATAGAGTATAGTGCTCCTTTCTACATTCACCTCATCAGACCCTGCAACCCTGGAGAGACCACAGATGTTTCTCATCAAGAAAATACAGGGCTTCCAAACCATGACTAACGTGGATAGACTGAAAGCCCTGTCACTGTACTCTGTGTATCATATAAGCAGCTGAGAGGCAACTTGTGCCTGGCCTACAGGGTAGTCTCTGACCCTGCCCTGATTGAAATGTTGCACATCCACAAGTCAAATGGCTCGAGTCACTCTCTGTAGAGATCTTAACCTAGCCTGTGACATTAACAGAACATGCTGGAGAGACAAATATATCTCCCAGAGATTGCTGCTATTCTGGAATAAACTTCCAGTTTGCGTTCAGCAGAGCTCCCCACTGACCCTATTTAACCACATCCTGGACAAATAGATGGGAGACCAGAAATTCACCCCGGAGGTTGTACCCATGCCCCTCATGCACAGGGGTAGTCGGTATTTATCATAGACTCACTCTGCAAATTACATCCATCTAATCCAGGACAATTGAGGCAACTCGCGGTTAATATGCCTAGGCTTGTAAGGTCTCTAGGGCTGCTAGCCTAGATACCTCCTATGAACCTATACATGTGTGTGTGTGTGTGTGTGTGTGTGTGTGTGTGTGTGTGTGTATATATATATATATATATATATATATATATATATATATCGGTAGATAGATATAGATACACACACAGACACATATGTGTGTGTGTGTGGATCTAACTGTATCTATATATGTATCTATATATATATATATATATATATATATATATATATATATATATATATATATATATACACACATATACATATATATAATCTATATCTCATCTATATATATATATATATATATATATATATATATATATACATATTTAAACATTCTATAGGTAGATACGTATGTACAAACACATACAATTTAGGACTATATTCACACACATATACCAACATTTGTCTGTCTAAGCCCAGATATTTTCTGTCAACATAACGGTACGTTGGGTAAGAAATTATATGGGGATAACAGTAGCTAAAAGACCTCTTCTTCCACATCCCCAAAAAAGTAATTTCTGATGCTGAGTGGAGAGCTGTCAACATTTGTTTGCAGTTGTTTGCAATCCTACTCATAGTATTGCACCAGGACTAAGTGCAGAGTGCCTTTGGTAAAAAGAAAGACATGATGTAAATAATCAGCAGTACTGGTGTACTCTTAAACATAGCAAATAGTTACATTAACTTTAAATAAACACTGCTAGCTTTCTTCTTTGATTGCCTTTCCAAACAAATTCTCAGAACTCAGAAGCATCAAGACATTAGTAGGACACTGTGATAGCCATCTCATTAGTGTTTTCTGTAGTAACCTTTCACTTTAGAAGCACAGTGTATCCACTTTCTGAAAATGTTGCGATGGTTTCTGAGAAAAACAGGAACAAGAAAGATATTCACACTGGCACCTGAGAGTATATAGCTACTGATCATGGGGTTAATAGTGTAATTAAAGTTATTTCAAACTGGGGGTGTTATGCAGCTAGTAATTTTAAGTTGGCAGAAAAATCCACTCATCCTAATATGGTTTTGGGAATCCCCCCAGAATCTGTTAATAATATACAAACGTAATCGTCAGTGGACAATTTTGGGGATTTTCGCATGCTCAAACTAACTTTTTTAAAAGCAGTAAAATTTAATGGCATGCACATATAATGTTTTACATATCCCATACAATCTATAAATCTGTAACATTAATTTGCACAACATTCACTCATATGCAGTTTCAGGTGTCTACCACCCCTCCTTTAAAAAGAAATTCTTGATATCTCCCCACTGCAACTTCATTGTGTTGCCCTAGTTTAAAAACATTTTTACTCAAAAATGTTTGCACTACACTGCTTTGAATAGTGTTTCCATATGTTTGCATTGTGTGTTTTATTTTTTTTAAACTGTTAGAGCATTTCTTTCAGGATCTTAGAGTGATGGTGGTTGTGTACCATGTTGATTGTCAGTACCATTCTCTCAGTGTTGTCATATATTTTGTAAGAGGTTCTGTAGAGCTACATACAATACAACTGACCTTGAGAAGCTTACTAGAACTCCCTGTTGTTCATTTTCTTTAAAAAGGAACACACTGGCAGAAAAATACATAGATTACATAGCCTGCATAAATTAACCACAGGCATAGTAACTGGTTTGTTTGTTTAAGGCATAAAACTGTATGACTAAGTTCTTTGTTAAAACATCTGCTAAGGAAAAACACATGTTTTTATATTAAATGATGTGTTTTACAGAGATTTGTGTTAGCTGTTATTCACATAAAACTTGGCTGGTCAATTACTGCCTATTATTTTATATAAAGGTTAACATAGTTCATAATGAAATTTAATAAGTTTGCAACAGAGTTTGCAGAGAGGTGTATATCTAAACCACTGTTTGTATATACCTCAACTCAGTAAAGTAACTATTTTCAAATCCCCTGAGCTACTCTTTGAATTCTTGTCCAACTCCAATAGAAATCTTAATGACAAGACAGATTTCACAGTAGAATTAAACACAGCATTACCCAGTTCTAAAAGGGTCTTGTGGGGTTGAGGCTGTCTATTCACAGCAGACTTGTGACCCATACAGCATGGACACTGAAGCTGCTGACCACATGCTCAGACGATATCAGGATTTGCTATGTGTTAAATTTGTATTTTTTGCCATTGGATATGGTTGGCTTAATTTCTGACCCTTTGACTGAAGATTGTTTGATTTTTCTTGAACTAAATCACTTCTTTCCTGTGGAGTGGGCTTTGCTGCCAAGTCGGGGAGAAATATCCTGTCCTTTTCAGTATGGCATAGCCTGTGGCCACCAGTCTTGGGATCCTTCAAGTAAGTTATTCACTCCATTTGGCAAAGCTCCATTCTGTTGCCTTTTGCTTTGTGCCAGCTGATCAGTAATTAAATATCTAAATACCCTTGCTAGTTTGTGACAATAGCATCAGCAACCTATACAGAAGAAGACTGCAGTCTTCCAAACGAAAATAGTTTTCACTGACATGTATAACAGCTGTCAGTAGTATATTATAGGTTGGTACAATGATGTATTTTTATTTTTCTCAGGACCGTCAACAGTACCCAAAGGACACAATAATGCTGTTGAAAGCTGGTTACAAGAATTAGTGAATATATTTTCCTTTGTCTAATTCCTGATCAGTATAGTTGTAGGAAGAAGGGGCAAATATTTAACTTGCTTTTTACCCTGCCTGCAACAGAACATTCTTGTTAGCTCCTGACAAGAGTTCTAGGATTTTTTTCACTTGTTTGTTTGATTTTACTGATAATCTGTTACTTCTGCCAACTGCTAGTGCTCTCTGCCTTTTCAGAAGAGATGATTAAAGAACAATGTAATTTAATAGGTAGGTCCTAGTAGTACTACCAACCTGTTTTTTCAGCCTTGTGCAGTAGACTTAACTATATTTTTGGAGTACCTGGAAAATAAGTATATTATACAATAACGGCTCATTTCTATTCAGAAACATGCATGCTGAATGGACAGCCCAACCAGTGTACCCGTTGTAAATTGAGCATATACCAACAGAAAAATGTCTGACCGTTTTAAGTATTCTTGAATGGTCTGACTTGCCATTGATAAATGCTTGATTACCTTCTCTTAACATATTTTATGAGGAATACTAGAAAATGAGGAAAAATAGAAACATTTTACTTGGGAACTGCCTACATGTTTAGAGAACATCCCTGATTTTTCTCAAATTTCTGCAATGCCTCCATTTTTTTTTCAAGTGCACAAGAATTTCTCTTCTAATAACTTCATTAATTTCATGATGGACTGTAACCCGGCAACGTGTACAAAAAAAAAAAAAAGACAACAGCAAGAGTGCTATGGAGCCCTTGTATTCCCTCTTCTCCCACTTGTATTAAACTGATGTACTGTGCAAGCATGTAGACATACCATACACTTGCACAGTAATTCAGCTTTCAAGACTAAAGAAAGTTCTTTCTTAAATTATGTTATTGTATAAAAGCAATAATCCACTCCCGTTTGATGGTATATCAGGATTTACCTGCAGTTTTCTTTGTTTAATCACTCGGGCTTCCCCTTAGTGATCAAACCACACAGACTCTGGATAAATCCTGAAATACCCATGCACAGCCGTGAATTATTACTTAATTATTAAGAATTATAAGTGAACACGTGCATGCTTTGAACTAGTGGGTGAGACACATCTGTTTCATAAATAGGTTTTGATAAATATTTGTTTCTATGTGGTTTGCGCCTGCCCTGTTCTAAAGATCCCACCATTGGTTCTTTTATCTAATTTACAATATTCAGCTCTTCAATTACAGTCAGTTTAGATTTTGATTTCTATTTTCTAGCAACTGTTTTTTTAAGAAGCCAGTGGGTGCTTCGGTTTCCTCCCACATTCCAAAGACCTGCTGCAGGTGGAATGGACACTCTAAATTGGCCCTAGTTGTGACTGCATGCATGTGTGTGCCTTCTGTGGAAAGTTGGGAGCCAGGCTGGCTACTCGACACCTTAAAACTCCACTGCCAATCGTTCTGCGGACCATTGTTCCGCTGTTGCGACCCCTAATGGGAAAAGCCGAAATAAGTAGTGGTAGTATTATTAAACTTGGGAAAGCCTTACCTTGCCTTTGTAATTTATATCTAATGTCCCAGCTGAAAAAAAAAAACATTTCCTTAGTTACAATAATTTGCTCTTATGTTTCTAACAAGTTCTCTGTAAGAAATTTTTAAAGTCTGCCAACTCTTTACATTCCCTAAAATTTAAGTCCCCAGTTACTTCTTTTTGTCCTATCATACCTCCATCATTTACTAACTACTGAGGAAATTTTCTCTGAAGTCTGCCTGGGATATAAAAATATGTATGCAAACACTTCCAAGCAAAAACCTTAAACTTCCAGAAATTTGTTGCATACTTGAGAGAGGTACAGATATCCTTCCATTTTTGCTTTATATATTGTGTTTGCATTCTACATTCCTATTCTTTTTTAACCTGCTCTAATTGATTATTATAGTCATCATGCAATATTTTATATGCCTTGCTAATCATTCCTTTTTTAACAACAAAATCTTTTATAGACTCAATTAAAAACTTTACCAGAGCTAGTCTTTCACTTAACACTTCCCTCTCTATCTCGCTGAGAAAAACCTTGGCAATAACCGCCCCCTCCAGTTTTCCACATGGTTAATGATTCACCATAGCCTGGCTATGTTCCTCCTACAGCTAGGACCCAGCCCTTTTGTTTGGTATCCTTTGCCTTTCTGGCTTATTGTTGCTTGTCAGTTAATAAGTCTCCAAGGTGACTTTATTTAACTTTTTGAAGACTGATGACACTTAACCAGTCCATATTATACTTGGCAAGACTATGCTTCCAGATGAAGTATACTTTGGTTTTATTGATACTTCTGTCCTGTGGTCTTGGGAAGATATGTAAGAATGTAGTTCTAATACTCCTAAATAAAATATACATGTTAAGTTGTCTATCTCGCCTTCATTCTTGCTGGATGGGTTCGGAGCCGACCTCGGCTCCGACTCGGCCACTCTAAAAGCTCGAGAGTTGGTTCCACCGGCTCATGGCTCCCCTTATATCCCACAATGCTAGGCAAGAGTTACCTCAGATCTCGTTTGCCGCTACAGCTTCGAGGTTGGTTGTTTCTACCGGTTCTTGGTGAGTACTATTTCTTCTTGAAATTAGTCTTTAAAAACCCCTTTAATTTAATATATTTACTTAGTTTAGTGTAGTTTAGAAAACATTTTATTCCCTTCCATAAATTTTCCGTTCTTTTCCTCAAGAACCTTTGGTTCTTCCCTTGGGCCTATAGGCCTTTCCTCCCCTAGTGGAGTGTGTGTGTGTATTATTTTAGTTAAATTACTAGTATTGTTTTTTATTATAATTAATCTGACAGGGTGTAACTAGTGTGTTTGTGTGCGTGTTTGTGTACACCTGTTCAGATAAAAATGTCTAAAGAAGCAAAGGTCTCCGGATTCAAGAAGTGTGATGCGTGCTGTCAGAAAATGTCTCTGACAGACGCTCACACTTCTTGTGTCTATTGTCTGGGGCCTTTGCACCTGCAGGACTCCTGTGCTGTGTGCCATGGCTTCAGCCCCAGGGTCCTGCAGGAAAGAAAGAATAAATTGATTCTTAGAGGCTTACTCAAGCCAGAGGATTCCCTGTCTGTTTCAACAGGGAAGCCCTCTAAGGCATCTAGGTCTTCGGCTCCGGCTACTGAGCCGAGACCTAAGGTTTCTCAACCTTTGCCTTCATCGGCTCCGGCTGGAGCCGATAAGTCTCAGTCCACAGTTTCTGTGGTCCCCTCGGCTCCGGCCGGAGCCGAGGTAGTAAGTTCCGTGTCGGCCCCGACCAGACCTTCGGAGCCGACAACTAGGAAGAGGTCCAGGTCACCATCTCTTGGCTCCGTTCATTCGGCTCCAGGATCTCCCCTGCTGTCTGAACGGAGCCAAAGATCTCACTCCTCTAGGTCATCGAGGCTGTCAGATCATGACCTTCAGAGGGTAGTGAGTCGACTACTTAAGTCCAAGGCACTGGCCCAGATGCTTCAGAGCCCGACTCATCAGTCGATGCCTGCCCGGTCCATCAACATATTCCTCCTTCGACTCTCTTGAGCTCGGAGCCGGGTCGTGTCGGAACCGAGACTGTGATTGCGTCGGAGCCAATACAACTGTCTTCGGCTCCGTGCCGGCTCCGTTTCTTCCTTGGAAGAATCTCGGCGCCGGACTTCCCTCGTCGGCTCCGAGGGGTGAGTGGCATCGGACCCTTGTCCGACCCCCTCTCCCTCTCCGTGCTTCGGCCCTGGTGAGTTCGGCTCCGACATCCGCCTCGGAGCCATCACTGTCGGTGCCCAGCGGGGTTCTTAGCTTCTCGGGCGGGGACCTCTGGCTCTGCCTGACAGGGGTGCATTCGAGGTCATGCGGAGTGTGTTAGAGCCTGGCTCTACTCCACAGTCGGCTCCGTCCGCCCCTCCCTCTATGGTGCCTCAGGCTAAGTCGACTCACTCCCTCATCCCGGACCGCAGAGAGCCAGCTCCTCAGGAGCCCCTGTGGGATTTCATCCTCTTCCGAGGCCTCTCCTGATTTGGCAGAAGAGCCCCCTCGGAAGAGGAAGTGTAAGAGGAAACACATTGACTCACCTGAGTCCATCAGACACAGATTTGGATGATTCTGAGGGTTCCCCCCGTTCCCCTTCTGAAGATGTCTCATTTGCAGACATTCTGGAGATCCTGAAACAGAGGGGAAATTGGCCAGCCCTCAACCCTTCGGAGGACGAATCTGTGTATCTTGAGGCGTTTGGCTCTCGTCCTTCCACCTC
The DNA here is from genome assembly GCF_019279795.1 of Protopterus annectens. Taxonomy (NCBI): domain Eukaryota; kingdom Metazoa; phylum Chordata; order Ceratodontiformes; family Protopteridae; genus Protopterus; species Protopterus annectens. Next base: position 806,665,715 of record NC_056737.1, on the reverse strand, counting down.
CTGGGTGTCCCCCTTGACCCCCTCATGCAGGTGGTTGCTAAGAAGGCATGGACGGCTCCTGATTCAGTGGACTCCACTCCCAGGAGACTCTCTAAGTTCATAACAGCTCCAGCAGACAAACAATTTTTAACAAAAGGAGTTTCTGTGGATGCTATGGTGGTAGCTGCTGCCACAAAGAAGGAGCTAGCTGATCCTTCAGTACCTGTCCATCCACCTAACAAGGAATCTAGGTCCATGGATAGGTGCGGAAGCGGATGTTCTCATCAGCGACATTTACCATGCGTTCGCTGAACTACCTGTGCCATTTTACTCGTCTTCAAAGAGACTTGATCAAGGAAGCGAGTGAAATGTTAAAGGATCCTACAGCTGCGGGTTTCCAAGATAAGATGAACACGCAGCTGGCTACCCTTAATTCCATAACCAACTCCTCCACGCCTTCTTTCTTACTCGGCTGATGGAGCGAGCAGAGCCGCAGGGACAGGTGTGGCCTTACGTAGGCATGCCTGGATGCGGCTATGCAATTTTGCGGACCCTTTCAAGACGTCTTTCACGAATTCCCTTTTTGATGGATCATCTCTCTTTGGTCCTCAAGTGAAAGAAACCTTGACTAGGTGTGAGACTGATGGCAAGACCCTTTCTGCCGTCGGAGTCCATTTTTCTACTCCTTCCAGGCCTTGCCCCAAAGGCCAGAAGGGTGGAAAGATGTGGTTCCGTAAACAATCTCAAGGGACTTCGCCTGACGCACAGAGTCGTTTTCCCACCAGAGGCAGAGGTGGGAATAACAATGGTAGTCGTCGCCCTAGGGGCAGGGGGGGTCCGCAGAACCAGGGCAATCGGGAAGCCTTCCCTGACAAGCCCTTTCAGCATCCCTGAGGTGTTGCCCGACTGCCCATCTTCGGAGGCAGTCGGGGGAAGATTGTCACTGTACCCAGAAGCCTGGCTATCCCTGACTCAAGACAAATGGGTACAGTCCATCATTTCCGAAGGCCATTCTATCCCCTTTCTTCGCTTTCCAAACCAGTCAAAAAAATCCCTTCCAGATGTTCCACCCGCTCAAAGGGATCTAGCAGTTTTGGAAATTTCAAAACTGCTTGCAAAAAGAGCAATTCAGCCAGTTCCAGCAGACCAGCAAGGATCCGGAATCTACTCAAGGTTCTTTTTAGTTCCAAAGAAAACAGGGGACTGGAGACCAATTTTGGATCTCAGTGTCTTGAACAAATCAGTCAAGAAAACAAGATTTTGGATGGTCACGCTGCAATCCATCCTTCCCCTTTTGGGCAAAGGAAACTGGATGTGCTCTATAGACCTTCGGGATGCGTACTATCACATAAAGATGAACAGACACTCCAGAAGATTCCTCCGCTTCAGGCTGGGAACCAGTCATTTTCAGTTCAGGGCCCTGCCCTTTGGTCTCACCACTGCCCCCCGGGTGTTTACCAAATGCATGGCAGTGATAGCTTCTCACCCGAGACGACAAGGATTCCAGGTGTTTCCATATTTGGATGACTGGCTCCTCACAGCTCCCACCAAGCATCTCCTTCTGATGGCCAGAGATTACACTTTTCGCGTTTGTCAAAAGCTGGGTATTTCAATAAATTGCGAAAAGTCTGTTTTGTCGCCTTGTCGTACTATTACCTACATAGGCGCAAATCTAGATACGATAAACATGTCTGCAAGGCTAACTCATCAGAGAATATCAGACATTCACAAATTGGTATCACTCCTTCTCAACAACAACAGAATCAAAGCCAGGTTAGTTCTAAAGGTGTTGGGAATTATGGCAGCGGCCATACCTCTCCTTCCATTAGCCAGATACCACATGCGGATCCTTCAGTGGATGCTTTTTACTCAATGGTCATACCAGGAACTTCCAATGTCTCACACCATTGTGATCACGCAAGCATGGAAAAAGCATCTCATGTGGTGGATGTCTTCCCCCCAGCTCCTGTCGGGAAGACCCTTTGTTCCACCTCCTCCAGTTGCTACACTGACAACGGATGCCTCCCTGATCGGGTGGGGGGGGCATTATCAGGGCAGGACTGTCCAGGGCACATGGCAACCAAACGAATGCCACTTGCACATAAATGTTCTGGAGATGAGAGCAGTGCTTTTAGCGTTGCAAGCCCTTCAAGACTCTCTTCCCTTGGGAACAATTGCAATCCAGACAGACAATATGTCTGTAGTGTGGTACATCAACAAACAAGGCGGAACCAGATCATACCCCCTGTGTCGAGAAGCACTCAGACTGTGGCAATGGGCGATTTCTTCTCAGCGTTTTCTGATAGCAACGACATCCCGGAAGTCCAATCATATTGCGGACAAGTTGAGCAGAGCTATTCTCATGCCTCACGAGTGGTCTCTGAAAGACTCTGTAGTGAGAGAAATTTTTCTCAAGTGGGGTCAGCCTTGCTGCGATCTTTTGCTACTCCCCAAAACAGCAAGTGCAGAGAATATTTCACTCTATTCCCTTTACCAGGCCAACCCAGCAGAGACGCTCTAGTCCAAGTTTGGCCCGGGACTTCTGTATGCATTTCCTCCTTTCCCACTGATCTCTCAAGTAATACAGAAAGCTATCGCTCAGAAGGCCTCATTGATCCTCATTGCTCCTTACTGTCCTCGACAAGTGTGGTTCCCCTTTCTACATCGTTTTCTCTTGAGCGACCGTGGAATCTGGACCTAGTTCCAGATCTTTTGATCCATCAGTCGGGTCAGTTTCATCGCTCCCTCCCTCTCTGAACCTCACTGCTTGGTTCCTCCAGTTCCAACCTTAGCCAGGCTTCCTCAATTATCTCACTCTGTTAGAGATATATTGATAGCTTCCCATAAATCTTCCACTCGAAGATTTATTTGAGTAAGTGGAAACGCTTCTCATATTGGGCACAAGGAAAGGACATAGATCCTTTCACCGCTTCCATCCAACTAGTCCTTGATTTTCTAGCTGAACTCTTCCATGCAGGTTCATCTCCCTCTACACTTAAAGTTCAATTGGCAGCTATTTCTAACTTTCATGTGGGTATTTCTGAATCTGCCCTAATGTCCCACAAACTCTGCAAAGCCTTTTTGAAAGGAGTTTTTCTTCTCAGACCTCCTATAAGAAATCCTCCTTCTCCTTGGGACCTAAATTTAGTTCTTGCTTCTTTGATTCTTCCCCTTTCGAACCTGCAGCTTCCTGTTCTTTAAAATTGTTATCATGGAAAACTCTTTTTCTGGTAGCTATTACATCAGCTAGAAGAGTTTCAGAGCTTCAAGCACTCAGCTGTCGTCCTCCTTATCTTTTGTTTCATAAGGACAGAGTATCCTTACGAACTAACCCGTCCTTTTGCCTAAAGTGGTCTCGACATCAAATCTGAATCAATCCATTGATCTACCTGACTTTATTCCAGAATACTCCAATAGGTCTGAACAAAAATTACACTGCCTGGATGTTCACCGTCAATTGAGGTACTACTTGGATAGAACTAAACAGTTCAGAAAATCTGATCAGCTGTTTGTCTCCTATGCAGAGAGCAGAAAGGGACTTTCAGTTTCAAAGGTATCATTATCCAGATGGCTAACATCATTGATTTCCCTTGTATATGAGATTAGACATCAAAAGCTGCCTGATAAACCTAAGGCTCATTCCACCAGAGCTTTGGCTACTTCTTTAGCTTTCCAAGACAGACTGCCTATTGACACCATTTGTGCAGCGGCTACTTGGGCTACTCCTCACACTTTCATTTCTCATTATAAGTTGGATTTAGCTTCTAGGCATAGAGCTAACTTTGGTTCCACTGTTCTCGGAGTCTGTTCCGTTAGGCCACCCGGGACAAGGTGCTAGGACGGTCCCATCCAGCAAGAATGAAGGCGAGATAGACAACTTAACATATAGAAGTTATGTTCTTACCATAACGTTCCATGTTAGTTGTCTTCTTCTCGCCTTCTTCTTCGCCCCACCCTCCTTCCCCTGGCCTGGACAGACCTAGAGGAGTTGTGATTGTGACCTCTCTTTCTACCACCTCTTTCTTAGACATATGCTATTATGCATATTTCCTGGTTCAGGATGTAGGTCACCCTTCTTTCTTCCTGTTGTTAGAGGTGGACTATTTTTTACAGTTAGTCTGTTACTTTTATAAGCTGGGGTTAGCTTACAAACGAGATCTGAGGTAACTCTCGCCTAGCATTGTGGGATATAAGGGGAGCCTCGAGCCGGTGGAACCAACTCTCGAGCTTTTAGAGTGGCCGAGTCGGAGCCGAGGTCGGCTCCGAACCCATCCAGCAAGAAGAAGGCGAGAAGAAGACAACTAACATGGAACGTTATGGTAAGAACATAACTTCTATTTTTATTTCATTGACAGTTTTGGTGCAGTGCATGTCTTAAACAACTTAGGAAGACATATAAGAGTATACTCTTAGATGCAGTATACTGTTAATTTTTTTTTTTTTTTTTATGCTTCGCTCTGCGAGAAAGATTGCTCATCTTAAAGGTTAGGAAAGCATGTAGGAACCACATTTTCTATCAAGCTTCCTTATTTCTTCTATCATATTTTTGATTTTTTGATGTTAGCCTAAACAGTTTGATGTATTATTTGGAAACTTTCTCTAAGAGAACATTCCATGTCATATCACATAGAAAGGCACTAAGGGATATTACAGAAATTGTCACATCATCCTAGGAGTGATATAACGGGTATTTTATGACAAATTCTAGGAAAGAATTAATGACTTGCATTAAGAGTTTGCTATAATAGATGAGCCTGAATTAACTTTTAAGAGGTCCCCTTACTGTGTCTGCAATCCTAATGCAAACTATCCTGACAGAAAATGTAGCTCCCAGTTGCTTCCAAAGCTGCTGTTTAGGGGAGATAACTGATCAGATTAGACTTTTGTTTAAGTCATTGACTTTACAGATGAGGACAATAAACATTTTATAGTCTTTACATCTTTAACTCACAAGCTTAAGAGAAGCTTTTTTTTTTTGGAAGTATGCTGTCTGATGTTCAGCAGCAAGCCTTGTGAAGGAAGAATGCTCTGAAAAAATAGAATTCATTTGCAGGGCTAGATTTTTGTTTCCTGATAATATTTCTCAATATTGTATTCCTTGATTCATTGGTCTTTACTTTTACCTGGTTATGTTTTGCTGTTCATAGAGTTCATAGATTAGTACTAGGCTAACTGCCCTTGCGAGACATTTTAAGCCTAGTCAATTATCCCCTGTGAGATTCAAACCCTGTACCTTGTGTTTGTAAGGCAAACACCCTCACCATTAGGCCACCCTCCCAACCCATTGGGATTGTATTACCTTTTATATTGAGTAATGACAGAATTTAAATATATATTTTAAGTCTTTTCTTGGGAAATCCTGTTATTGTGTCTAATACTTCACAAAGGAGAAGTTGAAGATACAAGTATGTTCAATAAGGCACAGCCATGTCTGAGAAGTTTGACTTATGCCTGCACCAAATGTAAACCTGAAAGCCAAGCATAAAGTACTCTCATAGGTTTTATAGGTTAATGACCACAAGGGTCTTTATAAGCCTAGCCATGCAACTCATCCTAGTTTTGTTCCCAAGTACCTTGGACATCTGCTTGGTGAGGTGTGTTAGTAAGGAGGTAGCTAAGGGAGGGGGTTATGTTCTCAAGCAAAGAAGTTCAGCAAACAGAAAAGGAGCAGCTGATTAAAGGAACTAAGCAGATGGAAAAGGAGAAACCAAAGGTGGAAAAAGTGACTGATAAGTCATAGTGACCTGTTCAGTATACTTGTGACACAAATGCAGTTGCAGCATGGTGCAAGGGATGACCTTATTAAGAATGAGAGATAAAAAGTAAGAACTTTTTAAATAATAAATAATATGATATGCAGGTCACTGCTGGGTCAAACAAGCAGCCAGCTGCAGTCAAGACTAGTATTTCACAGAAGATATACTGTATCCGCCCTTGATGCATGGTTTTTGAAGTGTGAGGGTGCAGAACCCCAAAGAAAATGATTTTATCCCTATCGGGAATTTGCTAGCTGAGAAATGATTTACCAGTCTGTTGTGCAAGTTAATAGCTGACCTTTTCAAGTAATTAGAAAAATTAAAGGTTTTCGTTGTTTTACTTCACTTTGCAGTCATAGTTTTTTTTCCTGTTAATACAATGCTATTTCTAGGTATAGAAATATGCCTACATCATTTTGGGTAAAATACTGTAAAAACATTGCAATTGATATATGACAATGTTTATTTTATAAGCAGTGTTTACTTTGTGTGTAAAGTATGAACCTGGCTTGCTTATGACATAATTAAATAGTCTGAATAATAAATTCTGCCATGGGAAAACACGGATCACAGACTGCATGCTGTGGCAGGGCTAGTCACTCAGTGGTGTAAAATATGGCTCTAGGTGATTTGGTCGTGTTGACTAGTGTTGCCAATGGGCATGGGTATTTGCAGGTGATAAGTGGGGTAAGGACCTGGCCTACTCCAACCTATGCCAGTGAACCATGCTAATGTTGGAAGGGGTGTATGTGCCCTTTTTGGCCAGTGTGCTCCTGCCATGTAGCCCAGTAGCTACTGGATGGCTGGAGTCCTGTTGCCTAGCCTGAGTTACCTGGGATAGCTCTGTTGAGTGAAAGCTGGACATAAAACCATTTGGCCTGCCAAACATGAACTAAGAATTGCTACACTCATTGTAGATTTACTGACCGGATGGAGCTTGAAAATGGATGACATGATGGCACGGCAGAGGCTGGACATCCTATAGGTTCATAGGTTCATACTAGGCTATCTGCCCAAGGGCATTTATAAGCCTAGCCCATAGTTATGTGGCTTTCGCCACCCCTTTAGTTTGAATAAAAACTATGCCTATCATTTTTCTGTGCCTCTGTCAAGCAGTGACACTGAAGTAATCCCTGGGGTATATCTGCGATCTCCCATCCATTGGTCAAGATTCCTCTTGAACAAGGCCAGCGAGGTGCTCTGCCTCACATGTACCGGGATTTTGTTCCACAGCATAGGGAGTCTCTGGGTGATGAATCTGTCCCTCCAGCACGTTCTATTTATAACCGTGTCAAGGTTTAAGTCTCCCGCCCTTGTGGTTCTGAGGGATCTAGATTTTTTGAGGTGAAGCATATTCATCAAATCTGGGTTTGACATGGCCTTATATGTCAGGCACAGGTCACCTCTGAGCAAGCGGTATGAGACTGAATAAAGCTGGAGTTCTTTCAGTCGGGCAGCATAAGACATATTTTGAGACCCTTTATCCTTTTGGTGAGGAACTTTTGGGGCCTTTCCAGCTGCATCAGGTGTGTGGTCAGCTAGATTGCGAACGGACATTGTACTCAATCATAGGTCTAATGAGTGATGAGTACAGGGGGACGATGACCTCCCTTGATCTAGATGTGAATCCCTTCATGATCAGGTGGGCGATATAGAAGGTTTTCCTAACTACTTTAGCAACATGACTGTCAAATGAAAGACTACTGTCAACTTGGGTCCCCAGATCCCTGATGACTTTTTCTGTGCTCAGTGGATTGTCACCTATATGGTAGCTAGGGGTAACCTTGTTTTTCCCGAAGGGTATGACTATGCATTTTTTGGCGTTTAACTTCAGGCCATGGCTCTGGCACCAGTTATCCGTTTCTGTGAGGCCCTTCTGAAGGAGATCTGTGTCAGATGTGTTTTCGACTATGGTGCCCAGTTTGCAGTCATCTGCAAACTTTGTCAGCCATAACCCTCCTGTGTTTGCTTGTACTTCAGAAAAGTAGATGCCGAACAAGAGTGGACCCAGGACTGAGCCCTGTGGGACACCACTTGTGACAGGCTTTGAGTCTGACATGGCTCCAGCAACTCTGACCCTGTGGGTTCTGTCGCTTAGCCAGTTTGCAACCCATCTTGTGATGTATGGGTTTACATTCAAGCTGATGAGTTTTTCGATGATACCTGAGTAGGGTATTGTGTCGAAGGCCTTTGCCAGGTCGAGGTAGGCTGTATGGACTGCCTTTCCCTCATCAATGGCCTTGGTGACTGTCTCGAAAAAGTCAACCAAGTTTAAGAGGCAGGATCTGCCTTTGACAAAGCCAAACTGGGTTGGATCCAAAGTCTGCAAGTTCCCTATGTCTTTATTTATGAGTTCCATTATGATCCTCTCCATGGCTTTGCAGATAAGGCTTGTCAAGCTAATGGGGCGGTAATTTCCAGGGTCTGTGGAGGCACCGCCCTTATGAAGTGGGACCACAGTCGCGTGCGCCACTCCTTGGAGTGTATCCTGAGGTGAGGCTAAGATTAAACAGCTGTCCTAACTGTGGGTTTAATTCCTCGTTGAGTTCATGAAGCACACAGCCGGGGACACCATCCGGTCCCATGGATGCTGTGTTTTTTGCCTTAGTGAGGGCAGTTCTCACCTGGGCATTGGAGATGTTTGGGGGCTACAATCCTCTGGAATAGATATCTCTCCTTTTGGGGGGGAGGGGGGGGAGAAGTTTGCACTGAACCTGTCAGCCAGTATGTTAGCAATGTGTGTAGGTTCAGTAATTTTCACATCATTTTGAACTAATTCTGAGCATATCTGGGAGTTTCCTCCTAGGTTTCTAACATAGCTAAAGAAGGCCTTATGATTGTCTTTAGAATCCTTGGTGATTTTTCTCTCAAAATTTGCCTTTGATGATTTTATGAGAGCTCTTAGTTTTTTACTTATAATGATCAAAGGTGTCTTACCTTTCAAGGATTTTGCTCTATCTTGTAGTAGCTTCCTCCTTTTGTTGTAGAGCTTGTTTATGGCTGGGGTCCACCAGACTGGACGCTTGCCTTTGGTACAGAGAGTCTTAGTTTTGTTTGGGATTGCCTGATCCATGCAGTCCTGTAGGTGCTGGTAGAAGGCATTTGTAAGTGATTCAGCGGTTTGAGTAATGTTTACCACTGGCTCAGGGGCCTTAAAGGAGACCACACTAGTTTTAGAAGTGTGAAATCGGCTTTTGAGAAGTTTTTCACTGTGGTCTTTTTGTTTCAGGTGGGGCGGGATGAGGACCTCCAGCGAGATTAGTTTATGATCTGATCTCACCAGTGAGGGGTATACTTCGGTGTTGAACATTTTGATCCCATGTTCGTGATGATGAGATCAAGTATGTTTTCACCTCTTGTGGGGATGGTGACTAGTTGTTCCATGGCATTTGAGTTTATGAACTCCAGGAATCTTTGGGTTAGAGTGTTCGGGCTTGAGTAGTGTTCCCAGTCTATATTAGGGTAGTTGAAGTCACCTAGTATGATGGTGTTTGGAGATACATTTATCCCCTCCAATGTTTTCAGGAAGGCCATGTGAGGTTCCTGAGTTTGAGAGGGTGGCCTGTAACATGCTACAAATTGCAGAGCAGTCTTGCCTATGGTTAATTGCACCTGGATGGTCTCCGATGCATCGTGCGTTGCCACCAACCTTGAGGTGTGGGTGTCCTTTATGAATATGGACACCCCCCCCCCCCTTTCTTGGTGTTGTCCGGATTTTGGGGCCGGAACGCATGATATGAGGTGAAACCTGTTAGTGCTGGGGTGCTCTCAGGAGCCTTGAACCAGGTTTCTGTCACAGCACAGACATCAATGTTCTCCATTTTGAGAAGGGCCTCGAGTGCATCTTGAGATTGAGACTTCTGGCATTGAGCAGCATTACCCTTAGTTTTTTCCTTTTTTGTGTTCTAGGGTGGTAGGTTTAGAATTTGAGCATTGCCTAAAAAAGGCACTATGGGGTGGCAAGAGCCTTTGCCAATATCCGGAAGCCCAGGGTGACAGGTGCAAGCCGTCCCTTGCGAAGCAGCGTGGCTTGTCCAGCATGTCATCCCAGGCAGACAGACATTGGATCCCCTTTGAATGACACCAGAATTTAAGCCAATTATTAAAGCTGATCATCTTATCACTGTATTGTGGCATCATTCTAGGTGAAGGTAGGATACTGCTCAAGGTCAGGGTCATACCTGCCTGGGCTACATAATCAGAGAGCTCCTCGGCGTCCCTTTTCATGTAGTCCAAGGAGGTGCGTCTCAGGTCGTTGACACCAGCGTGGACAATGACTGAGTCATACTTGTACCTGCTGTTGAGAGACCTGAGTGCTTGCGTTATGTGGCGGATTCTAGCGCCCGACAGGCAGCTTACTGTGACCTTCTCCTTACTCAGTCTGGTGAGCGGGACGTCAGTGTGTCTGACTATGGAATCACCAATGACAAGTGTGTCTGGCATTTTGTTTGGCCTTAAGGGCTGTGACTGTTTGACACTCTGACTGTGTGGTCTATGTGTTGCATGTGTTGGGTCGTGAGGTGGTAGTTGTTTGGGTGTCTGCTTTGGTGGCCTCTGCTGTTTTGGTAAATTTTTGATCAGAGCCTCAGTATGTCTTTGTGTGAGTATGTGTATGATTTGAAGTTGTGATGGTACCATGTGTGACTGGGTATGTATTGTGTGTGGTTGCCTTCTCCTCCTGTCTGGTCTTGCCAGTCCTATGTTGAGAGAGCTCAGCCTCCAGTTTGGCCGTATAGTTGCATCTCTCGCATGTATTTGTGTTTTGTGGGAGAAGGAGAGGATTGTCTGTGTACATGAGGCAATTGTAACATTGCCTCAGTATTCCCAGGTTCACCAGTTGAGCTGGAGAGGACACTAGCAACTGATCCCTCGACATACTAGAAGTAGTAGATAAAGAACTTTCAAAGGACTCTGGGGGAAGTGGGTTTTAGGCTGGTGGGGTACTATCTATAATAAGAGTGCTTTATCAAGGTGCAAGTACTGTAGGAGTAAGTGCTAGGCTTTACAGATAGAGAATAGTCTACTTGGGAATCAAGTAGAGATGAACTTTTCAGTTATAGGATATGCTGGTTAGATCAGCAGTACAGTTTAGCGTGTTTTATAGCAGGGGCTGAAGGGAGCTAGGAATTGGCCCAAAGCGACCAATGGACTACTAGTTTCTGGCTGAAACTTCACCAAATCGGACAAAAGGCAGCTCAGTGCTTCCCACTCCCACTGGTAAGCAAAGAAACTTCCTCCTTCCTAATAAGGTAATGGATCAGTAACAGGAACTAAAAACAAAGCCCAGGGATCAGCAACTCTGAAACTGGACTACTCTAGTTCAGTAAAGTGGGAAAACAAGAGATTTTTGTTTTATTACAGAGATAAGGAAAAAACAGACAGTAAATGCTATAAATGCTGTAAATCGGCTAGCACACTTTAGTGTGTAGCCTACAGAAACAATTTGCAACAATTAGTAACTTAAAGTGCAATAAACAGTGTAAAATGCAGAAATCACTTAAAGTAGCAGTAAAACAGGCGAAATGCAGTCGCTAGCTTAATAACAGTGGGAAAGCCACAAAAAATACTTATATCTGGTAGAAAGTCACTCTTTCAGCTCTCTGCAGCTTGGATCACTCTGCAGGCCACCACGAGGATCTGTGCAGAGTTGGTACAAGCTGGAAAACACGTGTTTAGCGTGTTTTATAGCAGGGGGCGAAAGGAGCTAGGAATTGGCCCAAAACGACCAATAGACTACTAGTTTCTGGCTGAAACTTCACCAATTCGGACAAAAAGGCTGCTCAGTGCTTCCCACTCCCACTGGTAAGCAAAGAAACTTCCCGCCTTCCTAATAAGGCAATGGATCAGTAACAGGAACTAAAAACAAAGCCCAGGGATCAGCAACTCTGAAACTGGACTACTCTAGTTCAGTAAGGTGGGAAAACAAGAGATTTTTTTTTTTTTTTTACAGAGACAAGGAAAAAAACAGACAGTAAATGCTATAAATGCTTTTAAGTGGCTAGCACACTTGAGTGTGTTAGCCTACAGGTAAAATTAAGCAACAAATAACTTTTTAAGAGTGCAAAACAGTTAATCAACACAAAACAGTTTAAATAGAATGCAGAGCTGTATAAACAGGCTAAGATGCAGTCGCTAAGCAGTAAATATTCAAAAAGCCAGAAAAAATACTTAAATCAGTTATAGCAAATACAGTTATAACAAATGCTCTGAAATATACTGTATATTTCCAATATGTTTGAGAAGGACAGTCAGAACACAAGAAGGTTCAGGCGAAAAAGAAAAAAAAAGTTTTGTTTTACTTTTTGAAAAGGTAAAAAGGAGGAACAGAAGGCCTTATCAAATGTTCTCTCTGTATTAAGAAGAATGAGCTAATGACACTAGACTGGGAGGTGTGTCACAGTAGGGGTGGGCAACTGCAAAGCCACCAAGTATAAGAGCAAGACACCAACAGGCAGGGAGGGTGGGACAAAATAGCCCAAGACAACAAGCTATGAAAGTTTTTAAACAGATAAAGATTTCTGAAGATTCTGAATAGACAAAGTGCTTTATATATATTAAATTATAAAAACAGTAATCTGTTAAAATAATCAAAAGATACTTATATTTTGTAGCTCAGTTGCGGTCAAACAACTTCTCCAGCCTGCACCAAAGACCAGAACAACCTGTATCCAAGAGACAAGATGGAAGGCCAGTGCAACAAAGCCACTTGTCTTGGGATCCAGAATCTACTACTCCAGAGGAGAACAGGCTAGAAATGGTGTGGGAATTGTAATGAGAGAGAGGCTTCAGAAAGCAGTGAGGGATGTCATCACTATTAGTGACTGACTGATGGCAGTCAAACCCCAACCTAATGATAGGACAATATTCATAATCTCAGCCTATGCCCTAGAGCAGGGTTGTGAGAGTTGCAGGACCTGTTAGATAAAGCATGACAACATGAATTGGTGTTGATAATGGGTGACCTGAATGCACATATCGGGCCAGACAGAACAGGATATGAGGATTGCCTGGGTCCACATGGGTTAGGTAACAAAAATAAATAAATGAGGCCATTCTAGATTTCTGTTTGGCAAATGGCTTGATGGTAGCCAACACATGGTTCCTAAAGACAAATAGTCACAAGATCGCATAAAAGAGTGGCCAACAAGCAACTCAGGTAGATTTCCTCCTAGTAAGGAAAGGGCAGTGGGACAGAATCAGTGATTGCAAAGTTATTCCCATTGAAACAGTCACCACACAGCATAAATCACTGGTTACCAAAATCAGCTGCAAGCAGTGGTCGGAAAAGGCAATAACGTCAACAGAGACCAGGCTGAAGACCTGGAAGTTGACTGTAGAGAAAATGCAACAGTTCAAGGAATTACTCAGGCCTCTCACACCCCAAGAAGAGGAGGAAATAGGTGGAGTTGAAGAAGAATGGTAGCACAGCATAACAGCATGTGTGAAGACTACAGAACAGATAAGCAGTTGAGCCAGTTATGGAAATAAGTTACATAAGGAAAGCTGGTTGTGGAATGCAGAAGTCCAGGAAATCATCCAAAGAAAGAAAGAGTGCAGGAAAAAATGGGAGATAGAAAAGACAGACCAGGCTAGGAAGGAATATTGGTTGGCTAAGAAAGTAGTTGCAGGAGCAAAGAACAGGGCATAAGAGGCACTCTACCAACTTCTGGAAAGTGACTTAGTAGGTGACACAAAGAAACTATATCAGGTTGCAAGGCAAAGACAAAAAGATAAAGAAGATAGTCAAACATCCTTCATAAGGGATGCCAGCATCAACCTGTTCACAGTCCACAGCACATCAAAGATAGATGGAAGTTGTACTTCCAACAGTTTCTGAATAAAGAAAAAAAAAACAGACGCTGTACTGCCCCAGACATAGGCTGCAATGAGAGAAAAAAGGAGCCCACCACAGAGGAAGTTAGAACAGCATTAAGAAAAATGAAGTCAGGGAAAGCAGCAGGCTCAGATGAGGTCACAGCAGATATGATAAAGATGCTGGGTGAGATAGGCAAGAAATGGCTCCTGAGGGTACTCATAGCAGTGTGGAGAGAAAGGAGAATTCCAGATGGGAAAGATGGTCCAAGGCAAGTAGTCCTGTCTGGAGACCAAGCTTCATATCAACATCCTAGAGATGAGAGCAGACTTTCTAGTGTTGCAAGCATTTTAAGATGTGCTGCAAGCATTTTAAGATGTTCTCCCTCTAGGAACTTTTGCAGTTCAAACAGACAACATGTCAGTAGTACAGTATATCAACACGCAAGTGGAACCTGATCTTATCCACTCTTTAGAAAGGCCATGAGGGTTTGGGAAAGGGCGATTGCTTCAGACCACTTTCTCATTGCAACGCACATCCCAGGGAAAATCAGCGCTCTAGCAGACAGGCTCAGATCGATTCTGATGCCTCACAAGTGGTATCTCAATCAGTCAGTAGCGAAAATGATCTTCAGTCACTGGGCTTAGCCTTGCTGTGACCTATTTGTCTCATTTTTCAACAACAAATGCAGCAAGTACTTCACTCTTATCCCTCCTCTGGGGGAGTCACCGAGAGACATTCTTGGCCCCCAGGTCTCCTTTATGCCTACCCTCCTCTTTCTCTGATTCCAAAGTTCTTACAGATTACAGAAAGCAAGCAGGCTGAAGAGCTCAGTCATCCTCATTGCCTCCTTCTGACCACGACAGGTATTGTTTCCCTTCCTTCGGTCTCAATTGAGATATCCTCCATGGATACTGGAACCCACTTGGGATTTCCTGTCTCATCCACTGAGAATTCAACACCCCAATCTCCATGTCGTCAAATTAACCACATGGTATCTCCACTTCCAATAACAGTTAGACAGTCCAGGCTTGCTTCTTCAGTTTTTGAAGTTATCTTGGCCTTCCAGAAGGCTTCTACCAAGAAACTCTACAGTAGCAAATGGAAAAGATTTTCTGTTTTGTCCTCCAACCAGAACATTGACCCTTTTTTGGTATCTACATCGGCCATTCTTCTCTTTCTAACAACTCATTTTAAAGAAGGAGCTAGGTTTTCTACTATTAATCTTCAGTTGGCAGTGATTTCTAATTTCTGGAATTCTGGAAACAAATCCTCTTCTCTGGCTTTGTCCATGTTGTGTAAAGCCATCATGAAGGGCATCTTTCTCCTCAGACTCCCCAATAAAGGACCGCTCTTCTCCTTGGGACTTTACTGCGGTTCTTCAGGGTTTAACTCAGAAACTCTTTGAACTGGCAGAGAAATGCAATACAAAGTTTTTTTTTTTTTTTTTTTTTTGGAAAACAATCTTTTTAGTGGCTATCACTTCAGCAAAAAGAATTTCTGAGCTCCGCGCCCTATGAGCTAAGCCTCCATACATTATTTTTCATAAGGACAAGTTGTCTCTATGGACCAATCCTAAAGTGGTAATGGAAAGTAACATTAAACAGTCCATACAATTACCAGTCTTCTTTCCAAAGTTTACAAATAAGGGAAAATACATGCTTCATCTCCTTGATGTGCACAGACAATTACACTTTTATCTTCCCAGGAGTAAACCATTCAGGAAGTCCGATCAGCAGTTTGTATCCTGTTCCTCTGACCGCTTAGGTCAGTCAGTATCTAAAATTACGCTAGCCAAATGGATTACTGATTACATTTCATTGGTTTATTCTCAGAATGGATTAGATTTACCCAGACCTCTTAGAGCTCACTCCACTCGATCTATGGTTACTTCATCTGCTTTTTCATCAAGGACTTCCATTGATGGTATTTGTGCTGCAGGCACTTGGTCAAAGACTCGTCCATTAGTTACATATTACAAATTAGACATTGTTTCCAGAAGCAAAGCTTCTTTTGGTTCGACGGTGCTCTGGCATGTCCTTCTGTGAGGGCCTCCTGAAGGCTACGTAGCTGGGGATTCTGTCCTGTTTGTAAGGAAGAATGAAAATGACATCAGATTTAAAAGTTATGTACTTACCAAAACTTGGCATCTGTGTTGTCCATTTTCATTCTTCCTCAAATTCCCTCCCATCCATCCCCAGCCTTGTCACTCCTAGAAGTATCTGTTAGACTGTATTGAAACCTTTCAGTTCCAGGTTTGAGCCCTAACCTTTTCTTATGTCTATATCTATCTCTGTTATAAAGTGGGAGATTAGGCAGCAAACTGGATCTGAGGTGTTGGGGATAGAATAGAGCATTACGGATAGAAGGAGGAACTCGAGAGTTGGGTCTGAAGTCTTGTGTATACGGCTGAGTCGGACTCGAGAATCAGATCTGAAGTTATTTGTGAGGAATAATGAAAATCAACAACACAGATGCCAAGTTATGGTAAGTACATAACTTCTGATTAGTTCATGCCAAGTTTTAGCACCACTGATGTGCAGTAATCAAGGGGTCATAAAGGTTAAATTACTGCTAGAAAATTCTGTCAAACTGAATTCTAAACCAGCACACAGAAGTTTTTTTTTTCTTTTTTTTTTTTATTTAAACAAGAACATATTTTTTGAATTATCACTCATGACACAGGCAATCATACATTTATATAAATGAAAACAAACAGTATGGAACATTTTCAGTTGCAAACATTATACATCACATATGGTCTTCTGTACAGTCATTGTCAAACATTACATAGCTCATTCAATTCCTGCTTTCCCTTAAACCTCATTTCACCTCCAAAACATTATTCTGCATATATTGTTCCCATCAGTGCGCAGAAGATTAATAACAGACTGTGCAGTAGCAAACCATTCAGTATGTAAAATTAAGAGTGATGCTTTCAGTGGAAAAACTGTTGAAGGAATGTGACAAAATTGTTAGCATGCAAGAAAGTCAAAAAAATGTTTAACATCAGGATCGAGACAAACCAGTTCAGTAGGGTATATTTCCATAAGAACAAAATACTTAAGATGAGAGACAGAAATATAAGAATTTGAAACAAGGTCTAACTATAACTTGAAAACTGAAATAAACATGGTAGACAGACAAATTAAACATAGATCAAGAAAAAATTTGAAAAAAAATTGTATGACAATATTCAGTTTAATAACCCATTTTATAGATGCATGAGATGCGGTAGGAGTAAAGACATACAACTTGATAAACTGTGTGCAGTTTCTAACATTTATCCTCATACACAACAGATTGTAGATATATTTACAAAATCATATGCAAAACAGTTTGACTCCTCAAAGGGGGTGATAAATTGTCCTATTAACATCCAGGTAACTTCAGATACTGAAATTAAATTAGATTATATTTAAAAAGAACTACGTAAATTGAACCCAAACAAAACGCAGGGAGGAGACTGAGTTAGTAATAATGACTTGAGAACACTTCAGCATGAACTTACAGTACCACATTATATCAGATGATCTGATGTTGTCTTCTCCATCTGGCTTCAACCTGTGAGTTATTGGATCCAACTTGGACCTGATACCGGCCAGTTCCTTCATATGTTGAACTTACCAGGCTGTGCCTCCTTTCTCACAGCTCCCCTACTACTCAGATTTAGTTTGCCACCATTCCTGTCAGCAGCTCAATCTCAGTTCTGCTTGGTGTATCCTTTTTAGAAACCTTATTTAGTGCCTTTTGTGCTGGATTGTTTGCATCTCTTACCACGTTTCCTAGTCTAGTTAGGACTGTGGGCATGTATTAGATAGGTAGGTAGTTCAGTGAGATAGTGTTTTTGTAATTAGGCTTCTTGACTTTTGGTGGGCTTGTGCATTTTAGGTATTGGTGCATTCTTGCCTTTTCTGTAACTTTAACATGATTAGTATTACTGTTGTTGTCATAGTTTTTCTTAGAAGTGTTAGTGTTGTGCTGATAGTTTTCTTAGTAGCTTTTCTGTTTGCCTTTTCAGCTTTGTTCTGTTATGGATAAGAGGTTTAAGAAGTGCTTTGCCTGCGGGCACAAGTTGCTGTCACAGGACACACATGATACATGTGTTTATTGCTTGAGAACATTGCACCTGGACACCACTTGTTCTATCTGTGAAGGTTTTTGCCCTGAACAGTCAATGAATGTTGGACCAAGTTGGTCCTCAAAGGGCTTCTCCCTTCAGCCATTCTTCTTCCTTTGCTGCTTCTTTCCTCAGCTGTGAAACTCAAGTCAAAGAAGTACTATCCGTGGGACTCCAAATCATCTAAAGAAGTTTGGAACAGGTCCTCTTCTGCTTCTGATTCCAGACTTTCCTCTTCAGGCTACCCAGAACCAAATATCTCATGACTTTCGAGTTCCCCAGCTGCCCTAGCACCAATATCAGCTGTGACTCCTTGGAGCCGATCTTCATTGGTACCAACAGCCAGCAAGGCTCCATCTCCACCTTCAAGTCTTCTTAGTCCTTTTCTGCTTAAAGGAGCTCCTTCAGGTGGGACAGCTTCCCCTTTCTCTCCTTCCACCCTGCCAGTGTTGTCACTGGAGTAGTCTATTTCTCTGTCCTGGTTCTGAGCCTCTCTGGCTTGGATCCCCTTCTAAATGACTTTCCAAACCCCTGTGAATGTCTTCATCCATCCGGTCATTGAAGTCGATGGGCAGCATTAAAGGTTCTGACTTGAAGCAGATGATGATGAGGTCCTTTTTGCAGGTGCAATTAGGCCTTATCCTTTCGGTTCCAGTTCCCAGACCTTTGGCTTCATCTATTTGGCTTCCTCGCTTGGCTCCTTTGAATCAAAGGTCTTTGGGCCCATCTGAGTTCCCATCCTTTTGGTTGGATTCAATGTCTTGTCTGCCTTTGGGTCTGATTCATTCATTGGTCACTTTGGGTCCGACAGGGATAATATTCTTCTGGCTTCCCTCAAGATTTCCAAAGCATTCCTCAAAGGTACATCTTTACTGTATCTGGGATCTGATTCCTTCTTGGGATTTGCCTTTTGTTTTTCAGGTCCTTGCAGGCCCTCCATTTGAACTTTCAGCTATTTCTAACTTGAAGCTCTAGCTTGGAATACCTTGTTTTTGGTGGCTGTTACTTCTGCAATGAAGGTTTTAGAGTTGCCAGCTTTTGATTCTACTCTACCTTATTTGGTGTTCCACAAAGATGGGGTGTCTCTTCATATGAACCCTTCTTTTTTGCCTAGGGTAGCTTCCAAGAATAACCTTAACCATTCTATTCACCTCCCTGTGTTTTGTCACAGTTTCTGCAACAAAGGAGAATACATACTGCATTGTTTGAAAGTGCATAGGCAATTGAGATATTATTTGAACTGTACCAAAGCCTTTAGAAAATCCAGTCAATTATTTGTCTCCTTTTCAAAATCCAGGCTAGGCTCACCTGTGTCTAAAGTGACTTTATCCAAGTGGCTATCGGATTGTATCTTATTTGCATATTCTTTGAAAGGTTAAGACCGTTCCACATAAATCTAAGGGTCATTCTGCCAGGGCTATGGCTACTTCTACAGCTTTCTTTTTGAGAGGATCACTAGATGAAGTTTGTGCAGCTGCTACTTGGATGGGTCATCACACTTTTGTGTCACATTATAAGCTGGATAGTCTGCCAAGATCCAGGGCTTCCTTGGGCTGTACTGTGTTGCGGAATATCCTTCCTTAGTTCCTCCCAAGGAATTTTCGTTGCTGAGGACTCTGTCCCATAGGTTGAAGCCAGATGAATCGGACAACATATTTATTTTATTTATTTGTTTAACATTTGTTTACCAGGAAAGTCCGACTTGGAGCAAAGCCAATTTTCAGCGCAGGCCCAGAGAGAAATGCTCTAGACACATGTCTTTGTAACATCAGATTTAAAGTTATGTACTTACTATAATAATAGATTTGTGTTATCTGTTTCTATCTGATTCAACCTTCCCTCCCTCCTGCCCCCACCTTTGGTGGTATGGTGAACTTCCATTTCTCTTATGGCTAGACAATGAAGGTTGTTCATTCCGTATCTTTGAAGTCCTGGGTCCTCCTTGGTTAGGGAAGTTTAATGTATGTTGGAGATGGTTATCATGGGGCAAACTCAATGTGAGGAGTAGGGTGAGGAGTAGAGGGTTGTGGGTAAGGGAAGCGGAGCCTGGCGAGTTCAAAGTCTGAAGGAATTGGCCAGGTCAGATTTGATAACCCACAGATAAATCCATGTTGTGCATCTTCATATGGCTTCAGTTGTTATGGTAAATACATAACTTTCATTTCATTATATTGATCACTGCTGCAGTAGCCTTAGCTATATGGGTTCTATCCTGCCAAGGATATAACAGCTGGCCAGCTTCCAAAGCTCCATGGCACCTTCCAAGCACACAAACTCTCAAGCAGCTTGAGTTGAGCTGATTTAAAAATAAGTCTGGGTACCAAACCCTTTAGAGCTTTACTGCCACCAAAGACTACGTTCCTGTGAGGCTTTCAAGGATTGACAGTCGGCTTGTACTGCTCCTTTGCTGGGCAGATAAGTTCCCTTTGGAGGAAAAACCCGTCCATTTAATAATTTTTTATTTGTAGTTTCCTCTACTGGGAAGTTGTTTTAAGGTAAGAGTTTGTATTCATAGGTTCATAGGTGTGTACTAGGCTAATGGCCCTGGAGCCTTTACAAGCCTAGCCCATAGGATTACCCTGGTATCTTGCCACCTAACCTTAGTTCCCAGTGCCTCTGTCGAGTAAAGCCACTGGAGTGATCCCTGGGGTGAATTTTCTATTTCCCATCCACTCAAGATTTCTCTTGAAGAGGGCCAATGAGATGCTCTGCTTGACATGTATGGGAAGTCTATTCCATAGCATGGGCAGTCTCTGAGTTCTGAGCCTGCCCCTCCAGCATGATGCTCATCGTGTTACACTGCTGCAGTCATTACACTTGGGTTATCCTGCCGTCAGGCGGTCCCGCAGTCGGCCAGAGTTCCAAAGTCTTGGTCCGGCGTCGGTTGCTGTTGCTTCTTCTCTGACGTCAGTGCACCAGGGGTATATAAGATGCATCCAATGCCATTTTCTTCAGTCTTTCTTGCCGCGTGGTGCCCGAAGGCAGAAGCAGTTCGCAAGTGCCGGTCGGCCGACTCCTGAGATTTTCGAAGTCGAATTCCAGATCCGAAGTCTTCAATAAAGGTAAGTACCCCATTGGGGAAACTTTTTTCTTGCCTCAGACCGATGTCAGAAAAAGTTAATAATTGTATTTCTTGTGGGAAGCAAATACCTCATAAAGACTTCCACTCTTACTGTATTCCATGCCTAGGCCCTGATCACGACGTCAGTAGTTGTCGGTTTTGTGCTAGATTTAATAAACGCACTACAAAAAGACCTTTTGAGTTTGCTTTGCACTACATTGGCCGAAGGTTCTATTATACCATGCCATCGGATCAACCGACGACCTCAATACCGAAAAAACGCAAAGTCAAAGATAAAGACAGGCATCCGAGGTCCAAAACCGAAGACGAAACCTCTTCTAGGCCAGTCGCCGGTTCTCAGTGAGGCACTTTCGCAGCCCTTGACACCCGCTGCCTCAGAGCCACAGGCCACTTCCGACTCCCACGTGGAGACAACTAGGCTTATGAAAACTAATCCCTCAGATGGGTCTGGAGCCGCTGAGCAGGCATCGGCTTCTGAGGGCGTTTTCAGACCTTCACAACTTACCATTAAAACAACAGGCAAGACAAAGGTACCATTAAAGACAAAGAAACAAGTACAGCATTCTCCTGGACAGTCCTCCATGCCTAAAAAACAGATGCTTAAAATGGCCGAAGACCTCATTACTCTAATCAGGGGTTTCCATCCCCCTCCTGAGAAAAGGCCTAGGCAGGATACAGACTATGATTCCTCTGATCAGGTTTCCATTTCCTCTGATTCCTCTTCAGACCAGGGATACTCTCTACCCCCCTGTGAGGACTCTGATGCTGAAGAATCTATCCCTTCAGCCTCTCCTCCTGAGGATTATTCTTTTGGGGAAACTTTACATACCATGAGGGAGCATTTCCACTGGAAAAGTCAGGATTACTCAGAATCCAAGAAAAGGCTCAGGGATTTCCTTTTATTGCCTCAGCACAGGCCGCTGGCTATTCCGCCTGTGCTAGACATTGTGGATGATGTGTTCTCTGAATCCAGCTTATCTCCTGATTCTTTGCCCCCTGCTCCAGCCAAGCCAGACAGGTACTATAGAGTCCCTGACTCTCACAAGTTTCTTTACAAAAACCCTTCTGCTGATCCAGAAACTATTTCCCAGGGTCCAAAAGGGGTTAAGGCTTCATTTGCAAAAAATCCAGTACCCTCTGACAGAGATTCCAGAGCTTTGGATAGATGGGGGAAGAAAGTATACACTTCTGCAACTTTAGCAGTAAGAGCTTTAAATTGCCAGTTTCACATGCTTAAGTACCAACATTATTTAATGGCTCAGTTAAAACAGAAAATGCTTGCAAGCTCAGAAGCTCCTGATTGTAAAGAAATGCAGGATTTATTGCATACAGTTGAACAGGTGGGAAAACATACTCTGCAATGTGGTTTTGATTCTTTAGAGGCCTCTTGTAGAGCCGCAGTTACAGGTTCTGTGATTCGAAGACATGCTTGGTTAAAAGAACAGAGTTTACCTGATCATGTTAAGTCAAAATTATTGGATGCTCCTTTACAGCATGATACCTTGTTTGGTGTTAAGGCAGAAGAGGTGTTAAAGAAAATGGAGGATAACGCTAAATCTATGCAAACAGCCAAGGATTTTCTAACAGGTACAGCCACCTCGGTTTAGCAGAAATTGGCCAACAAAGAATTGGTCCTTTCCAGTGTCAGACATGCCACAGAGAGGCAGATACAGACGCCCAAGAGGCAGATCTCAACCCCAAGGCTCAAACAGATAATGACAGTGGGGCACCTCAACCCCAAAAGCAGGTGAGGACAAGTCTCAACCTTACAAGAAACAGTCACAATGACTTTCCCCTTTGTAAGCCAATCACGTCCCTTTTGGAAGCCCCCTTAGGGGGAAAACTAGCACTTTTTTCTCAAAACTGGCAAACAATCACCCAAGACAAATGGGTTCTGGATATTGTGTCTCAAGGTTACAGGTTCCACTTTCATACTTTACTAAGGCTAAAAGGAATGTCAGACCTGCCACAAAATCAATGGGCAGAGGCACAAAAACAGATTTCAGCCCTCATGGACATGAGAGCTATTCAGAAAGTCCCACAACAGGAACAAGGACAAGGATTTTACTCAAGACTCTTCCTGGTCCCCCAGAAAGGACAAGGCCTGGAGGCCCATACTAGACCTTTCAATTCCAAATACTTACCTGGATATTCCAAAATTCAAAATGTTGACATTACAGCAGCTTCTACCCATGCTGGGCAAGAAGGCTTGGCTTGTTACTCTGGACCTCAAAGAGGCATACCTGCATGTCCCTGTCAGACACAATTGCAGAAGATACTGCAGATTCAAAGCTGGTACAATGCACTACCAATTCTCTGCACTGCCCTTTGGCTTATCTACTGCGCCCAGGGTCTTCACAAAGTGCCTGGCACCAGTAATTGCATTTTGCAGACAAAAAGGAATTCAAATATATCCATACCTGGACAACTGCCTCATTCAAGCAGAGACAAAGCACATTCTTCTACAGCATCTGGCATTTGTAAAAAGGTTGCTAATTTCTCTAGGGTACACAGTAAACGAAAAGAAGTCAAAACTAGTGCCCTCGCAACAGATTATATTCCTGGGTGCCAGCTTAAATACAATGGCCCAGATGGCTTACCTCACGCCAGACAAACAAGTTCAACTAACTCAATATTTTCAATTACTGGCAAAAAAGTCCCATCTCCCTGCAAGAAAAATTCCACAGGCACTGGGATTCATGGCATCCTGCATTCTACTAATACCATATGCCAGACTGCATATGAGGAAATTACAATGGTACCGAAAAAGTGTTTGGGCTCAACACTCTCACAGTTTAGAAGCAGTAATACCAATGATACCCTGCCTACAACAGGAGTTTTGATGTTGGGCACAGGCATGTCACCTAAACAAGGGTCAGCCTTTTAACCAACCCACAGCTAGGCAAACTCTAACAACAGATGCTTCGGATTACGCCTGGGGAGCACACATGGCAGGAAAATGCATTCAGGGCAAGTGAACCACAGACCAGATGCATCTTCACATCAATCAAAAAGAGATGTTGGCTGTTCAAAATGCCCTAACAGCTTTCAAGGACCTTCTGCATCCAGGACAGTTATTACTAAAGACAGACAACACCACAGTAATGTGGTACATAAACAAGCAAGGGGGCACTCATTCTTATCCCCTATGCAGGCAAGCCATGACCTTGTGGAACACAGCTCTAACGTATCAAGTTCACCTGCAAGCACAATTCCTGCCAGGAAAGAAAAATACTCTGGCAGACGATCTAAGCAGAAATATCATGGACCCTCACAAATGGAAATTGAATCCACAAATCTTCAGCATGGTAACGCAAAAATGGGGATGCCCAGATATAGATCTTTTTGCCTCCCCACTGAATTGCCAACTACAAAAATTCTGCACAAGGACTTATCACAAACAAGCATGGAAAGTGGACACTCTCTTGTTCAGCTGGAAAAACCTAAAAGTTTATGCCTTCCCGCCACTGCCTCTCCTTTCAAAGGTACTCCTAAAAGCCAGACAGGAAAAACCACAGATGATCCTGATTGCTCCAGACTGGCCACGCCAGCACTGGTACCCTATCTTAAGGAACTTGGCTCAAGGACCACCATGGATTTTGCCTCAAATTCCACACCTTCTGACTCAACAAAACAATCAGATCCTGCACGGTCAGCTCAAAACACTAAACCTAGCTGCATGGCAGATACATTAGCCAAACAGGCAACACCTCTCTCTAAAGCTGTTATGGATGTCATTTTGGAGGCCAGGAGGCCTAGCACTGGGAAAGCTTACTCAGAAAAATGGAAGAGATTCTGCGCCTGGAACCAGGCTCAAAACCTTGACCCTCTTGTTCCAAACATTCCTCAGATTGTACAATACTTAACTGAGATGCTGGACAGAGGCCTATCCTTCTCCTCAATTAAGATCCACGCCTCTGCCATTTCAGCACATTACAACACGGATCCTCCTTTATTCTCTCATCCCTTGCTAAAGCAGTACCTCAGAGGGGCTAAAAACATAAGACCGCCCCGGAGAGCACCAACACTGACTTGGGACCTCAATTTCATTTTGGAAAATCTGACCCTACCACCTTTTGAGCCAGCCAATACAGCTGATCTAAAATTTTTATCATGGAAAACAGCACTGCTCCTGGCAGTAACTTCAGCACGAAGAGTCTCAGAGCTACAGGCATTAATGGCAGTGGAACCTTTTATAATTTTTCATCAGGACAGGGTTTCTTTAAGGATAAACCCTACCTTTATGCCAAAGGTGATATCTAGTGTGGCTCTTAACCAAACCATCCATTTGCCAACTTTTTATCCAAACCCTCAGAATAAAGGGGAGAAACTTCTGCATTCTTTGGACATACACAGGCAGCTACGCTTCTACTTGGACAAAACAAAAGCTTTCAGGAAAACTGAGCAACTGTTTGTAGCAGGATCACAGGGCAAGGCTATCTCAAAGCAGACTATATCTAAATGGATAGGACACTGTATTCGTTACTGCTACACACAGCATGGAAAATCAGTCCCAAATACCATTAGGCCACATTCCACCAGGGCAACAGCCACTTCAACAGCCTTTCTCAGAGGAGTACCTACCAAGGAAATTTTGGAGGCTGCAACTTGGAGTTCAGTGCACACCTTTACCAAGCATTACCACCTGCCTCTTTACTCTAAATCCAGAGCAGGTTTTGCCACTGCAGTTCTGCAGGGCCTTATAGCCAATCCTAACTCTTTATAGACCAGCCACCCAACCTTAGTTTTGAGATTCTACACAAGTGTAATGACTGCAGCAGTGTAACACGATGAACATAGTACAGTTTTGTACCTACCATAAATGTAGATGTTCGAGTGTTCACACTGCTGCAGTCCAGGTTACCATCCCTCCGTCCCCTCTGAACTAGCTGGACTTATTTATACCTTTCTATCCTATACAACCTTTGTGGTGTATTTGCTTGTAACTGAAGGTATTGTTTTTATTTTATATGTATATTTTTTATTAGCAATATGTATTGCCTACGTATTGGGGGCACCTGACATCTGGGGCAAGAAAAACTGAAGAAAATGGCATTGGATGCATCTTATATACCCCTGGCACACTGACGTCAGGGAAGAAGCGACAACAACTGACGCCGGACCAAGACTTTGGAACTCTGGCCGACTGCGGGACTGCCTGACGGCAGGATAACCCAAGTGTAATGACTGCAGCAGTGTGAACATCCGAACATCTACATTTATGGTAGGTACAAAACTGTACTTTTTGTTGATTGTGGTAATGAGGCTGAGGTCTCTGGAGCATGTGGTGCGAATGGATTGGGATTTCTTTAGATGTAGCATTTCTAACAGATCTGGGTCAGACATGGCTTTGTAAGTCAAGCAGAGATTGCCTCTAAGTAGGTGATATGAGACAGAGAATAGTTGGAGTTTTTTGAGTCTGTCCATATAGGACAAATGTTTAAGGCCCAAGATTCTCTTTGTGAGGTACTTTTGCGCCTCTCCAGTTGTTGCAGGTGTTTAGTGAGGTACATGCCAAATGGGGCATTGTACTCAATGATTGGCCTAATGAGGGAAGAGTAGAGGGAGACAATGACCTCTTTCTTTCTGGATGCAAAATCCTTAATAATGAGCTGTGCCACATAGAAGGACTTTCTGACCACAGTGGCAATGTTGTGGTCAAAAGCGAAGTTGCTGTCAACCTATGTTCCCAGATCTCTTATAACACCTTCTGTGTTCAGTGGACTACCATCGATGTGGTAATTCATGGGAACCGGGTTTTCCCAAAGGGGATAATGACACATTTTTTGGCATTGAGCTTAAGGCCATGGTTCTGACACCAGTTGTTGGTCTCAGTGAGGCCTTTCGCAGAATGTCAACGTCATTTGTGGAGTTAATAATAGCTCCCAACTTGCAATCGTCTGCGAACTTTTTCAGCCATAGTCCTTTCATGTTGGCATGGACTTCAGAGAAGTAGCTATCAAACAGGAGAGGACACAAGACAGAACCCTGTGGGACTCCACTCATGACTGGTCAGCAGTCTGACTTGGAGTCAGCTACTTTCACTGTGGGTTTTGTCTGTGAGCCAGTTTGTAACCCACCTAGTGATATAGGGGTTGATGGCTAGCTTAGTGAGTTTTTTTCTATGATTCCTGAGTGGGGAATGGTATCAAAGGCCTTGGCCAGATCAAGGTAGGCTGTATGAACCACCTTGCCTTCATCCACAGCTCTGGTGACTGACTCAAAGAAGTTGACCAAGTTGAGCAGGTTTTAACGGACTGTCACAAGACTTTACTGCAGTTTTAAACAGAAATGTTCTTTTTTCCTATTAGTTTAAAAGTTGTTTAAAGTAACTGAAACCATTTTTTCTATGGAGAAATTTGTGTTTATTTTACATTATGGAGCTAGCATAGTGTTTAAAGTGCTTTTTACTGTCTTTGTCTTGGGAAAAATTGACTTAAAGATTTTTTTTTTTAATTTTACGAGCATTTGCTGCTTGTTTTCCCTGGGAAAGAGGCACCATTTTTAACCTGATCATAAAACAAGTTGTCAGTCTGACATTTTTTCCTCCTTCCGGACCCAAAAAGAATAAGTTAAGTAAACAGCCGTTGCCACCACAGCAAGCTAGCAGTTTGCCTCAGCTGCAGGTGGGTGACTATGCTGTGGCCATTTGTTGTACCTCAGACCATTCATCTTTTAACCTAAATTCCTCTGGTGTAGCACATTGGACCAGGGGTTAGCCACGTCTTCTGCAGCTTTTGAGGTCCCCTCAGTGGGCAAGGGAGAGCCACTCTTGATGGTCCTGGAAGAAGTAACAGGGAAGGCTTCCCTGTTTTGTCAGAATGTTGTATCTATCCATAAGGAAGCTGTTGCCCCATTTTTCCTATTGAAAAGAAGCAGAAAACTAAGCATGCATCTACTCTTTTCAAGTTTCTTTAGATAGGAGTCATTTTCTGGATCTGGCTCAGGGTCTAATTCAGGCTATTGATCCTTCTTGTAAGGTAGTTTCTGGTAAAAGAAAAAGAGATTCCTTTTTCTCTTGGAGAGATTCAACGATTCTGAAACTGAACAGGAGGATGAAGGGGACAGATGCAGGGTTTTCTGCTCAGATTTCTGATTCAGACACAGAGGAGATTTTCTGATTCTCTCGGGGGGGGGGGGGTTCTGTTTAACTGAGATTGTTTCTAAAATCTGCCAATGTTTTTAGTGGGAGAACACTGAGGTTTCTCAGTCCCTCAGAAAATGCTATGTGGTGTTATAAAAAGAATTTCCAGAAACTGCACCCATTCTTCCAGTTTTGTCTTCCTTGCAGTGTGTGTGTGTGTGTGTGTGTGTGTGTGTGTGTGTGTGTGTGTGTGTGTGTGTGTGCGTGTGCGTGTGTGCGTGTGTGTGTGTGTGTGTGTGTGTGTGTGTGTGTGTGTGTGTGTGTGTGTGTGTGTGTGTTTGTCTGTGTGTTATTGTCTGCAGTTTTACTTACAATCAGCCATCTGCTTCTAAAAGGACAGGATGTATAAAGTGCAATCTTTCCAAATGGATCCAGCAGCTTTAGTCAATCTGTTTGCTGTTAAACGCTTAATTAATTCCAATCCTTCCATTTCTGACAAGGATGGAGAGATTATGGGGGGAAAGTGCATGCTTCTACAACATTGATTTTCAGAATTTTGAATTGCATAGCTCATATGATGAGGTTTGTTCTGACTAACTGTAAAAGTGTGAGGAATGTTTTGTCTGCAGTTCTTGTGAGGAAAAATCTGCTCTAAATAAATTGTTTCTATTGTTTAAGTCACTGCTCGTTGTACACAGTGTGTGTATGACTCTGATACCTCTTCAAAGGCTCTAGTCACTGCTACTGTTTTGAAGGGGTTTGCTTGGCTGCATTCCCAGAACTTCTCAGATTGTGTTAAAAATTAGATTTTAAATTCTCCTTTGGATAGAGATTTAGTTTTTGGTCTATGTGCTGCAAAGGTGATCAAAAGTGTGATGAAAGTTGTAAGCTGATACAGGGACTCTCTTAAGATATCTCAGCCCTCCTTTTCCAGATTTTCCAATGGATTCTATAACTCCTTATCCAATTTTGTTAAGAAACAAACTAAACAACCTCAATAAAATGCAGGTAAACAGATGTTTAAGAAGAAATTACATGAGGGTTCTAAGAAGAAGTTTGGATCCCCCCAAAACCCTGGACAGTTCAGTAAGTCAGAATGACTATTTTGTTCTCTTTCCCCAACCTCACACTCTCTTTTGTCTTCTAGAAAGTTTGAATCTCCACTTTTCTCTTTGGCGACAGATAGTTTCAGACAAATGGGTTCTAAAGATCATTTATTAAGGTTACAGATGACCTTTTCAGAGATAATTCCTCACCTTTCAAACCAGATCAGACACTCTTATTTCCACCTGTCCTTCATCACATGCTGTCTCAGGGAGTGAACCAGTTCCCCCTTCCTAGGTGGCAAAGCGGTTTTATTCAAGGATGTTTTTAGTGCCAAAGAAAGAAAATGCTTGCAGACCTGTTATGGATCTTTCTTTCCTAAACTTGTTTGTGATAGCGTCCATATTTTAAATTATGTCACTTCACAACCTGTGGCCACATCTTCCTCATTCAAGTTTCCTGGTAGCACTGGATTTAAAAAATTCTTATCTTTACATTCCTATTCATCCAGCTTTCAGGCATTTCTTAAGATTTTGTGTGTCTGGATCACATTATCAGCTCTCTTCCTTACCCTTTGGACTATCCACTGCACCAAAAGTGTTCACAAAGCTAGACAAGCTTCAGTAGCTCATTGCAGGCTACAGGGCATGCACATTTTTCCATATTTAGATGACTTGCTTATCTTTGCAGAGTCTTTCAAAGTGCCAGGAATATCTGTCTCAGCTGAGAGATCTCTTACACAAGCTGGGATTACAAGAGAACATTCAAACTTCTTTCTTGAGTCTTAGGTTCGTAGGTTGATACTAGGCTATCTGCCCCAGGGCATTTATAAGCCTAGCCAGAGTGTGTTTGGCTTTCGCCACCCTTTTAGATTAGTTGACTGTGCTTCTGTATAGTAGGTCACAGAAGATAGCCCTTTTGAGGTTAGTTTACTGTGCCTCTGTCTAGTAGGGACACAGAAGAGATCCCATGGGTAAACCTACGATCTCCCATCCACTCGTCAAGATTTCTCTTGAAGAGAGTCATTGAGGGACTCTGCCTAACATGGATTGGGATTTCATTCCAAAGTGAGTGGAGCCTCTGGGATATGAATCTGTCCCTCCAGCATGTCCTATTTATTTCTCTGCTGAGGTTTAAGTCCTGGAGCGTGTAGCTCTAAGGGATTTGGATTTCCTGAGGTGGAGCATGTCCATTAATTCTGGGTTGGACATGGCTTTATACATCAGGCACAGATCGCCTCTGAGTAGGCGGTAAGCAACTGAGTAGAGCTGGAGTTTCTTTAGCCTAACTGCGTAGGGCATCTGTTTGAGTCCCTTGATCCTCTTGGTGAGGTACGTTTGGGGTCTTTCCAGTTGCTGCAGGTGTCGGGTAAGGTACATCCCAAATGGGGCATTGTATTCAATTATGGGCCTGATGAGTGATGAGTAGAGGGGCACAATGACCTCTCTTGATCTAGATGTGAACCCTTTCGTGATAAGGTGGGCTATATAGAAGGTCTTTCTAACCACTTTGGCAACGTGATTGTCAAAGGAGAGATTGCTATCTACTTGGGTCCCCAAATCCCTAATTACTTCTTCCGTACTTAATGGATTACCACCTATGTGGTAATTTGTGGGCACTTTGTTTTTCCCAAAGGGGATAACTATGCACTTTTTGGCATTTAGCTTTAGGCCATGGCTCTGGCACCAGTTATCCGTATCTGTGAGACCCTTTTGGAGGATGCTTTTGTCAGTCGGCGAGTCTGTTATGGCAACCAGTTTGCAGTCATCTGGGAACTTGGTGAGCCATAGTCCTCCCATGTTAGCCTGTACCTCAGAGAACTATATACCGAACAAGAGAGGTCCCAGGACTGAGCCTTGTGGGACGCCACTTGTAACTGGTTTAGAGTCTGACATGGCACCTGCAATTCCGACTATGTGGGTTCTATCCCTGAGCCAGTTTGCAACCCATCTTGTGACATAGGGGTTGATATTTAAGCTGGTGAGCTTATTTATGATGCCCGAGTGGGGTATTGTGTCAAAGGCTTTTGTGAGGTCCAGGTAGGCTGTGTGGACTACCTTTCCTTCATCTATGACCTTGGTGACTGTTTCAAAGACGTTGACCAGGTTCAAGAGGCAAGATCTGCACTTAACAAAGCCGAATTGGGTAGGATCCAGTGTTTGGAGGTTCCCAATGTCTTTGTTTATGAGTTTCATGATGATACGCTCCATAGCTTTGCAGACCAGGCTAGTCAGGCTTATAGGGTGATAGTTTCCGGGGTCCGTTGTGGCACCACCTTTGTGGAGTGGGACCACTGTTGCTGTATGCCATTCCTTGGGTACATATCCTGTAGTAAGGCTGAGATTGAACAGTGACTTTATGTGATGGTTCAGTTCTTCTTGGAGTTCGTGTAAGACGCAGCCCGGGACACCGTCCGGTCCCATTGATGCTGTGTTTTTTGCTTTGGAGAGGGCAGCTCTCACCTGTGCATCTGTGATGTCAGGGAGGCTACACTCTGTTGGGATAGACATTTGCTCTTTGGGGAAGGGGAGAAGTTTGCACTGAACCTGTCTGCCAGGATGTTGGCAATGTCTGTGGATTCAGTGTATTTTTTGTCATTTTGAACTAACTCAGAGCATATCTGAGAGTTGCCACCCAGGTTCCTGACATAACTAAAGAAGGCCTTGTGATTATCTTTAGCATCTTGTGCAATTTTTCTTTCGAAGCTGGCCTTAGATGATTTTATGAGGGATTGTAGTTTCTTGCTAGTACTGATCAGAGATGCCTTCCCTTTTTGGGATTTTGCTCTATCATGTAGTAGCTTCCTCCTTCTGTTGTATAGCTTATTTATGGCTGGGGTCCACCAGACAGGTCTCCTGCCTTTGGAGGAATGAGTCTTGGTTTTATTTGGGATAGCACGATCCATGCATTCCTGTAGGTGTCCATAGAAAGCGTTTGTAAAGGATTCTGCGGTTTGGGCCGTATTTTCCACTGGCCCGGGGGCTTTGAAGGATTCCACCTTGGTTTTGAGAAGTGTGAAGTTTGCTTTTGAGAAGTTCTTCACCGTGGTTTCCTCGGCTGGGGGTGGGGACGGGATATGGATGTCCAGTGAGATTAATTTATGGTCAGATCTTACCAATGAGGGGTATACCTCTGGTATGGAACATAGAGTCCCCATGTTGGTGGTGATCAGGTCCAATATGTTTTCCCCTCTTGTGGGAGTGGTGACCAGTTGCTCCATAGCATTTCAGTTTATAAATTCTAGGAACCATTGGGCGAGGGTGTTGGGGCTTTGATTAGTGCTCCCAGTCTATGTTTGGGTAGTTGAAGTCACCCAATATAATGGTGTTTGGAGAGACCTTCATATTCTCCAGTGTTCTCAGGAAAGCCGAGTGCGGTTCCTGACTTTGGGAGGGTGGTCTGTAGCAGGCTACAAACTGAAAGGCAGTTTTGTCCACTGTTAGTTGCACATGGATGGTCTCCGATGCTTCATGCACTGCCACTAACCTGGAGGTGTGGGTATCTTTGATGAATATGGATACTCCCCCTACTTTTGTGGTTCAGTCCAAGTTTTGGGGCTGAAAAGCATGGTACGAGGTATAACCTGGTAGTGCTGGGGTGCTCTCGGGAGCCTTGAACCAGGTTTCTGTTACTGCACAAATATCGATATTCTCCATGCTGAGAAGAGCCTCGAGTGCGTGCATCTTGAGGTTTAGACTTCTGGCATTGAGCAGCATTACCCTTAATTTCTTTTTCTTAGTGTTGTCTATGGAGGTGGGTTTGTCTTTTGAGCCTTGCCTAAAAAAGGCACCATGGGGGTGGCAAGAGCCTTAGCCAGTATTCGAAAGCCCAGGGGTGACAGGTGCAAGCCGTCCCTAGCGAAGCAACGTGGCTTGTCGAGCATGTCATCCCAGGCTGACAGACACTGGATCCCCTTTGAATGACACCAATACTTTAGCCAATTGTTAAAATTGATCATTTTGTCTTTATACTGTGGCATCATTCTTGGTGAGGGTAAGATGCTACTCAAGGTCAGGGTCATACCGGCCTGGGCTACATGATCAGAGAGCTCCTCTATGTCTCTTTTCATGTAGTCCAGGGAGGTACGTCTCAGGTCATTCACACCAGCATGGACAATGACGGAGTCATATTTGTACTTGCTTTGGAGTGACCTAAGTGCTTGTGTTATGTGGCGGATCCTGGCACCCGACAGGCAGCTTACAGTGACCTTCTCCTTGTTCAGCCTGGTGAGTGGGACGTCAGTGTGTCTGACAATAGAGTCACCTATTACAAGTGTATTAGGTGTGTTGTTTAGCCTTAAGGGCTGTGACTGTGTGGCACACTAACTTTGTGAACTATGTGATACGTGGGTATTGTTGTGGGGTAGTGGTTGCTTGGATGTCTGCTTTGGAGGTCTCTGCTGCTTGAAAGTATACAGCTTCAATCTGTTAAGCTCTTGCCAGTGGTGAGAATCAAACCTTGCACCTTGTGGTTGAAAGGCATACACCTTAACCCCTGTACCATTGCCTTTCAGGTGGCCTTTCAGTGGATTGTGTTGCCGGGATGTCATCTAGACTCAAAGATGTATCCTTGAAGGTGAAAAGCCGAGGAACCAGATGTCTGTTTGTTGCTACTAAAACTATTCAAACAACTGCTGCTGTTTGTTTTTTTTTATTGATGGTTTTCTAGCCATGGCTAGTTTGTTTTTTCTTAATGTCATCTAGGGTCTATATTATATAGACGAAATTTCAAAATCTCAAACGCTGACATGAGCGGAAATGCAGAAAATCACTATTGTGGAGGGCTGCCCCCCCCCCACTCCCCTTTAAATATATATTCCGACTCAGAGATCGCACTACAGTGAGGAAAGGGCAAATTTTCTGATCTTCACTGTATCATGATCTCACAATAGTGATTACAAAGAATGGCATTTTCGACATCTAAGCCATTCGAGATTTGATTTTTCGTTGATCTAATAGGGAGCCGTCATCTAGACCCCCACATTTGAAAGAGCTATTCTTCACAAGGAAAAATATATATCTCTATTTAAATCTATTTCTAGGGTTTTCTACTCAAACTTCAGTTACTGCAAGGGACTACCTCAAGATTTTGGATCTCCTAGCTTCTATGATATCCCTGGCAAGACTCAACATGAGAAAGATACAGCAGTATCTGAAGTCTCTTTGGTCCCAAAACCCTTTTTCTTTTCAAATCCAGTACTGGGATTTATCAGAAGAGAAATCACTTGGTGGAGACAACAGATATCCCTAAATTCAGGTCTCCCATTCTCCCTCCCTGTTCCAAAGCATTTGGTCACCACAGATGCCTCGGACTTTGCTTGGGGAGCAGTTTCAGGACGGATAAAAGTGCAAGGTGTGTGGGGCACAAAGGCTAGATACAAGCATATAAATAAAAAAGATATCTTGCCCTGATCTAGGCACTCTAATCTTTGAATCATCTTTTGGTTCCCAGGACTTCTTCAAGTTGTTACAGACAGTACCAAAGTCATGTGGTACATCAGCAAGCATAGGGGAGCCAGATCATTCCCCCTTTACAGGCTAACCATATTAGCTTGGGATGTAGCTTCAGAGCACAACCTCACTCAGCAGGCATCTAGAGCAAAACTGTGTGGCAGACAAGCTGAGCAGGACAAAGACCGACCTTCTCGAACTGAAACTAGATCAGATGGGTTCTTCCAAGAATTGATTCATCTGTGGGGTGTTCCTCTAGTAGACCTCTCTCTTTTCCTCCTCTCTGATCAGTCAGCTGGCAGGATTCTGCTTCAGGACTCCATACAAGAAGGACTGGAAGACAGATCCCATTTCTTTTCCTTGGACAGGAATGTTCCTGGATGCTTTTCCATATTTTCCACTAACATCCAGGATACTTCTGAAGATTCTGAAGGAATCCCTCAAGATCATTGTGGTGACTCTCTTCTATCCCAGGGAACCATGATTCCCCCTTCCCTTGGAAATGGCCAGGGGCAAGTACCATAAGCTTCCTGAGAGACTGGATCTACTCACACAACAGCAGGGGTGTTTGTACCCTAGCAACAGTGCAACAATCAACTTCATATGACTGCTTTGATGATAGAGTGCTAATTCCTTTCAGGCGCCTCTTTAATGATGATGTGCAGCAAGTACTAATTGAAGCAAGAAAACCTGTTGCTAAAAAATCATTTATTACCAAATAGGTTTTCTAGTTGGTGCCAGCAACCTAACCATCACCCATTCAAATCTTGTTGTTCCTTGGTTTTATAATATTTGTGTGAGTTACTATCATATGACCTTTCTTACTCCTCTGTAAGGGTTCATTTATTGGCCATTTCCGCATGTTCTCCCATGTATCCTCCTCTTTCAATGCAGTCTCATGTCAAAATGTTTTTGAAAGGGCTTTTGCATAAGATGCCTCCATGAAAACCAGTGGTCCCTCCTTGCAATCTTAATTCTGTGTTAGAGAAGCTAACAGTTGCTCTGTTTGAATCAGCTGACTTGAGGTTCTTAACATGGAAAACAGTTTTACTGATTGCTCCAACCTCTGCAAGAAGAGTGTTTGAGATGCAAGCTCTTACAGTGAGTCATCCCTATGTCATTTTCCATAGGGACAGGTTTTCTTTAATAACCGATCTTCATTTTATGCCTAAAGTGGTATCTGAGTTTGCTTTAAGGTAAACTATCCATCTCCCCATTTTCTTTCTTGAACCCAGATGTTAGAGAGAAAGGAGACTCCATACCCTGAATGTCCACATACAACTCGGGCACCATCTTGACAAAACTAAATCTTTCAGATCTTTGGATCATTTGTTCATTTCTTGTAATGGTAAAAGGAAGGGATTATGTGTCAAAACAGACTATTTCAAAATAGTTGTCTAAAGCTGTTACCTTTTGTTATACTCGCCACAACAAAACTATTCCTGGCAGGGTCAAGGATCACTCTAACAGGGCATTGGCTTCATCTTTGGCTTTTTGGAAAGGGATGGATTCTAAAAGTATTCTAGAACAACAACTTGGTCCTCTGTACATACTTTTGCAAAGCACTTTAAGCTCAATCCCGTCTTAAGCTCAATCCCGTCTTTTGCTCAAAAACAGGCCTTGCAATGGCCATTTTCTAGGGGCATCTGGACCCTTCTCCTTCCAACTTCCAAATAAAGTTAGCTATGGTAATCTACAAATATAGCTAAGGCTACTGCAGCAGTGATCAATATGATGAACATAGTACAGTTGTGTAAGTAAATTTACCATCACAGTAGATATTTAAATTACCACTGCTGCAGTAGCTGCTCTTTCCCTTTATCCCCCTTGTTTTTGGTATGTTGTTTATGCCAGGGTATAATTAATTATTTTTGTTCTGACTAGCTTTTCCCTTTCAGGGCTCAGCCTCCCTCTGTCTATTGGCAAAAAAGCTCTGAAGGGCTTGGCTTCCAAACCTGTCTTTTAATCAGCTCAGTTTGAGCTGCCTGACAGTTTTTGTGTGTGGAAGGTGCCCTAAAACTTTGGAAGCTGGTTGGCTGTTATATCCTTGGCAGGATATAACCCAAGTGGCTAAGGCTACTGCAGCAGTGCTATTTCAAACATCTACTGTTATGATAAGTTTATTTATACAAATGTACTTTATGAAATTCCTCAAGATTGGAGACATGCACTTGTTAAACCCATGTTTAAGGTGAAAGGGGAAGAGGGCAAACTCAGAGTCATACAGACCCATAAGGTTACATGGAGAATGTTATTTTGGATAACTTATTGCCTGAAGTAGAAAGGTTGGGACTTGAACCCATATAGTTGCATGTGTATGTTGAAAATTGATCTATAACCACATGCAACATGCTGATCTATAACAACATACTACTGTAAATGAAAAATTGTGATATGATGCAATATATATAGATTTATCTTCATCCTCTGACAGGGTAATACACAAAACACTGATCAGTAAATTAAAACATCTAGGTATGGATGTAATAACGAGAAGATGGATATCTGCATGTGTTACAAGTAGGGCATGACAAGTATCATGCAGCCTTTGAACAGGTGAAACTCTGGGTTATAGTCAGGGTCTCAGCAGGGCTCTGCCCTAGGCCCATACTGATTTAGGTTGTATCTTTCAGATCTATTTTTTTCATCTGAGATGTTCTTTAATCTGTTTGCAGATTACATGAAAATGGATAAACTGATTAAATGTGTTACAGATAGGGCATGTCAGAAAAAGTACTGAGTAAGTTGACCATTTGGACACAGGAGAACAGTATGCTGGTATATATTCCAAAAACTAAGCATATGATATTTGGAAGACCTAGATTGAAGGGTGAATATTTAATACAGCACACAGCGATTGAAACTGTAGATTAATTTAAGGACCTAGGTATATGTGTAGGTCCAGTTTTCCAATCATTTTAAACAATTAGTTAACAGTAGTTGGAACTGTAGGTTGTATAAAAATATAAAGTCTAAGAAATCAGAAATTGCGAAATCATTGTAAGTTGCATTAGACCCAAACTAGAGTTTAAAATTGTAATATGGAAACTTTATAAGAAAAAAAGCATGAGTAAATCGAAACGAGTACTGAGGAAATATACTGAGAGCATCCATGGATCTAAAAAGATAAGTTATTATGAAAGATTAAAATGTCTGAGTTGTACAGTGTGTCATACAGATATTTAAGAAGAGAATTTTGAAGTTGTACAGTGTATCATACAGATATTTAAGAAGAGACCTTATTCAGGTCTACAGGGCTTTGAGAGAAAAACCTCTTGGGAATGTTTGGGGTTATCGAAAAGAAGTAGTGAGTCATCAGATAACCTATGTAGAAAATTTATATAGGAATGAGAGATGTATTAATTGGTTCTCTGAGAGAGTAGCTGATGCATGGAATAGACTACCAAACTACATTAAAGCAAGCGTTAGTTTAGATATTTGAAGAACAACTGGGCACTTATTATGGGAATAACTGTTTACTGTATATTGGCAAGGCGCATGTTGAAATATTTGTATATAGGTAGTAAAAGTAAGTGGGCCACTTCTAAAAGTC
The DNA here is from genome assembly GCF_019279795.1 of Protopterus annectens. NCBI lineage: Eukaryota > Metazoa > Chordata > Ceratodontiformes > Protopteridae > Protopterus > Protopterus annectens. The sequence goes on along the minus strand of NC_056737.1, from coordinate 806,627,834 downwards.
TGAATACCTATACTGTTCCGTTCATTCTGGAATGTCTAATCCAAAATTTTGATTCTGGAATGAACTGATCTTCCATCAAAGTGCACTTGTCAGCCATAACAAAATTTCATCATGGCAATGACTTTTCATTCCTAGCTTCTGCAGACATATGCATAATGCTTCTTAAAAGTACCTTTTGTTTAAAGCTATCATTAAAAGATCTACTTACTCTGTGAGATGTCTGCTTTATGCTGGAAAAATTAACTATACCCGCATTTGAGCTTGCAGCTTTTGCTGACCAAAAATGATTTTCCTGAAAGACTGATTTTCTAGTAATCTTCACTTCTGCAAGGAGAATTTTTGAGTTGCAGTTCCTAGCAGTTGATCACCTTTATTTGATCTTTCATGAAGACAGAATTTCCTTATGTACTGATCCTTCATTTAGGCCCAGAATTGCTATAGAATGCAACCTTAGCCAGTTCACTCATCTTCCATTATCCCCTCAATATTCTAACCAGGGAAACACCCTTGGTGGTGGTGCTGCAGTAGCATTGTCGCCTCGCAGTAAGTCGCTGTCCGGTGCGATTCTCAGCTAGAGCGTCTTCTGCGTGGAGACATGCGTGAATGGGCGTACCTTCGTTGAAGGTTGTGCATCAGGGCTGGTAACTCGGCACATAAAAATCAACTACCAATCATTAGCAGACCGGAGTTCCGCTGTGGCGACCCCTAACCGGGAAAAGCCGAAAGACACAACAACAACATTCTAACCAGGGAAACCTTTTCTTCTCTACACAGACATGCAGCATCCATTGAGGTTTTATGTGTAGAGGTCTAGTTCTGTCTGAAAGGATTCACAATTCAATCTCATCTATAATAAAAGTAATGCATGTAACCTGTCTAGGCCAGCCTAGCAAAATGGCTTATTAACTGCATTCAGTTTTGTTATAGCTTCAGTAAGTCTGTTTCATGAATTCTTAAAGTTCTTTCTACTAGAACAATTGATACTTTCCAAGCTGTTTTTTGAAATGCAGCCCGGGATGATATCTGGCTATGTCTGTTTGGTTTCCTTCTAAAATATTTTGCAGAATACTGCAAGTTAGATGTGATATCCAGAACCTTGGCTGTAATACATGCAGGAGGATTAGCTTGTTATCTTGTTTTGCTGTTACTGAGAAAGGACCGCTTCATGCCAAATAGAAATTTGTTTACTTACCATAAATATAAACCCAGGTTAGCAGATGTGTCCTTTGTAACATGCAGTCCCCCTTGAGAAGTTGTTGTTCAGTCATTATTTTCATTTTTGTCTATCTCATGCTGCTCACTACAGATCAGGAGGGGAGCGACATTGGTGTCTACTTGGAGATATGGGAGGTACCAAGCAAGCCTGGAGGAGTTTTATGTGCTGATATCTTTATTTATTCAATTATTTAGTTAGTTACTTAGCTTACTACTTGTTAACCAAGTAGGTGGGATGGCCCAAATGACCCTTTTCCACCGCAATCTGGGAAAAATAGACAATGAGACAGAAGAAAACCAATACAGTTGTACAAACAAAGATTATCTCTCACTACAAACAAAAATAAAAATGTGTAGCAATCAGTGCAAACAATGAAAAGCAAAATGTGTAACAATAGAGTACATTTAGGGATATACATTCCAATAGATGGTATATATACATTATCTACTCTATGTACATAATTAATGATGTATTCAGAGATTCATATTCTGTATGGTTGAACAGTTTAGTTAAGGTCTAGGGGATAGGGAATAAGGGCATTTTGTTTCCTAGTGTAGCTGCTTGGAGCTTTTTTTTTAAACCAGCTAGTGAGTTCTGAGACTTAATTAACACAATGCATTTTATTACAGAGTGCAGGGCCTAATTTGGAAAAGACACTCTCATAAGATAAGTTTTCTTTTGAACTTCCAAGATGGCTGCACATTGAATAATAGCTTAATTTTAGCTCTCCCAATTTGAAAACAGAAACTCAGCAAAGAAAGCCAGTAGACTTATATTTCTGGGTAAATTTCAGTAACTGGCTCGTAAGTGTACTACCTTGATGCCAGTAAAAGAGAAATACAGAGGACCTAAAAGAAAATCAGCTACAAAAGGTGGAAAAACACTGACTGGGAAGAATACTGCAGTTCTTCAGCAAAAAGTAGTGCAAACTCCAGACATGACTTCCAGTAACCTAGAGGAAAGCTTTAGACAACTGGACATAGATCTGATTAAAATAAATGAAACTCTGATGGATTATGTCAACTGAAATAACAAAAGGCTGGAAAAATGGAAGAAGCTTTAAACAGATATTCAGATGAGGTGATAAAAACTGCAAAAATCACACGTCAAAATGAAGAAAGGGCTGGCTGAATATGAGACTGCTCAAGAAGAGATTTTCAAAAAAATAGAACTAGAGGACAGAGTATGTAGGGAAAACCTGAGGTTTTCTGCTGTACCAGAGAAGCTGGAAGAACAGACTGTGTTAATTTTATGAAATCATAAATAAGCAACTGGACTGGTATTCCAGCAGGAGTTGTTAATTGAAAGGACACATCATGGATATGCTGAAAACCTAGCTATGAGAAAGCAACCTTGAACTTTAATAGTAATTTAAAGGGCACATTGTTGATATGCTGAAAACCTGGCTATGAGAAAGCAACCTAGAACTTTAATGGTAAAGATGCAATCCAACCAGCAGAAGGGCTTGATTCTGAAAAAAACTGTGGCAGAAGAACAAAGTCGTAAAAGTGCAAGACAGCAGAGTGTTTGTGGGAAATGATTACTCTCTGTATACCAGGCAGAAGAAGAGTAAATTTATTTTACTATTCATGGTATGTCAAGAAGCAGGTGTGAGATTCAAACTGTTGTACCTAGCTTTCTTCAAAATATTATTTCCTGAAGGGACAAAATCATTTTTGATGCAGTACTTGCTAAGGAGGAAATAAAAAAGTTTGTCCAACTAAAAGTGAGCTGTGAAACAGAAGGAAATTCTGCTTCTTGTTCTTCTGTTATTAAAGACCACAGAGAAACTGTGCCAGTGAAACCTTTTCCAATGTTTTAAAGTCAAATGCTTGAGAGAAGGAAAAAAGCACAAGAGTTGACTTGACGAATAGAGAGTACTGTGGAAATGAAGCGGAGAAAGGATTTGGGAGATGGAGATGAAGACGAATAAAACCAGTAACTTGGAAATTGACAAATGTGGGATTACAAAGCAATAATTATATTTGTAAAGCATGACAGAACAAGAACATCTGGAAATATTGGACATTTTGGACTCTGTTAAACTTGTAGGGGACTCTAAAGCATATGCCTTACTTCATATCATTAATGTTTGGAAAAAATACTTAGAAGAGGGGAACAGGAGGGAGAAAGTTAACTGGAAGTAAAACAAAACTTTTTCCTTAATAGTAATACTTTTGTATTGCATGATTTTCTGTGCATGCTATAAAGTACAGATGTTCTTCATCTCACATTGCTGCAGTCCTTACATATGGAGCAGCGAGTTTCGGGCCGTTCGGGGTGAAAGCAATTTTCTTCAGACTTTTGGCCCTTTTTTTTTTTCTTTTTGGGGAATATTCGGAATTTTATTTTGTTTCAGAATTGTGTTTCCTGTTGTCAGAAAATTGAATAATTGTATTTTCACAGGATACCACCGATAGGTTTTTTGTTTCCTGCTTTTGTGGTCTCCCGAGAGGGTGCTGCGTTTGTGTGTGTAAGTATAATAAAAGTATAAAAGCGCTATCAAAGGTTAGTTGTTAGATTGCCAGACTTTTTTCCGGTAAGCGGTGTAAATATAATATGCTGTCGGATCCTCCTCGCCGCCACCCAAGAAAGATAAAGAAAATCTTAAAACCCAGACAGGGATCGTCCCGCTGCCCGGGACGCGGCTCTTTTAGGTACTACGGGGAATCTGTGGATCCGGCCCGAGGTTTCAGTTGAGTCTCAGAGGAGACTTTGATTTTTGCAAGATGTGGCCTCTCAGGAGGCAGGTCAGGCTGAGGGGCTCTCAGGTTTCCTGGAGAGGAGACAGAGTGGAGAGAGGATGAACTCAGCTAGAGTCCGGTCTTTCGAGAATTTTTTCGAGGTATTATTCTTCTGGATTCTGATGCAGAGGATTCCCTCCTTCTGCTTCTCCAGAAGATTTTTTTTTCTCAGAAACACTTCATTCTATGAGGGAGCATTTTAAATGGGGAGGAGGATTTCTCTGATTTTCCGGAAGAGGCTTAGGAGTTCTTGTTTTTTTACCACACAGCATGGGCATAGCTATACCTCCTGTTTTGGATGTTGTGCAAGATGTTTTCTCTGGTACCTGAGGCTCATAAATATCTGTATAAGAGTCCTAGGGCAGACCCAGAAACTAGCAATGAGGGCTGAGTTTCATATATGTTAGCATCAGAATTTTTCCCCTTACACTACCAAAATCTCTAAGTGATGCTGCTGGCAGAGAGGGCATTGAGTGTAAGAATTGAGGGTTGGTACATGTCTCCTGAACAGGGGGGTAAGCATTCTTGCAGTGTGGTTTTTGATTTACATAGGCTTCTTCCAGGGTGGCTGCCACTGGTTCAGTTCGTTTTATTCCATACATTGCCTCCTTTCAAGGCTTACAAGTGGATTCACTTGGAAATGTCCACTGTCAGGCCTGGGCCTGAGATTTTCTATCTAACCTGTTTCTTCGTAGGGAGAAACACATGGAGATTTTTTTTGGTGGATGTTGATTAACACATTCCTGGACATCAAAACATTCCAATACATTCCTGGGCACAATAAGCTGGCTACCTGACGTGGGTTAAAGATCACTGGATGGTAACTCTGGAAATCTCAAGGCTTGGCTTATCTTCATGTATCAGGCAGGCCCAGTTGAGGGAGGTACCTGCGTTTTTGGACTGCCGCTGGCTCACCATTTGCATTATCCTCTGCGGCTTATCTCTCACAAGGTAGGTGTTCACAAAAGTTTCTGGCTCAGTGATAGCTTTCTTCAGGGAGAGGAGGAATACAAATTTATCCTTATTTGATTGATTGCTGATTCTTGCTCAAGACAACATCCTTCTCTTCTTCATCATCTAGTGAAAGTATGTGATGCCGTTAAGGGGGTATTCTGTCTGAGCGAAACAAAAGTAAAGTCCTAGTACCCACCCTCATGTGGTGTGTGACTGAATACAGTGAGACTGAAGCTCAGATGGCTTTTTTTTTTGACAAGCAAAAGAAAAAAGAACCTTACTCTTTACTTTGTCTCAATGGTCCCAGGCTGACTGCAAGGACAGTCCTCAAGCCTCAACCCTTGGCATGGTCTTGTATCCTGGTTCCTGTGCTTCCCAAACTGCATATGGAGGAGCCAATGGTATCTCAAGATCAACGATGGACACAACACTGCCAAGATCTGGACACTGTCATCAAAATAATACCTTGCATTCAAAACACATTCTCCTCTTGCAAGACAACGATGATTGATTGGGAGATTGCTTGCTTACACCTCAACCTCAAGGCAAAGGTTTCTACCAGGAGCACAGAACTCCTTAGCAGATGTGTGTTGCAGAGACAGATAGTGGATCCCCATGAGTGAATTGATCCTCATGTATTTCAAGGTTGACAGTGTTATGGGGAACTCCAGACATAGGATGTTCGCTTTCTCCACTAAATTTCAATCAGGCCTCATTCTAGGCTGCTACCTCTACAGCTTTTTTAAGGGGGTGGCTACTAAAGATATTTTTTGCAGAGCTACTTGGAGTTCAGTGCATTACTTTTCTAACATTACCATCTTCTCTTTTATTCTAAATCTGGGCTGGATTTACTGCAGAGATGAAGATGAAGAACATAGTACAGTTTTGTACCATAAATGTATGTGTTAGAAGATCCACATTGCTGCAGTCATCTATCTCTCCCTCCTTCCCTCTATAGTTTGGAATGGTTGTATGGTTTGGGTGGTAGCTGTGATTTGTACATATTTTGTTTTGGGAAGTATTCTACATTTATGGTAGGTACAAAACTTTTTCTCAGTTATTTTTAAGAGTAGTTGGGATTCTAATGTAAACAGGTGCTCCTTTTTTTCTTTCTTTCTCCCTTCTTCTTTTTTTTTCATTGTCCAGTTTTAAGAAACTTAGGCAATGCAATGTATAAAAAAGAAAGAAAAGTCTGGTGAAAAGAGCATGACAAAAGAAACAATTATGTACTTTTTTCATTCTTGCACAGGGGAATTACTGGATTAAGGCCCTTAGCTTGATCTAGTAACACATTTTAAGAGAAAGCAAGTAAATGAAAAAGAACACTGAATATTATAAACCTCTTTTCTAGCAAATAAATGTATGCTTAGTAGCAGCCCTGTATCTGGGCCTCATGTTTCCATGGAGACAATCTGAGAAAGAGAAGTGGCTAGGAGAGAGTGTTTTCTGAAAGCATTAAAGTGTTTTCCCAGCTGGGAGAGCTATAAAGATTGGACAAAACCAGACAGCACTTAGTATAAGTACAGGCTGTACCATGTGTCTTAGCATGGATAACCTTTCTTTTAGGTTAACTCAAGACTTGGAGTTTGACTCTCAGTTTGGGACACGTGTTCTTATTAAGAGGGTAAAACTTCAGTATTTGAAGATGTGTATAGTCTTTTTGGTTAGTATTAAGTTAATAGGTTTTACAGAGGTATTAGGGGTGTGTTTGTTTTTTTGTTTGAGGGCTTTCAATAAAACAAAAAGTTTTGTAAGATGTGACATGGGCTCAAATGGATTTGACAAGAAACAGCTGTATAAAAGATCAACCTGACAAACAATGTATGATTGTAACACAAAAGCTGACACTAAACATTTAACAAAAAAGCCATTATAGATAAAAGGTGGGAATACTAACTTTTTAACACACTGATGCTTTCTGTAATGTCTTTAAATATCAGTGGTCTCGCAGATAAACACAAAAAAGACTAGTGAACTATATTAAAAAATGTAGAGTGCAAATAGCTATGCTGCAGGGGACCACTTGGAAAGAGCTAAACACTTGAATTTGATAAAGGTTTTCAGGATGGTTTTTCAGCGGAATACCTTGGACAAAGGAAAAGAAGAGTAATAATATTAATGTCAAAAGGAACTCCAATTGTGATAGAAGAGTATAAAAAAATAATAATCTTAGATTTGTAGTACTAGTGGGACAACTTTCAAGGGAGGGGGGATTACATTGGCAAGTATTTATATTCCACCTAAAACTGCTATAATGGAGCTTACAAAAATTCTGGGAGAAATAATTAGCTTTCAGCAAGGAATATTACTTGTAGGTTGGGAGTGAAACTTGATTTGCAATAGTGAAAATGTTTTGGGGACTCAGAAGGGAAAATATAACAAAGAAGGGTAGATGTTTGAAA